>NC_053164.1:155122101-155485435 GCF_016835505.1 Polypterus senegalus | reverse complement strand
AGGGAAGCTAAATGGGGCCCCATAGGCAAGTGTATTCAAAATGGAGTCACACAGCCCTCCCTTAGATCAAAAATGAGTTGGAAGGAGGAAGGAATCCTTGAGTAAATATTATTGACCTCAGCAGTGGCTTAAATAGACAAAGTTTGCAAAGGGAGCTGTGGAGAATGAAAGGCATGCTCAAACTTCACTGATGCTGGCAACACTGGAGCCCAATAAAGATAAACTGAATCCTTCAAGGGCTGACTTAAGATAGAAAATCAGGGGGAAGCACTGGTAAAAAGCTTGATGTTTTCTGGATATATGTGTGCTCTGTGTTTTGTTTTCTTATAGATATTTTGGTTTGATATTTAGTCTTATCTCTTTTATATCATCATGTCAAATCTCTCTTTTGGAATAATGTCCTTCTAACAATAACTGTAATGACATCTGGGTTCCTAACAGGGAGTTGTAGCCTTGTGTCCTTCTAGCAAAATTAGTTCTTCTCTGGCCTCAGCAGCTTGAAACTACTTTATGGCCAGGGCTAATCTGAGTATAGAATGGAGAAGAGAGTTGGGGCAAAAGTTCAACTGGAGAGAAAAATATAGGAAGGTGAGAAAAGGAGGGCTTGATGCTAGTTTGGTGGGCAAATAAGTGAATCATCCCATATACAAACAGGGAACAAGAGCCATTGAGATCAACCAAAAGAGGCATTCATATTACACCTATGTTCTCCCTTCCCTGTGCATGAGATAAAGTAATTTGTATTTTCTATTAAGCAAAATGAAGTAAAGTCTTTTAATACATTCTTGTTTACCTTAGCATTAGTGAGGTGAGATGTGTTGCATTTTTGCTAGACACAATTTTTCAGATTTTCACTATATTCATACATGTGACAATACTACAGAACTATTACTACTTCTGTTAAACTCTCCCATTGTGAGATGCATACATCATTGTATGTCATCTCTTTTGGCTCTGGTAGTTCCTCATTGGAACTTTAAGTAAAGGAATGGCATCCTTTAATTGAAAACAAATGGCAAAAGCTTTATGAACTTCAAGTTTCTGACTCCATGACTATGGACCTAAAGATACCTGTTTAATGTGCACACTTTAATGAATCCCCACTTATTAAACATTGCTAATTTCAGTATTGCAAATTCAAACCTTCACTACTTTTTTTATATATATATATATATAATTTTCTTATTTTATTTTTACAAGAGGAAACTGTTTGATGCTTCTGTCATTTACTTGGTGTACCATATAATCAGACAATATCTTTGGATTTGAAAAAGGTACTGCCCTCGTTAATACAATATTTTGGGATGAAGTGGCTATCCATCAGTCTGATTGAGGCCAATTCCTTCCCCGTATAGATCAGCACAAAAGTTCTAGGGGCAAGTAATCCCATGATGAAAAGAAATTCCTGAAAAGCACAGGATGCTACTGCTGCCTTCCAGGCTGAAAAGGATTACAAAGCTATTTCTATTGGTCTGTGGGAATTTAGCAAGGCAGGAACCCCTCTTTAGTTAAAGAAAAAAAAGTGAAGTGGAAACATCAGATTTGCTAAATTGCTCTTCCAGACTTGTGAAATAATGTCTTTAGGTCCAAGGAACTATAATCTATCTATCTATCTATCTATCTATCTATCTATCTATCTATCTATCTATCTATCTATCTATCTATCTATCTATCTGTCTGTCTGTCTGTCTGTCTGTCTGTCTGTCTGTCTGTCTGTCTGTCTGTCTGTAAGGAAGTTAAGAAAATGGATAGATGGATGAATGCCTGAATGTAGCAGATCATGTTTTATTTATTTTGGCAGATGGGAAAAATGGCTAGGAAACAAACTAAATAAACTACAAATATAACAGGAATGAAACGAAGAAGGTTTAAGGGGCAAAACAAAAGAATACTTAAGAAACAGAACAAAAATCAATTGCTAAATACAAGAGAGAATCCATTTACTAAGCCCTTAACTACTAAATGCTACAAAACTTTACATTATAAAACATTATGCTAAAATCAAAAAGTCAAAAAAGCAAGAGCTAAAGTCAAAACTGTCATCAAGAAAAGAGTTCAAACAAAATTCTCTCTCATGAATCGCCATTTATTTTTATTTAAAGGGGAACAGACAACAAAGCTCATGTGGGAGCTTTGAAAAAAAATTACGGTGTGGAATGAAGCTGCCATTTTCATATAAATAACCTTCCAGTATGTGATGTTTCACTTGTGATGGTATTTGCTCAGTGTTTCATGTCTATTTATTTATAGTTTATTGTTGTACTCTAAAACTTGCCAGACACCACTGTGAGGCTTGCATTTTAGCTTTGCCAGCAGGGTTGTATTTTAAAAGTGAGACATTACGGTAGTTGAGTTGTGCTCTATTATTTATGAGGCACTGTTTATTGTTTGGTTTATTCTTAATACCACACTCACTCTATGCTGTAACACTTACACTAATTAGTGATAAACACAATTTATTAATTGACTTTAAAAGACTGCTGATTTAATTCAAATAGCTTGATTTACTTAGTGCTGATGAATGAAGTAACACTTGATAAATAAAGAAGGTTTTGAATTGAATTTGTACTGCATATTGTAAGCTTATTTGGAGCAGCATATCAGTATAGACTACTTTTAACGATAATTTATCCCCTAAATAGTGCCTGATAAGTTTTTTTGTGATTTTTTTTTTGTGTGGAATCACTTGACTCTTTGTGGGGTTCTTTACTGTGTGCTTTTGATGGTGTATTTTCTCTCACTTGTGAATTCTTCTTGTCTTTTACTTTCTACATACCTTATGTTTTTTTTTTTAAGTATGTCCAGTTAATATTATTTTTGTGTTCTATTCCATTTCTGAAATCTATCACCTGTTCACGTTTGGAGTTGATATGTAGAGTTTTTGAAAAATGTCATATTTGAATTTTTCGGTAATTGACAAATATAAAAATAGACAATAACAGACAATATAAAAACTGAAATTGTAAGCATTCTCTTTGCATTTGGTTGCAACTTTAATTTTGTCTAAAAAGAACTTTTACTATTTGTGGTGAAAGTCTCAACATGCTTTGAACTTGGTTGCTGAGTCTTATGTGTTGAAGCATGAGTTAGTCTGGATGTGTTCATGAAGGTACCCTGTGGTAGACTGGAATCCTTCACAAGGCTGGTTGATACTTGCCAAGTTCCTGGACAGAAAAAAGTGGTTTGAAAAATGGATGAATGCATAAGAATTAGACTTTAGTTGTTGTGCTTTTGTTTTGCTTAACATACCTTATCCTTATTAAACCCCCTCAATCCAGGTTATGTTTACAGGGTGGACAAAAGTCTGTCTTAGCACTGCTAAGCAAAAGCAGCCTGGCTCCAAACCAAAATGGCTATGTCTGAAATACTAGCTGGGGCATGGTATAATAGAGACCCAGCAACTAACAGTATGCTCAACAACGAGGGTTTGTAGGTTGTTTGGGGAACACATGATGAATTTGAACTCGCTAGTTATGCTAAACATCATTCTACAGTACATTGAAAACTGCCCCAAGGTACTTGTCAAGTACAGAGATTTATCATAGTTTTTTTTTTTTTTTCTTTTATTAAATTAGAGCAGTTACATTGTTAGTGACTTCTCAGGTTCGCAGGGGATACCAAAAATTCTGCAGTCCACCTTGATATCTTAAAAAAACAGAGCATACTACCTACAAAAACAAATGTTTGAGAAACACTTGTTCAAAATAGCAGCTGCAACCAGTTCTGCTGAACACTGCTCTGTTAAGGCTATTAAAAATGCAATTTAATTTCCCTGAAGAAGCATTCAACACTGGAGCTGGAGCAAGTTTACTTTCTTTTGTAATGGACTCTCCTTGTCCTGGATTCATCTCATGGTGAATACTTAAGGCATTGCTCTTCAATGCTCAATACTGAAATACTTTTACTTGGGGCAAATGTCATTACTAGCCATGCCTAGAGTTTTGATTCCAGACATGGGGGTAATTAGATGTATCTTTGGTTAATATTGCTATTTGATTTTTCAAAGTGAGTTTGGCTTCACTTTCTCTGCACGTAAAAACAGAAAGTCACACTAGGTGTCTTATATGAAGATCTTCTTTATCTTCTTTTCCTTTTAATGTTTTCTTCATAGGGATAAATTGATAGACACCTTCATGACAATGAGTACACTTAAAATAAATGGTACCTTCAGACATGGTTTTGTGCTGGTTTTATAAGACAATGTACCAACACATAGTGTTACCATAAATCACATAAATTGTACTAATTTACTATACCTGATTTACCATAATTATGCTACAAAGATCATTCAAATTAAGCTGAAATTAGCAAAGATGCAAACAATTATTTAGAATGGGACTATATGTAGATCATTAAAAGAGCATATAATGAAATTTTAAAACTAAATGTGCATTTTACATTGGAGCATGTTTTCAACATACAGTATTATATTTATGTCCATTTTGTAAAAAAATAAATGACTCAATATTATCTTTAAATCATATTCCCTGACATTACACCTGAGCATAATTCAAGCTATAAAAACAATGCTAAAAGCAGTAGTCCTGGGCATTGCCCAGCCAACGTTATAGCTGCGTCTTCTCCTTTCACCTGTAGACATGACTAGTAATAACAGTGTCTTGTCAGAAACGTTTTTAGCAGCCCAAGTGTTGCATGCTCTTGACAGTGATATGAGCAGAGATGTTGAGGAAACTCTCATCACCATTGATGCCAAAGTGAATCTGTCTTCAGTCAGTGAAATTGAAACAAACAGTGAAACCGAAAGTGAGACAGGTGAATCTGAAAGTGATGCTCGCTCGGTATTTGTATCATTATACTTTTTATACTTCTCACTACATACATAAAGTGTTTTGCACATTTTACAGTAAAAACAATTTTAAAAAAACACTTTTTACATGCTTTTTTAAGAAAAAATGTAACTTGTTGTTGATCCACAGATCATTTGCAAAAACTAAACATAATTTCTTTTAATAAACAAGCAAAGAAGTCTGATCTTTGGCATTATATGTAATAGTGCACTACTGCAAAGTCTTTATAATGTGACATTTTGATCTCCACACATACTGTAAGCTTTTACAGAAGATTAACCATTCTTGCAAGACAATACTCTGGATGCATCCATATTGTATCAGTATCAGAAGTACTGGGCTCAGTATCACCCAGTATTGGATCAAAAAGAAAATCAGCAGTATTGCCCATCACTTGTTTCAAAGCTAAAATTTAGAAGATGTGCTAAATACAGTTTTGCACACACTGATTGGGACATAGGTTCTATCCTAGATCAAGTACTGCACTGATAATGTCACTGTAGAGAATTTTACCCATGTCTTCCCCAACCAGAAACCCAGCAAGGTTGGGATCTCCTCTAAGACAGTTACACAGCCTTCAGATCAGGTGATGGTGCTCTGTATAGTGCTGCTAGAGCCGAGCTGAAGAGAGGAATAGAAGAAGCTAAGGCAATCTATAAGAGGAGAATAGAAGTCCATCTCTCAGAAGAATACCCTCGGCATGTGTGGCAGGGAATACTGGACATCATCAGCTACAGGGGCTGCAATACCCTTGGAGGCCTTGCTGGCAGAGGAAGTGAAGTACTTCTTTGTGCGTTTTGAGATGATACATCAAAACACAGTCGCATTCTCTCTGCCCTCCCCCCTTAGATTCTAGCACCCAGACATTTACTTTACAGGAGCATAATATTGGGTGGGTGCTAAAGTGAGTGAACCTGAGGAAGGCTGCAGGTCCCAATGGGATATCTGGAAAGGTGCTAAAAGAGTGTACTGACTAGCTATCACACATTTTAACTAGTATCTTCAATCACTCCCAAAGACAAATCGTCATTCCACTCTATTTGAAGTCACCCACCATCATTCCTGTACCCACAAAAATCAGCCAACAACAGTCTCAATGACTTGCCCAAAAGTACTTATGTCTCACATTGTGAAATGCTACAAGAGATTGGTTTCACTCTACATCAAACCCTGTCTCACTCCCACATTTGATAAACATCACTTAGCATACAGAGCAAACTGGTCCACTGATGATGCCATAGCCACACCTCTCCACACTGCACTGACCGATTTGGAACACTGGGAGAGCTGTATGTTAGGATACTTTTTTACCTGAATCTTTGCTTTTAATACTATAATTCTATTCCATTAAGTAAACTGTCTGACCTAGGTTTCCCCCGACTCTTCTGCACATAAGGACTTTCATATCAATCGCCCTCAGACAGTGAAACTTGGCCTCCACTTTTCCTCAACTCATTTGTTCAGCACCGGCTCTCCACAAAGCTGTGTGCTTAGTCCATTGAGGGTTGATTTGTTTCCAACCAAGTCTTGTAAAACTTGACTTATTTGTACAGCACTGCATGTTTCTCTAAGCTAAGCAAACAGAACAAAGGAATTATTTATATACAGTATACACTCTTTATGCAGACAGTAGGTGGTGTAAAGTTTCTTTTTTTTTTAATTTGTTTTCCTCTTAAACTCTACTGGCCCCTTGGTAGTTCAACTAATACATATTAACATACATATGTGAATTGTAAAAAAAAAAACTGTGTGACCAGGGGCCTCATGTATAAACGGTGCGTACGCACAGAAATGTTGCATAAGAACGTTTCCACGTTCAAATCGTGATGTATAAAACCTAAACTTGCCGTAAAGCCATGCATTTTTCCACAGTACCTCATACCCTGTCGTACACAAGTTCTCCGCTCGGTTTTGCAGACTGGCAGCACCCAGCGTCAAAGCAGTACTACTGTCCCTTTTTGGTTATCCTTTATTTCTTAGAAGCACATTCCTGACGCGGCTTTATAAATACACCGAAACTAACCGCATATTGTTTATTAGTGTAATACATCTGATTGTAATTAACCTGTAACAATATAATACTCCAAGGAATAGCCATAGTATTCCAAATATCATAGCCGATTTAGTGTTGTTACTGTTACTGCACCTTCTTTTTCTGCTTTCAGCTGCTTCCGTTAGCGGTTGCCACAGCGGATCATCTTTTTCCATATTACTCTCACTGCACCACTCGGAGTATTTACAGTATATCACTGTATCTGAGTGGTGAATCACAGCAGCAGCTGATTGGAAAGAGAATTCTCGGGATACAGCATGAAGCACACGCTGCCTCAGCCACAGCAAAACGCCTCAGAGTCTTTCCTGTAAGGACCTCGTAATTCAAAAACAGTTTCATCCCAAGAACTTTAAACACAGTCAAGCAGTCCATCAAGTGCTCCTTGTAGAACTGTTTGTACTTATAAGTACAATTACCTCACTGTAAACTTGCACTTCCGTTATAATATTGCACAACCTGTGTCACTTTATAAAGCACATATTTACATACGATGACGATATCATTTTTAAGATGAAATGTAGCAAAATATGTTGATTATATTATACCAGATAAAACTAACTTAATTTAAATAATATGTATTGTGACTAATTAAACATGTGAGGACACGGTGCCGCAGCGCAGATTGATCTTGATTGATTGCTGTATGCTGGAAGGATAGATGGATAGAATAATTAAACACGTACTATTAAGATATTTCAGTGTTTCTTAAAAGTTTTGAAGAGTCGTCGTTGTAAGCTTACAGATGGCTTAACGTCTATTACAGAGCTGATTGTGTGGCAATTGGGTATTTGGGAAAAGAAAAGTAATGACATGAATTGAAGGTTAGTACGTTTGAAAGAGACAGTACTGCCATCATGTTCCCATGTTTAATAACATGCTTTCATTCCTATCATCATGAAAAAGATATCACGTATACATCTCAGTATTTTAATTATTCAGACAGCTGTAATATCACGAATGTAATGGATTCTGTGTCCTGTCGGAGGAAGAGAAAGCCGGTTTAAGAACCACATAGTGATTCACACACAGAGCACAAAGAAGATCAAATACAAAACAAAGCATTTAACGTGTTACTTTAGTTACGATGGGATTTGAGAAACTAGTAAATTAATCGATTTTAAGATGTTAATGATGTTCTACTTTAATGACAAAATAAACTACATGATTAAAGTGAAAATTTCAAGATTAAAGCTGACAGTTCCTGCTTTTTTCCCCAATGTGTGGCAAATTTTTTTTCGCTGTATCCTAATAAGCTTACATACAACACTCAGACGTTGGGCTACGACTAGCCTTTTCATGGCGACTTGGATATGTGACAACTTCTTTTTTATTTCGGGTACTGTGTGACTTGGTGGACTTGAGCTTTCGAGTTCTTCTTTTCTGTCACTCGATCGACTTCCTTTTGTTGATTATACCACTGTTTAAACCAACAAATAGTACGTTTTTCCTTGCCTCCACTTGGTATTCGCTGAAATTCTTATATTTTCCCCCGTGCTTTTCCCTTTGTCTTTTCACAGAAGGCTGAGCTTAAGGGCTATTTATATTGATTTGCACATTCATAGAAGCGTAATTCTGGGAGGATTTGGGGCAGGACAGAAGGCACGTGCACGAGCGTTACTTTCCTCCCTGACCAGGATTTATGCAGCGGAAGAAGTTGGAGTACGCACAAATTCCTGCATCTGCGTAAGCACATTTCAGCTTTTGTGCTTATGTCATGTTATAGTGCGAATTCTACACATGGCGTTATGCATAAGGTCCCTGGTGATCTCTTCTTGTAAAATACATGATTTCTTAAAGTAGGCATTTACATCCTACAAAAGCATGACTACAAGTAATGTTTATATTGGGTCAGCTAATAAAAACATAGTAATATAAATAGTAGTAATAATAAAATGCATATAATACAGATTGCAGCTCTTCAAAATTTTCTCTGACTACTCAGTTTTTTCCCCACATGCAAAAGATGTGCATATTACAGCAATTTTAAATTGGCTACATGTCAGTGTGAGTATAGGTGTGATTGTACTGTAAATACACCAAGCAATGCTGCAAGGTCAGGCTCCAGACCATGTAAAACTGAATTGTATTAAGTATGTTTATGAATGTTTTGTTCTAAAAAGAATGTCAGACATTATAAAAAAAGCCTTTTATGCCTTATAAGATAACAAACATGCTAAGTGGAATCTTTGAATTGGAGACTGATGATAAAGCTAGTAGATTCTTTCACATTGCCGTCTTCAGCCAGAATTTCCTAGGCACACACAAAGTCAGCAACTTAATATACTGTCCATTATTGTAAAAACATTGTTTATTGGTTTACTTTTTAAAAAGAACTTTTGAAAAAGGTAATTAAAAGAGCAAGTACTATGTCCTCCTGCTGCTTCCATTGTTGCTGTGATTTAACATCTGACTACCCTCCTGGTGAAATAATTCCTTCAGCAATTCAGCCTTTGGACATTTTGATACTAACTAAGTTGTGAAGCTATGATGGGAAGGGCTGTGAATATGAACACTTAGAAGAGTGTGGCCAATTTGTTTTAAGTTAAATTAGAATGTTTTTTTGAAACATTCAAGTAGCTTGACCTTTCATAGGTAATTGTGACTTTTGTGTGTATGAAAGGATTAAGTTCTTACTCAAGAATGCCAGTTAAAAGAAACATCTTAAGGGTTTACGTATACTCTGCAAAAGAAGTTTCCATTGTGAAGTAAGCATATACTCTCTTAATATGTTCTTCATACGGCATACAATATAACTTATTTTAATAATGTAGCTTTTTACTTTCTGTCTTGTCTGTGCTGTCTGCCATCTCAAACCCAATCAAAGAATGCCTCACCCTCTATGTCTGTAGAGTTGACCTGCTGACGTGGGTATCACCTGCCTTACATGTCTCCTTGCTGCTCTTAGTGTGCAGTTCCTGCGTGGAAACAATTTTTACTTCTGCTGTTCCTGATCCTGATTGTGATCCCAATATTTCATCTGACATTCTAGTTTTTGACACTTTAGTTTCTGTACCCAAATTCTGATTGCTCATTTTTGCATTTGTAACATTCATCAGAGCAACTTTCTGGAAATGAACTCTGTTTTGTGCTGGTTTTTGACACTTACAGTAAGTACTTTTCCTCTGCTACTCAATGAAAATATCAACAATCCATCCATCATAAAGGAAAAAATACTGTATGTTTTAATTTTTATATATCTAGCTGGATCATAACTTATGCACTACAGAATTGTGTCCAATTGGACTAACATAGCATATACATATTGTGTATATCTGCCAAACCCATTTCAGTAAATATACCTATTATTTTTACTTTGTAAATTTCAGATGCACATCAGGGTAATGTTGACAGAAGCACAACTACCAATCTATAATAATACTGTAATAATAATACTATAATAATATAATAATACTAATAATAATACTGTATCTTTACTACTAATCTACAGTAGGTCAAAGTATTTTCTGGTTCAAATTTAATTTTCAATTTAAAAGAAGATCGGTCCCCACACTAATCCCTGTGGAGTCCACACCATAATCTTACCATACATGCTATTCCATGTCAATTACTGTATGTATTGATTTATATATCACACCCTGAATACCTAACTGTTTTAGAGGGATAATGAGCCTTGGATGGAATATCTATTCAAAAACCTTAAGAAAGTACAAGTAAATTATGTTTCAAATGTTTTACTTGGTTCCTCAAAACTGGAATCTATAGTAGAATGTTATTAAATTGGGATCTTCCATGCTCAAATTCCTACTGATGGCGCCCTAACATAACCCCAGAAACTTACTGGTTTCATTACAATTTACAATTTAACTGGCTTAAAATAACCAGGATTGATGTGATCTCCTTTTTTATATATAGTTATGCTGCTTGCAAGCTCCTATGCTTTAGAAATATTCTTAATTTTCAATGACCTTTGAATAATAGTGCAATGGTGTGTGGTGATTGACAACATTAACCCAAAGAATTTTACCTGGGTAGGAAAACCTCCTCTTGTGAAGTTTCAGGAGGAATGATCTTTTGGTTTCCTTCCTTCCTGCTCAAATTTTCAAGACAGCGCATAAACAACTCAGAAGAGCCCAGCAGATCCATTTTATGGTCTTTGCTGAGCTAGACTATACGTTTTCTGCTTGCCACATTTTTGACACCAATGTAATGCAGCACAAAAATTTTTTTTTGTTCACTTCATTGCTGTTTTTATTAGCTGACAGTCCTTAGACTTTTGCCACACTACGTTTCAGAGTGAGGTTTTTCCTGTTAAACCTTTCATTCTTGATTGTAAAACTACAAAACACAATACAAAGGGTGCTTTCAGTACAATGTTCACACCAAACAATCAATCAATACAGAAATGCATTTAGAAACTTAATTAATTGTAGCAGATACACTTCTTAACTAACATTCATAAAATAAATATTTAAAAGAGAAACTTACAGGCATATCTTTGCCAAGGCTTAACGTGAAAGAACTAGTGTCATGAACAGCGTTCAGAACTTAACTACACTGCTTTTATAAGAAAGGTGAACTGAACAACTTGACAACGTCAATACTTAAAATGATCGCTAGGTGCAAACCTTAAAATAAAGTGTGAACAGAATAAAGTTGGTTACAGACAGAGTGTGGCAGGCTCTTCTTTTTTATAGGCTTTCCTGTGGATGGTTCTGAAGTTGCTCATTTGAATAATGGAATGTTGGGTCATACTACTGCTATTCAGTACCGATGTCATCCCCAGCTGATACAAAAGTCAGAACCATTACAATATGGGTTTTTTTTTTTTTGCATAATACATACGTATTTTGAGGTTTCTGAGATAAATGTTGTCATTTTTTCATCCTCTTCAGAGCAACACAAATTATGTAGACATGCTGGTTCATTGTCAATATGTATTATTAAACGCTGGTATTCTTGGTTCATTTACCTACCCCTTGACCTTCCTCTTACTGCTAAAATACTGACATAAAGTTTTAGGGTTTGCTTTTTCGTTATTATAAATATTGTTTTCTAGCTGAACTTTGGCTTTCCTTATTTTCATTTAAACTGTTACTCTCATGAAATCATAGGTCTTAAGGCAACCACTGTTATTATTTTTCTCTTACAATGGACAACTGCAGCAATAAAGAAAAGTGTTCTTACAGGTAGCCTTGTGAGAGTTACATTTAGGGATATTGAGATTTAGACAGGAAGATCAACAAGTGTGTACACTGGGACGTAAAAATTAACAACATTCATATTAAAATGTATCTAAGGTATATTTTGATTTCACTTGAAATGTTACTCACTAGCAACATTCAATCAACCGCACCTCTAAAATGCCATTACAGATTAAGAGACTTTTGTAATTTCATTTAATTATTTATTATTTACTAACTCAAATGACAATTGGTTTTGTTAATACAGTAGATATTTGTTAAAACTTATAAGGTACTTACTGTATATTTTATGAAAATTATATCAATACCTTGTGCAGTAAAGAAAAAATAAAAAGGCAATATTTAGTCAATATCAGAATTCAAATATTTTTGCTTGTGTATGCTTATAAAGTGTGATGGGGCACCCAGTTCAGGACAAAATGTCAATCAGAAAGGTGAGCTCCAAGGCAGCTGCATAGTCACTCAAGGCCTTATGAAGCCTTAAAAGATATGCAATGGAAGGAACCACACAAGTTTTCTAGCCAGTACAATGTTTAAATCACTGTTAAGGTGCAGTTTAGAAATTATTAGAACATTAGAACAATCTAGACAAGAACAGGCCATTCAGCCCAACAAAACTTGCCAGTCCTATCAACTTATTTCTTCCAAAAAAACATCAAGTCAAGTTTTGAAAGTCCCTAAAGTCATACTGTCTACCACACTGCTTGGTAGATTATTCCAAGTAGAAGAACTTACCCCTTAGCAAGTTTCCAACTGTGTCCCCGTGTTCTTGATTGACTAATTTTAAAATAACATAATAATCTATCCTCATAATTCATCCCCTGTAGCCCTTGAATCGGCCTAGTTACTCTTCTCTGGTCCTTTTCTAGCACTGATATGTCCTTTTTGTAGCCTGGGGACCAAAACTGCAAACAGTACTTCAGATGAGGCCCCATCAGTGTGTTATAAAGCTTGAGTATAACTTCCTTGGACTTGTACTCCACAAATCATGCTATATAACCTAACATTTTGTTTGCCTTCTTAATGGCTTCTGAACACTGTTGGGAAGTCGATAATTTAGAGTTCACTATGACAACTAAATCCTTCCCAAAAGGTGTGCTCTCGACTTTCTGACTGCCCATTGTGTATTCAAACCTAACATTTTTCTTCCTATGTGTAATACTGTACATTTATTGACATTAAATTTCATCTGCTACAGATCTGCCGAACCCTCCATGCCAAGTCCTTCTGTAATAATGTAACAGATTCCAAATTACCTGCTAATCCACCTAGCTTGGTATAATCAGCAAACTTAACCAGCTTGTTACTTATATGCCTATCTAAATCATTTATATATATTAAAAATTGCAGTGGTCCAGTACTGCCACCTGTGGAACAGCACTCTTAACATCAGCCAATTTTGAGGTTCCTCACACCATCACCCTCTGCTTCTTGTGGCTGAGCCAATTCTGCACCCATCTAAAAACATCACTCTGAACTCCCACTTCTTTTAGTTTGATGCCCAACTTCTCATGTGGCACCTTATCAAATGTTTTCTGAAAGTCAATATAAAGTATATCATATGCTCCACTTTGATCATACCCTTTTGTTGCCTCCTCATAGAATTCCAGCATGATAGTTAAATATCACCTCCCTCTTCTGAACCCATGCTGACTGTTCCAAACAAACTCATGTTCTTGCCAAGCGTTGCTCAATCTTATCTTTAATAAATCCATTAATTTTCCTGTGATGCATGTTACATGTTATTGCAGGAGCTCCAGCTTATGTAAATAGAAGGAACAACCAGGTACAAAATATGTAGTATTCCTCATGACACTTTGAGGTAATAAAAGAAGTTGCAATACCTGCTAGACACAGAGATCCTAGAAGCTTTTCTATGAGACTATGCTGTCCCTTTGATCACTGGTTCCCAAACTCGGTTCCGAGAGGCTGCGGGGGCTGCAGGTTTTTCTTCCAAACCAACTACTGTTTTTAATTGGACTCTTAGCTTAATTAAGTGAGCTGTTATTTCCTAGTTTCTGTGTTTTAGGGTCAAAGAAGAAATTACAAAAGTAAGTGTATAACTACATTTTAATAAAAATTAACCAGGTATAAGTGGATAATGCATTTTTTACTCATTGCTTATGTTCATTTCTAATTTCCCTTTATTGATTAATTAGTGGGTCTGATGCTGACGTATTTGTAACTTTTCATCATTTAATGTTGTTCACCCAGGTGTCTGCTTTACTTGTTTTTAATTGTCACAATTAGGATACAATGAAGGGTGCAGACTGTACAGAATAAGGGAAAAATAATAGGAAAACAACAAAAGCAGCTAAGCATTTAAAGCTATAGAAAATAATAGAATTTTTTTTTTAATTTTATTAATTTTATTGCAACCATTCCATACAAATCAATCAATTTTTACAAAAAGTAGAATTAAGAACAAGTCGACCCCCACCCCTGAAAAAATAGAAATATTTCTAAATGTCTTATAATGTGAAAATCATACTGCTGTGCTTTCCTGAATGTGGAGTAAGAGAAGATAAATAAACAACCATCTAACTATCCATTCATCCATTTTCCAACCCATTGAATCCAAACACAGGGTCACAGGGGTCTGCTGGAGCCAATTCCAGCCAACACAGGGCGCAAGGCAGGAACCAATCCCAGCCAACACAGGGCGCAAGGCAGAAACCAATCCCAGGCAGGGAGCCAACCCACCACAGGACACACACCCCAAGCACACACTAGGGACAAATTAGAATCACCAATCCACCTAACCTGCAGGTCTTTGGACTGTGGGAGGAAACCGGAGTATCCAGAGGAAACCCACGCAGACACGGGGAGAACATGCAAACTCAGGGAGGGCCCGGGAAGCAAACCCGGGTCATCTAACTGCAGGGCAGCAGCGCTACCACTGCGCCAACCACCATCTAACTAAATGAGATCAATTATTATCATTTATTGTGAAGCTGGTTGGAACAAAAACCTGCAGCCACAGAGGTCCTCAGTATTGAGTTTGGAAACTACTGCTTTAGAGATTACGGACAGTTATAAAGCTGCCATTGAGTTCTGGCCCTTGAAGATGAAGAGGATAAGTTAAGGTGCAGAGACACCAGGAATCTCTAGGCAAAACTTTAGCCTGGTGGTCCAGTTACAAATAGGAGAGGCTCCAGACCTAGAAGTAATTCTGACTGGGATCAATAGTGGCAATGGGAGGTGATAAAAAGTTAACTTTGGTCTAGAAAACATAGAGCTCGAGGTCAGTAGGACAGGTGTTGACAAGAGCTTGAATAGTTGGAGGAAGAGAGGCCACGGGTTTTGGAAAGAGAGAGAGAGAGAGCGGCAGAGAGTGTACTATGGGAGGTGATAGCAGTGTGAAGAATATGCAAAGTAGGAAGGGCACCAGCCACCCTCTGATTAAAAGAGTGATTCACCTAGCTCAGAAAGGCCACAGATGTGCAAAAACTTGATATTTTATTAATTGTGTACTTCATTTTCTCTTCTGTTTGAACTGTGTTTTCTTGCCATAAAATAATTACTTTAATAATTAATAGGTATTTTGAATACTTTAGCATTATTTTAGATTTGAGAGCTCCCTCGTCTTTTGCAAGAGATAAAAACAGGGTCCAGAAGGAGAGAGACAGATTATGGTATGAGAAAAAAAGTCATCAATATTCCACTAAATATTCCTAATGTAATAAATGGACCCAATGTGAGAGAGGCCGAACCTTGTAATAATTTACAGGTGACTAAAAGGTAAGAGACTCAAAATTATTTAAGGACTCCATTCTGTTTAAGAGAACAAAAAAGATCAAGGTTGTAGTGGGTCTGTGTGTCTTCAGGCAGCACTGTGTTCTGGAAGACATTGGATTTTCTAGGGCTGTCTTTATTTGCAAACTGATTCTGGTCCTTTTCTAAAAAGTAATCTGATGTGAGGCTTAAAATTTACTTCTTATGAAACTTCCACCAAGTCTAAGTTAATGATGTGAGTAAAGATATTGAGGAGACATAAAACTTTTTCATTGTTGGCTGACTGGTGTTTCATTTTGCACAGATGCACAAGCCATCCTATCATTAAAACAGGCACAAGAGCTAACCCTATTTACATGCTGTTTCCTTTACTTTGGTACCATTTCCATTAAATTCACCATTCTTAATATAAAATAGACATTTGTTAGTTTTGTTGCAGGTTACAATAAGTCATTCTGTCACAATATTATCTCTTAAAGTCATTGTAATCTGTTTTTATGTATTAACAGTAGTAATTTGATCTCCAGTATGTCAAAATAACTGATTTAAATAGGGTGTTACCACAATATGAACAAATATAACTGCCCCCCCCCTTGTTAGTTTAACGCTTTGACTGATTAACATCAATAAAAATACATTTACTTTCTGTATATAGTAAGTTTAATATATTGAATGCAACTCAAAGTTAATCATTTTAAAATATATTTGATTACTAAGGGGTTCGCCCCTGCTCGCTTCACTTGCCACCCCCCCGGCCTGCCGCTGCTTGCTGCTGCTGCTGTGTCGCATGAGCTGCATCTCGTGCAGCGCTTCAAAAATTTAAAAGCTTGTAAAGTAACTGTCATTTTATCTCACTGCCTTATCTCTACAACGTTCTACTTCGTCATCTACTGTTTGTCTTTTATTTCCGGCCTCAGACAAGGTTAAATCTCTTGGCACAAAGTCTCGTCTCACGGGACGTGAGTTCTTGATATGTTTTAGTTTATAATTTAAAAACGGAATAAGAATCTGACAATCTAACAACATCACATTAAAGTTTGATAGATTCTGAAAAGAATGATATCAAACATATATATATATGTAGGTTAAAAAATAAGCTTGATTTCAAGCGTGACAAAAAACATCACATACAATCATTGCACAGAATCACGGTGGTTAGCATTTTATATATATAGAGTAGATGAAAAATAAATGACATGCCCATGAAATGCATTTTTAAAATAACAATAAAGTATTTACAAATACCATATGCAGAGAAACTCAAAAGTTATTTAAATGAAGGTGTGACTTATTATTACTTTATTATTTTACAATAGCTATGTCCAGATGGCAAAAGAGAAGAAGAAAACAAAACCTCCAGGAAACTCTAAGATTCTGATGAAAATTTATCTTTGGGATCCTGTTGTTTCTAGTATTTTTTTTAATATACAAAGACTGACTGAATCAAGTCAAATGGCAAACCTTTATTATAACTCCCATCCCCCGGACATTTCTATATTGCCTATGCCACCATCTATCATAGAATTTAGGATGTCTGGCGATCTTTATGTCACTGTAGAAGAATTACTGTTTGTCTCAAGTTAATGACACTATCCATAGGACTGGTGAAAAACTTCAAAAATGATGCTGTGGCACATATTGCCGAAATAGGATACCAAGAAAGTAAAAGAAAAGGGAAGAGAAGTAAAAGAAATGATGATCATGTTAGCTGCCATAAATGATACTATACTGTACATTTGAATGCAAGCAATCTATAAGCTAAAATCATTTCAGCATGCATGTCAAACTATTTTCAGCTCAACAAGAGCTAATTATACCTGCAACAATATCAAAGGGAAAGAAGCATTATGATAAAAAAATAGGATTAATTTGTTCAACAGGTCCACTTCATTGCGTGATCCCCTTACTCAAAATGCAATAGTATAACACACCACTTTACATGCTAGTAGTGGTTTTACACATTTGTATTTGACACATGGTCACAATATGAGGATTCCATTTATTTTCTCAGAACTACAGTTGTATCACATGTAGTGCTACAAGTAACGTGATAATATCAGCACTAGACTGATGGAGTGGTGCAGCAGTTGCACTGTTGCCGTGTACTAAGGAGATCAGGGTTTGCATCATAGGTCCTCCCTGCGTGGAGTTTGCATGTTCTCCCCTATGTCTGAGTGGATTTCCTTCCACAGTCCAAAGACATGCAGGTTAGGTGTATTGGCAGTAATAGCATTGCCCCTAGTGTGTAGCTGGTGTGTTTTTTTTTCCTGTGATTGAATGGCATCTGCCCAGGGTTTAGTTCTGCCTCATGCCCTGTGCTAGCTGGGATAGGCTCCAGCAGCCCCCGTGACCTTATTCAGGTCTAAGCAGATTCAGGGCCGGTGTCACCATTAAGGTGAATTAAGAATTTGCCTAAGGCAGGGGTCCCCAACTCTGGTACTGGAGGACCCCAGTAACTGCAAGTTTCCTTCCTAACCCTTTTCTTAATTAGTGACCTGGTTTTGCTGTTTAGACCAGGACTAGACTGCTGGGATATTGTTTTAAAATAGGCATCATGTGCAATGGATTTGTTCTTATCTGCTGTGTAAAAATGCACTGTCCATGTTTAAGCTCAGCTCGCTGTAGGCAAACTGCATTCCCTTTAATTGATTAAAGAATTGAAAATAATTCTAGTTTTTCTTACTAGGTCAAGTCAAGTGTTAATATTTAAATATGCATGAGACTTGCGTCTACATGTGGAGCACCATGAAATGGCAATTTAATTAAAACCTAGACTAATATTACGTTTATACCAGCACCAAATCTGTGTAAGTAAAGGCAGTAGCAGTATAAACATGGAATTAGTTTTATTAGTTTACCCCAGAAGTGAAATTAAATATGCCTTCCCCATGTAACTTGGCAACCTGTATGTCCCTTTGTCTATTCATCAATCGTAGTTTGTTACTGGAAAAAGGTGATGATATTCCTCAGATACAACTGACATAGAATGAAATGGAAAGATCATGTCTTTTCAAAAATCTGATGTAAGCACCTGCCTATAGAGAACTGGAAGTTTTCATATCCACATAGGATGCTGTCTACTTTTCTCCTATTTAACTTAGACTGTTCATCTCATATATTTTTAAAAGTGTGAAAAAAATATGTAAAGATTAAAAATGATTAAAATTTTTTATCTGAAGTGTTACCAAAGACATGTTTGTGTTATTTCCTTTTTTATCCTATTTTTTTCTTTTCCTATTTCTTTACCTCCCTGAAATGTATCAATCCGTTGGTCCAGCTGGGCTCACTTAAGAGGTTGCTTAGCAATGTGAGGCCCACATTTAGAAAGTAGCAACTCTACAGTGCAGACTGCTAGATGTTTTCTTCCATTCAATTTTGTGACTAGCACTCTCTGTAAACAAGAATTTTTAGTTTTAATCAAGGTTATATCTCTCAGCAGCGGGTGCTCTGACAGACCTGCCTGGTCCTTTAATGTTGGAGAAAATATCTTTCAGTAGAATTAGATGGCAGCTTGCATTCATAGTGACATAAGAAGCTGAACTCCACTTTTTGTAAATATCTAAAAAACTTAATTAACCTGTCTGTTTCCTCAAGATTTAAAGCTTTTAAGATTTAGAGTGTGTTCCCACATAATTAATTAACATAAAACCATTATATTTATAGATTTTTGATTTGAAACGTTTTTAGTCTGTGAAGTTTTGTCTTCACACAGCACCAGCAGACAAAGTAGGAGGGACAGGAAATCCAAATTAAAAAAAAAAAAAAGATGGCAGCATGATGTGTTTTAATTTATTGATTTATTTATTTGTTTGTTTGTTTGTTTTTAAGCTAATTATCATCACCTTAAAAATTCTCTCAGTTTTGTAGAGGTCTAGGATTGTTTTATAAAGAATCTGCTGTGTGATTATTGTACATGGCCTGCCTTATTACTGGGTTTTTTCTCTTAGCATTTATGTAACATATTTTTTTGCTCTTTTCTTTTTTTTTTGGGGTGGTTGCTATGCATGTTTCAATTGCCTAAGAATGAATGGCACCATAATATAGTGATAGGTAGTATACTTATGGGCACTGGCATTTTGCAAAATGTTTTTGTACGGTTTCTGTTCTCATTGCTATCCTGTGACAATTGGTAGTTACAGCTCATAATGCCATCATCTCAACATTCTAGAGCATTGAGCAATTCCTAGATGTCCAAGCTTCGAGACTGAAACAACAAAAATGTTTGAAGTGATAGTTAATATGTGTAATTCACTTTATGTTGAAAATCTCATTCATGTGATTTGATTTTATTCTTGAAATTGCATACGGGGCTTAATTGTCCTCCTTAATAAAAGGACAAGTGTCTGTGTGTGTGTATAATCCAGTTACTATATCTCTGCTATATGCTATTTGTTATGGGATTCATAAAAGCAGTGCTAATGTTTGTGATATATCTGTTGGAATGAAAAATGTAATGCAGTTTATTACTACATGTATTACAAACTGCATTCCAGTAGAAGGTGCACTGCAAATGTTAACACTAAATATGCTGAGGATTATGTTGATTACTTAGATTTCAATCCATCTTAGATGGAGTAGCATGCTAGTGTTGGTATATTTTGACTACAGTTATTACTTCTGCTAGAATTTATGATTTTGAATTTGTTCTCATTTATGTCCATCTTATACTGCAGTATTTCTTCTGCCACCTTTTCACCAAGGCAGAAGAGGCCTAACAGACAGAGAGGACATCACAACTAGCAATGGAGAGTTAAGTCAACATACCAGTGAAGGAAGATGAGAAATGTTTTGGATGGTAATTACTAAACACCTCCAAAGTAATTTCAATGTGGAATCAGAATGAAAGTGCAAGTTTGCCATTTTTAAAGCAGTCTGGACATATTCCTTCAGGACTATATAGGGCAGGTGCCCTGGTAGCTTTATATGGCTGCTATTCTAAGTTCTAGCCAGGAGTCCTTTTTGCTAAAGAAGGGCTGTTCCTGATATGAATAGTGAATTTTGGATTTGGCTAGAAGTAACATGGGACAATTTAGAATTATTAATTAACCTAACACACATGTCTTTGGGAGTGAAAGGAGAACCGGAGTGCCTCAAGCAAAATCCATGTAAACATAAAGAGAGTATTTAAAACCAATACAGAAATTGATCAACTGCAGAACTGGAATCCATGATACCAGAGTCATGAGGCAGAAATGCTAACTGTTGCACCACCATAACACCCACACAAATAAACAATGTCTTGTGTATAACAAATCAGAATCAGAATTCACTTTATTGTCCAAGTACACTAATGAGCACTAGGAATTTGTCTTGATAGTATTGATGCAACAAACAAGGACAAAACAAACAACAATAGATAAATAAAAGAAGGTAAAATATAAAATGATAAAATATGATGCAGCATGCAAGGACAAAAATAAAGAGACAGTAGGATTAAAATGTAGCCTATTGTGTAGGTATACATAGATACTGATTAGAAGCTCAGACCTGATTAGTAAGAATAACTTCACTTGGAAGAAAACTGTTTAGATGATGTGTTGTTTTAGCTTTATCTGTAAGATGTTTGCCGGAGGGAAGTTCTTTGGAATAGGTGAGGCCTTGGGTGAGTTGGATCAGCACTGATCTTTGCAGCCCACTTCCTTACCCTGGGTTCATTGGATATCAGGTAAGTTACAGCCTATGATCTTTTCACAGGCTTTGATGATGTACTGCAGATTGGCCTTAGCCTGAACAGAGGCAGCAAAAAACCAGACAGTTATAGATGAGGTCAGAATGGACTTGACTATGTAGAATAAGACCGATATTGCTTGAGGGAGATTGTATTTCCTCAGCTGATGTAAAAAGAACATTCTCTGATGGGCTTTCTTAATAATGCATATGATGTTATTGCCCTACTTACGGTTCTGTGACAGCACAGTGCCCAGAAACGTAAATGATTCTGTCATCCCAATGGCTGAGCCATTATAGCAAGTGAAAAGTGAAAAGGTGACTGTTTCCTGAAAGCAATGATCATCTGCTGAGTTTTTTTTTAATGTTAAGGACCAAATTATTATGGCTGCACCCCACTGTCAGATTTTTCACCTCGTATCTGTATATAGAGTCATCATTGTTTGAAATGAGGCCTATTAGTGCGATGTTATCTGAAAATTTAAGAAGTTTGACAGACAAATTGCCAGAGGTACAGTTATTTTTATATAGTGAGAACAGTGAGGAAAAGACACAATCCATGTAGCGCATCAGTACTAAGGGATAATGACTCGGGCATGCTCAACCACACATACTTTTTACTATCTGTAAGAAAGTCTGTGATCCAATGGCAGATTGAACTGGTCAGGTTTGGGTGAGTCCTCTATACACTCTTAGTTATTAGTTTTGACCACATAACTGGGTGCCACATTAGTACAGAGCACAGAGAAAATCTGCAAACTACATACAGACAATGATCAGGCTGGGATTTAAACCTCAGTTTCTTAAATTGTGAGGCAGTTGCACAAACTACTGCATGAACCACATCTCAGTGGTCAGTCAGAGGTCTTTTTATATTATTTTATGATATATTAACTAATGTATTACATATGTAGTCTAGCACATTTTGTTTTGTTGTTACCGTTTTATTGTTCACTGATGTTAACAGTGTTGACGTTTATCTATCAATTTATCTTTTCAACCTCAAAAATGTTTTTTAAAGGAATTGTTCTTGCTTTTTAAAAACCATTGACATGGCAACTTCAGTTGTCTTAATAAAATAATGAATAAGTGGTTGCCATATACAGTATACTGTATATTGTATAAAATGTAACATTCTCATTTATGAAAATTGTTCATCAATATAGTAGATTATCGTAAAATTTCACATCATTCAATCGCTAAGTGTTGTGTGACTCATAGGTATAAGAATGGGTTGCTAGGAGCACAGCACCCAAAGACTGTGTTTGGTTATTTTACAAAGATGAATCAAAATCACTTAAATGTAGTTTAAATATATAATCAGCTGAAGGTTTTTTTTAATTGTACTGTGATGGATAGAACATTTTTTTTAATGATGTTAAATGTACATACATTTGAGCATCAGCTAATCCAGACCCTGTTATGGCATCATAGCACAATATTAAAGTTGTCTCATCATAGTAGACCTAAAAAAATGGCTACTGTGAAGAAGCACATTTAAGGTTTTATTCATTTTTTATTCACAAATATTGTTAATAATTTTTAAACCAGTTAAATGTATTCAGAATTGACATAATAATACAGAGGACTACTTTTTTTGCATGTGTATTGCTTCAAAACTGTTATTTCCAGATAATGCTTAATGTTGTAGCCAACACAAACTTGATCCATCTATAAGAGCAGTTTACATTTATGTAAATATTTTCAGTAGCAGTTCTTTTTTGTTTTTTTTTTTTTGTTTCTAAATGCTGAATGTGAGTTGATTCTTTTTATTCTGAACAAAGGTCTCTTGCTTTAAATACTTGCCTTTGAATAATTTAGATTTCTTTTGGATAAATTATGTCTATTTGCCAGCTTCTTGATCTTTACTAGCCAGGTGCACTTGTTCTTGGCAAGCTTGATGTACTCACATTAACCAGTGAATGCTAAACTCACATCTAAAGTTCCATCTGTTAATATATATCAGCCTTTGGGTGTTGGTGGAGTTAGATTGCAACAAGCTTTATTGTTTTTTTATGATCCATCTTCTTAATGTTAGTCCTTAACCAGCCAACTACCTCAAAACTTTATGCTACAAAGGGTATGGCTAAGGTGTTGATAGCTGCTATTTTATTCCTTGAACTCAGCTCTATTTTAATTATTTGACAGAGTTATTGATAGTACACTCTTACAATGTTCTCTGTCATCTGGGTGATTTAATTACTATGACTCTCCTCTACACCAAGGTACTTTATAGTGTTTGTCGGCATCAAATTAACCACTCAGGATTACTTCTTGAATCTTTCATGATGTTCTTTTTGGCCCTAGTTAGGTCTTCTTGCAGAGCAGTAAATTGCTTAAACCAGAAGGTTTGAAGTTTATCTAACCCAGGGGATTACAGGTTGTGAGTCTGCTTTATGAATTCAGCAATCTGTTTAATTGTGAAGTCTGATCATGCATCTGTCAAAATATCCTCATGGTCCCTTCTCTACTGGTTAATCTTTTATGAACAATTTTATCTTTAAGGATTCTATGTCACAAGTTCTTTACTTTTTTATGTCAATATGTTCATCATTCATATAACAATAAAACCTTTTACCATCATCATCGAGGAGCTTGTTTAGATGGTGGTGATTACTCCTCTTAATATACTGTCTTAGCTTCAGAGCTTTTGCCTGGAGTTTCATTTGAATATTAAGTTTCATTTCATCAGTTTTCTTATCTGCTTTGTATTTCTTCAGTTTGTTGCTGGCCTTCAAGTGGACTTTTACTAGATTACTAGACCTTTCCTGTGTAATCCAATCATCTTCTAAATGATCTTTTTCCATGCAGGCTCTTTGTGGACAGACAATAATGGTGTTTTCTCCGTGACCTCACCAGCTATGGCGGCAGCAGGTGCTCATTGATTACAGTGAGGTTTAGACAGTTGGCTTGTGCCATATTCACTAGTGCAACATTTGCTATAGGAATTGTTACACAGATCTCATGAGTCTAACTTTTTGACTTTGTTATACACTTTTGCTGTAAGTCTTCATTTCATTTATGATTGCTTTACCCCTACTCTATGTACATTTCCTATGCTTCTTTATCATTGAGAGATGAAGATGCCACTACCTCTTTGGCATAAGCATAATAATAGCACCTCATCCTCATATTGTTCGATTAAGCACTGTTGTTTTGTTTTCTTTTGAATTGACTTTTACAATTTTGGTGTTGGATCAGACAGGCCAAGGTTAGAAACAGTCTGAATTTGGGTACAATCTGATTGTTTTTAAACATTTTGTTGGTGGATGAAGGAATTGTGAGATAATGACCTATGATACCTTGTTTTGTTCCTTGCCACACAGTTTAGTGTCCACGCCAACCATCCCATGGCATTCTATGGGGTGCTGCCAAGCCTCCACTCCTTTGACTAATGCTGTCATACCCCGGCCTTGGAGTAAGTTCGTTGCTCCTGCTCTAAGACTCAGCAGGAGCATTCCTCAGCCCCCTTGAGCACCAGCCACATGCTTCTCTCTCGGGGCTCATGTCCATGTCCACTTGCTCCCTCCCATCTTGCACCAGTTCTGTTTTGCTCCTGCCATCTTTCTCTTTCTCATGTAACCTCCATTCTTTCTCTTCTGCCACTATTTCTTCTGTTTTCCTTTTACAGTCCTCATTCTGCCATGCAGGATTTCCTTATATTGCTGCCTAAGTGGGCACAGTTGCGAGGAGCCGCTTCCTCCGCTGCACCAATGAGGCACCTGACTGATCCACCCACCTCTGCAAATCTGCACATGTATGCAGCATGATCAGCCAACACCTCAACTAACCGCGGAGCCTGATTTTTTGGGGCGTTATTATTTATTTAAAATTAGCACCACGGACCACTCATCACACTGTATTGAATGTAATTTTATTTTACAAATTATAAATCCTTTTTGTTTTCTAATTAGTTTGCTGAATTAGTTTAACCCCTAAGGGGTTGTTGCCATTATTTCACCTAAATTACATACCCAAAAATAAAGACTCATTATTCTGCTTATTTAATAAAGAAGCTCCAGAGGGTAAGAAGAGTGAGTATAACACTGCAAATTCTTAAAAGATAATCATACAAATTTCATGTCTTACTGCACGTGAAACATACAGTCCCCATGTACTCTGACAGAAGCTTTGTGCATAACATTGCATAAAGTTGAGCAATCGAACATTAATTTATTTGCTGCTTTTTATTTGCAGCTGTGACATGTAATATGAAAGGCCAATCACAGACACCTATACATCATTGGAATCCTTGAAAATCAGCTATCCAAAGGTAATGAGTCTTTCACTATATGTGGCTCAGCAAGCATTCATTTTTATTTAATATTTTTTCAGTTTGTTATATACTTTAATAAAGTTTTCATAAAGTATGTAGATCCCAGTCAAAATTTCTTGTATGTTTTTAACCATTTTTTTTATTTTTGCAATACATTTTTTTGTGCTATTTATTAAAATTTGACAAATTCTTCATTTATGTAGTTTTTGGTATTACACTTGGTGAAAAGCACTATACAAAAATAAACTGAATTCAGTGTAGCTATGTAAGTTCAATATACAGATATCTCATCAAATGTCAATCTTCTTCATTTAGCCCTTTTATCTCTATATATAATCTTCATTTGGATCTTGATCTTTGTTTGTCCGCGAATAAATTAGAAGAAGAAGCACTAGATGGCAGTAGAGAGACAGCTAAAACATAGGCATTGCATTAAGAATCTCCTCCAGGCTTAGACTACTGCAGACTGTAGTACCCCAGTCACACCTCAAAACACAGACATTCAAACTAAACAAATTGTTGTGCTTTAAATTAACTAAAGAGATCTTCATTTAGATCTTGATCTTTGTCCATGAATTCCACGCATGCGTAGACCACTTTCCAGTTTAGTACGTCGTTGTTACTCACGGATATCAACAATATGCCGGAATAGCAAAAGGGGTGGTGGACAGTGTTACGCTGGTTAGCTCCTGAGGCCTGGTTAGAGAATGAGATTGCCGAAGATAAAAGGTACATGCCTACGTAATATATGAATGAAAGAAAGACAGTGGGTAAAATGAATGACAACGTAACAGCACGTTCTGGAAATTATTATTGTTACATTGTAGCCGGTGAGTGCTGCGCGTCTCACAGTTGTACAATGGCTTGCTCACATGTCAGTGAAGTGATCTCTATTTATGCTTTAAAGAGCCTGGATACCTATGTGTTCCCCTTTTATAACCATTGCTCCGTGTATATTGCCTTACTCTTTGGATTACCACAAAGCAACCTGCGAGATTGAAGAAAGGTTGAGAAGACATCGTGAGAGGAAACGATAGTGTCATGAAAACGAGACGGACTGTGAACGGACAGAAGCAGAAATGCTCCTACACCACCACATAATTACTATTCGGACAGTGATTCCGAGTAGGCCGTTCTTATCGAATCAATGTCCAAGGGTTTTCTTTTGTAATTTTGTTTCCCTTATAAAAAATCATAATGCTGTGCGATGAAGGGCCTAGTTCATGACTGGCAGCCACGTTTAAACAGGGAGCCCCTCACAGACAACTTTAACACGCACAACGTAGTTGGGCGCACATGGCTAGTTTTAAATATATCACTAAGGATATATCTGGTCTACAGAAAGCTTACCATTCATAAAATCCTGTACATCCTGGCAAAACCCTGGGTGAAAATCATGATAGGTAGAGGGGTGTGAGATGAGGATGGATAAGAACAGAATTGAGGACAACTAGCCACCAAGCCTGGTTATTAAATAAGAATAAAGAAGAAGGAGATAGGTAATAATTAGTGGATAGACTATAAATACCCTTTGTCTGTGTGACTTTTCTTTGAATATTTTAGTTACCTTTTATATCTCAAACATTATTACTGTATAATAATTTGTTTGGCAATTCTAAAACTGCCTATTATGAGCAGTAGTAGTTGAAGTATTTGCAGAGTTATTGTCATGTTTACAGAGTAAAGCAAAATTTGCACTTACACACATCAACATGCAACCTGAATTAATGAACAATGGCATGGACTGGCATCCTATCCAGAATTTTTACACAGAAATCTTCTATGGCTCCCGACAATCCTCAAATAAAAATACTGGATTTAGAATAAGATTGATGGAAATAATGATTAGTGACAAGTAAAGAAAAAATTGCATTTACCAACGTTGCTTTAAATGTTGTAAATCAATGCAGCATAACATTAACTGTGCATGAGGTAGTGTACAGTGAAAAATCAGCACGTGCTGGCAACTCATTTATTATTTTAATGTAATTGGAAACCCAGGATGTTATAAATTAAGAAGTACTGAAGAAATGCTAATCATATGCTTTGTAAAAAGCTTTCTGGTTTAGTGAAACCAAATATTACAGATTAATTTTGCTCACAAAATGAGCAAATGCATAGACCACATCATGTTTTGCTTTTCATCTTCATTAACAGGGATTTTGACTTTTTTGGAGTTTCTCACAACACAAAAGATATTACAGACATTGTTATCAGTAACTCAAATTTCAATCCTAACTAAGCAAAAAGTATAAAAAACTTTAATTTATGTGTCGTATTTCAGCTTTCACAGCATGCACTGCTCCTGTTCAGCATGTCAACACTTTAGGCTAGAAGCAAAGGCCTATTACCTGAAAAGTTTGAAGTATCGCCTGGACAGCTGGTAACTAATAAATGTAATGCCTTGACAGGTGTCAGTGTGAACAAGCTGTGGCACTGTTACTCTTCTCCACCATTTATTCCCTCTTCTTTTGTGACTTTCCTAGTTTCATGCTTGATTGTGCTCCACTCCAACTCGTCAATAATAGAATGAAGGCATATATTCATTTTACAGGTCTAGCCTTGTAAAACTACAATAAGATCTAACCGTTTGAAAGTGAGTAATAAAAAGGGAGTCTATCATTGTACAGTGGTATAAGGCTCTAGATAATAAAAAAACACTGGACCAGAAACCAGTTCATAAAAAGGCATCCTCACTTACAAACTAACCCTCACTCAATGAGGGAACATTTTGAGCAGATAATCAATTTATCATATAATTTGGTCAGATATGCTTGTAAAACCAAAATTTGAAGAGAAAAAATTATGCAGACTTAGACAGAACATAAAAACACCTAATAGAAAGTGACTAAACTATCATCCAAGAATGAGATTACCTAGAGGGCAATTCTGGCCAAGTCAGGTGTCAGAATAGCACACAAACCCACAAACAGTCTGCGCACAGTCCTCTTTAATGCTAAAAAGAAGAAATCAACAGCAGAAACATGAAATGCAGTGTACAGCATTCCATGCAGTTCGTGCTCAGCGGTATACATTGGACAAACTTCAAAAAAGAATCGCAACACGTATACAGGAACACCCCAACGCTGTCAGAAGATAGGACTCACTATCATTGATCTATACACATACTAAATCAACAGGGCATACATTTAATTGGGAAAATGTACAAGTAAAATTTAAAGCCAATACTAAAAGTGCTAGAGAGCTGGCTGAATCCTGGTTATCAAATGAGAACGCCATCAACAGACACTTAGACATAAATCCAGCATATGCAAACTTAAGAAGAACTTATTCATAATAAACAAGACTTTACACCCAATTACCCCAAACCTTAGCCACCCCTGACCTCCACGTAATTTATTGTTATATATTGCCTTTGATTCTTGTAAGTCTAAGCATTATCCTCTGATGAAGACCCCTGGTAGGGTTTGAAAGCTCAGGAATAAAAACTACTTTATGATACGTGATTCATTCTCTCCCTTTGTAAACGGTAATGCGTAAGGTGTGACTGAAGTCTGATTGGTGACTACTTTTTCTAGTATTTTAGAGAGAAAGGGTACATTTGAAATAAGTTTATAATTATTTAGTATTTGTGGGTCTAGGTCTGACTTTTTAAGTAATGGTTTAATGACTGACACTTTTAGTGCATCAGGTACTGTGCCATGCAATAATGAACTATTGGTAATGTTTAGAATAGGCCCCGCAAAAACATCCATTGCACTTTTTACTAGTTTTGTTGGCACTGGTTTTATTTTAGAAATTAAATTTAAGACTTCTTGCTCAGTTATAGGATTAAAATTACTAAAGTGCTGAATGCAATGTGAGGCAGGGTCTGCTAAGCTAGTATACGGTTTGTACAGTGATGCTGAAAAAGTTCAAAAAGTCTTTACTGCTAATATCTGTTGATATTTGCACTGTATATCTGAATTCCCATTTGTTAATTTAGCAACTGTTCTAAACAGTACCTAAGAATTTTTATTATTGCTATCTATTATTGTAGAATAGCATTCTGAGCGAGCTTTAAAGAGAGCTTTAATACTCTCTGTACATGCAATTTGAAAGACATGTAGCTTTGTTGTTTTCCATTCGCACTCCAGTTTTTGACGCTCTAATGTAAGAGCTTGAGTGTTTTCATTAATCCAGGGAGAGTTTCTGCATGCTTTGATCACTTTTGTTTTAAGGGGAGCCACTGTGTCCAGAGCATCTCTCAAGGTCACATTATAATGTGATGTTAGCTGATCTAAATTGTTTTCCATGTTTACACTTGACTTACTCAAAGTATCTATAAATTTTGAAGCAGAATTACAATCTAGATGTCGCATTGTCTTTGTTTTAATCTGTGAGTGCCTTGACAAGGGATGACTAAATCGAATGTAATTAAGTAGTGATTGGAAATAACTTCAAAAAATAAAGTAAAATTTACATTTTAATTTCAACTTTGTAAGTTATAATTAAATCTAATGTGAGGTTATGATTATGAGTTGGACCTTTGACAATCTGACAAAATCCTACTGAATTTAACAAATAAATTAAACATTTGCTTAAAAGTGTCAGTTTCCACATCAGTGTGTACATTAAAATCCCCCATCAGTAATACGTGATCATAATTTATAGCCAAATCAGATAGAAGGTTGCTAAATTCAGTCATGAACAATGAATATGACCCTGGTGGTCTGTAGACTAGCACTATAATTGTGTTGGAATCTGTTTTAATATTTAAAATGAATGCCTCAAAGGATGTAAAGTTGCCTACATTTTTAGACGTGATTTGCATTTTGTTGCAATGAATTATTCTAAGACCTCCTCCATGACCATAATCTCTAGACTAGGGGCACCTCAGCTAGGGGAACAGTGTCACATTTACTAAGCCAGGTTTCAGTGAGAAGACACAGAGCAGATTTTGTACTTAATATAATATCATTTACCTAAACAGCTTTACTGCCAAGAGAGCGAATGTTCAATAAGCAGCATTTAAAAGTGCATGCTTCTTTCTGAACTGGTGATATATTTTTTGTTTTAATTTGAAGTAAATTTCTATTACAGATGCCTCTGGTGGAGGGTCTGGTTTTATCCCTTGGTCTAATTATACACCTTATTTTTTGGTTATCAAGTAATTTAAGGTTTGCATCAAGACTAAATTTACTGGATGCCCCACAACAGGGATTATGGATAACAGCTTCAGGAAAGTAACAGGTGGGGTAAACAACAGATCACGTGACTGTGGATAGTGCACTAATCAGTCAACCAGGCAGTTTTGCTGTCATATTTTGGGGTAATAAGATCCCTTCCAGTTAGAATGAAGACCATCTCTTTTGAAAAATCCAGGCCTTTCCCAAAAATCATCCCAATTACTCACAAAAGCTATGCTTTTATTTGCACACCAGGGGCCTCATGTATAAATGGTGTGTACGCACAGAAATGTGGCGTAAGAACTTTTCCATGTTCAAATCGCGATGTATAAAACCTACACTTGGCATAAATCCACAAACTGCGATGTATAAAACCTACACTTGGCATAAATCCACAAACTTTTACACGGTACCTCATACCTTGTCGTACGCAAGTTCTCCGCTCGGTTTCGCAGACTGGCGGCACCCAGCGTCAAAGCAGTGCTACTGTTCCTATGTGGTTGCACCTTATTTTCCTTTATAAATACTTATAAATGCTTTATAAATACACTGAAACTAACCACGTATTGTTTATTAGTGTAATGCATCTGATTGTAATTAACCTGTAACAATATAATGGTCCAGGGAATAGCCATAGTATTCCAAATACCATAACTGCTTTAGCGTTGTTACTCTAACTGCACCTTCTTCTTCTTCTTTCAGCTGTTCCCATTAGGAGTTGCCTCTTTTTCTATATTACTCTCACTGCACCACTCGGAGTATTTATATAACTGTATCTGAGTGTGAATCACAGCAGCAGCTGATCGGAAAGAGAATTATTGGTATACAGTATCAAGCACACGCTACCTCAGCCACGGCAAAATTATTCAAAGCCTTTCCTGTACGGACCTCGCGGTTCAAAAACAGTTTCATCCTAAGAACTTTAAACGCACTTAATCGATTGCTCCTTGTAGAACTGTTAGTACTTATAAGTACAATCACCCCACTGTAAACTTGCACTACAGTTATAATATTACACAACCTGAGCCACTTTATAAAGCGTGTATTTACATATGATGACAATATCATTTTTAAGATGAAATGCAGCAAAATATGTTTATTATATTATACAGATAAAACTTCACTGGGACAGTCGTGAAGGATAGAATAATTAAACATGTACTACGAAGATATTTCAATGTTCCTTAAACGTTTTGAAGAATCGGCACTCTAAGCTTACAGATGGCTTAACGTCTATTACAAAGCTGATTATGTGGCAATCGGTTACTTGGAGAAAGAAAAACAAGGACTGCAGGGACAGCTACGCCAATATATATTGAATATAAAACAGAAAGAGAAAATAACAACACAGATAAAAATGCAGCGTCAAATTTCAGCAAAAGTTAAATGCTTGTGTCATGGACGTGGCCATTTTTATTTCCGGCACTGTGCAATTTTGTGAACGCTATGTCACTCGATTAACTTCCTTTTGTTGATTATACCACGGTTTAATTAAACAAATAGCATGTTTTTCCTTTGCCTCCACTTGTTATTCGCTGAAATTCTTATATTTTCCCCCGTGCTTTTCCCATTGTCTTTTCACAGAAGGCTGAGCTTAAGGGCGATTTATATTGATTTGTATATTCAAAGAGGCGTAATTCTGGGAGGAGTTGGGGCGTTACATAAAGCGCGTGCACGAGCATTACTTTTCACGCTAATCGGGATTCATGTAGCGGAATAACGTGGAAGTTGGAGTACGCACAGATTCCTGCATCTGGATTTTTCTGTGCGTAAGCATATTTCAGCTTTTGTGCTTACACCATGTTATAGTGCGAATTCTACGCACAGCGTTATACATGAGGCCCCTGGTTTCTAGCCAGCAGTGAAGGGAATGCAATCTGATATAAATCAAATCCCCTCTATATAAACTTGGTAAGGGGCCAGATACAACTAAATTACGACATTTTCTTTTAGCTTTGGTACATAGAGAGATGAAGTTCCTCTTTAATATCTCAGATTGCTGTAAATAAATATTAGTGCCAACATGCAGCAATAAGAAAGATACTTCATCGTCAGCGACACGGTCCAATTCAGCCTCTATGTCAGAAATCTTGGCCCCCGCGAGGCATTTAACATTAACTGCTGGTTTAACATAGTTTGGAATTCTAACATTCTGCTCTATGGAATCGCCATTTATGAACACTTTCTTATTCTTAGTTTCCACACGCGCGCTGCGAAGTGCTAAGAATCTGTTCTTGGTCCAGATTGGTGACTTGGGTGCCGAGGGACTGAATTTTGGCTTCTTAAACCCCTGTCTTACTGTTACCCATTCACCCTGTGGCTGAAATGGTGCTGCTGACTTTGGCCACGCACTGACTACAGTGGGACCTGGAGAGACTGAATTGTCTAAACAAAAAAAATCGATCAAATTTTTGGTTTGTCTGATTACTATCAGGTTCTTTACGTGATCCTCTAATTTACATATTTTTCAGACCAACTTTAAATTAACTAAACACTTTTGGCAGATGAAGCTGTCTACACTGTCAGCTGTAAAACCTGAACTGTACATGCTGCAGAACACGCAACATATAAACGTGCCCTCAATGGGCAGAGAGCAGATAGAACTTACGTTTAGAGCTGATATCATCTTTTCCATTTTTGTAGTAACTTCAGCTCTTTCCACGTTCAGCTTAATCACCAAGAGACCATCAGCTTTAACTTTCCACCACCCACTGAGCGATCGACTTTGATTTCTCATGGCAGTTAGTTCTCCTTCGTTAGCTGTCAGCTTTACTTCAGTTGAACTTACTCGGGTGTTTGCGAAGGACTACGTGCCTGTGGGAGACACTGCTGCTCTGTGCTTCCACTGCTGACGCTCGCTGCTACTCTGAAGAGTTGTGGCCTGAAAGAGAGAGAAACAATATGTAGACAATATCTTACCAGTGATATATATCATAATGTTTTTTGTTTATCTTATTGATTTTCAGAACTGTATTACAATCAATACATTCCAAGTAAGTAAGAGATAAAGTACTCCATAACTGTACCCTTTTTGTACACATCTGGGGCCTCATGCATAACACCGTGTAGAATTCGCACTATAACAAACGCACAAAAAATTCCAGATGCATAAATCTGTGCAAATGCCAGCTTCCACGTTCTTCCGCTACATAAATCTTGGTCAGTGTGAAAATTAACATACATGCACGTGCCTGCTGCCCCACCCCAACTCCTCCCAGAATTACGCCTCTTTGAATATGCAAATCAATATAAGTAGCCCTTAAGCTCAGTGGTCTGTGAAAAGGCAATGGCAAAAGCGCAAAGGAAAATAGAATTTCAGCGAATACCAAGTGGAGGCAAGGAAAAACGTACTATTTGTTGGTTTAAACAGTGGTATAAACAACAAAAGGAAGTTGATCGAGTGACATAGCGTGTTGGAGAAGCTCAAAAACTCAAGTTCACAAAGTCGCACAGTGCCCGAAATAAAAGAGAAGTTGTCAGATATCAAAGTCACCGTGAAAAGGCGAATTGTAGCCCTCTGTCTGAGTGTCATATGAAAGTTTATTAGGGTACAGAGAAAAAAAAAGGCACACAATGGGAAAAAGCATGAAATGTCAACTTTAATCTCAAAATTTCCACTTTAATCATGTAGTTTATTTTGTCACTAAAGTAGAGCATCATAAACTTCACCTTAAAATAGTTTAATTTGATAGTTTCTCAAATCCCATCATAACTAAAGTAGCACGTGCTTTGTTTTGTTTTTGATCTTCTATGTGCTCTATGTGTGTGAATCACTATGTGCTTCTTAAACTGGCTTTCTCTTCCTTCAACAGGACACAGAGTCCATTACATTCGTGATATTACAGCTCTCTGAATAATTAAAATACTGAGATGTATACGTGATATGATTTTCATGATGATAGGAGTTAAAACATGTTATTAAACATGAGAACATGGTGGCACAATGATTGTTCATGACTCACGGAAGATGCTTGCTGCGCCTTGCGCAATCTTTGATGAAATACTTTATTGTAGCAGTACTGTCTCTTTTAAACATGCTAACCTCCAGTTCCTGTCCTTACTTTTCTTTCTCCAAATACCCAAACACCATACAATCAGCTCTGTAATAGACTTTAAGCCATCTGTAAGCTTATAATGCAGATTCTTCAGAACTTCTAAGGAACATTGAAATATCTTTGTAGTATGTGTTTAATTATTCTGTCCATCTATCCTTCCAGTGTTGCTTCAGCACCAGCAAGAATACAGTGCGAGGCAGGAACAATCCGTGAACAGAGTGCCAGTGGCTCGCTAGCAATGTGGCACTGTGTCCTCACATGTTTAATTAACAATATAGATTATTTAAATGAAGTTAAACTTTTATATGTATAATATAATAAACATATTTTGCTGCATTTCGTCTTAAAAATAATATTGTCATCGTATGTAAATATGTGCTTTATAAAGTGGCTCAGGTTGTGCAATATTATAACTGTATCGCAAGTGAGGTAATTGTACTTATAAGTACAAAGCGTTCTACAAGGAGCACTTGATGGACTGATTGAGTGCGTTTAGAGTTCTTGGGATGAAACTGTTTCTGAACCGATTGGAAAGGCTCTGAAGCGTTTGCCATATGAGAGCAGTTCAATAGACAGCATGGCTGAGGCAGCATATGCTTGATGCTGTATACCGATAATTCTCTTTCCAATCAGCTGCTGTACAGTTGTGATTCACACTCAGATACAGTTAAATAAATACTCAGAGTGGTGCAATGAGAGTAATATGGAAAAAAATGATCTGATGTAGCAACCCCTAATGGAAGCAGCTAAAAGAAGAAGAAGAAGGTGCAGTGAGAGTAACAACACTAAAGCAGTTATGGTATTTGGAATAGTTTGATCATTCTGTGGACCATTATATTGTTACAGGTTAATTACAGTCAGATGCATTAAACTAATAAACAATATGCTGTTAATTTCAGTGTATTTATAAAGCTATGTCAGGGATGTGGGTCTAAAAAACAAAGGGTAACCCCATAGGAACAGTAGCACTGCTTTGATGCTGGGTGCCGCCAGTCTGCAAAACCGAGTGCAGAACTTGCGTACGACAGGGAATGAGCTACCGTGGAAATGTGCATGGCTTTACGGCAAGTTTTGGTTTTACACATCACAATTTGAATGTGGAAACATTCTTACGTAACATTTTTGTGGATTTAGTAATCAATAAAATATGTTGAAATTTACTATAGGTTATGAATGGTGAATGGTGTATCATGTTCAATTAATCAAAATACACTATTGTTAAATAGCTGCCAGTCTTTGAAACAGTTACCTGTAACATTTTATTTTTTTTTTAAGTAAAACAGGAAATCCCACACTGTGTTATCATATGGTGTCTAGGATTTATGCAGTTGATCAATATACAACAGAATATTAGCAATATAAACATATCACATTAAAATGTTGTGTAGTATGCCCCATCCTGTATTACACTATAATAGTCCCTAAACTTCTGTCTGATAAATAAACAAATAATTTATTTCAATATGATCTGAAAAGGGAGATTTCCCCTGTAGCCCAGTGAAGCAGATCCCCAATGACATTGCTCACAAGTAGGGCCTTGATCTGTTATGGATAGTCAGAGTCATAAGAAATGTGTATGATATACAGTTTTGAGCTGAGATTGCCAGTTTCTCACACTGGAAAGAAAATCACATTTTATCTAGAGTTGACATTCCTTATCTGAAAATCTAAACAGTTATATTTCCAACACTGTGCAATTATACCAACATATAGCTTATAGATACTAACTCCATTTACTATGCAATACTTTGCACTTTTTTATGTTATATTTTGTTGTTGGAGCAAGTAAAGGGATAAATGAAGTTCGTTCGTTCGTTCGTTCGTTCGTTCGTTCGTTCGTTCTATCTATCTATCTATCTATCTATCTATCTATCTATCTATCTATCTATCTATCTATCTATCTATCTAGGCTACGGAGTTTGGTTATGTTTTATCTGGCAAACAATGAAAGGTTACATCTGAGGCAAAATTTTTCAAATATATTGTATATATGCAAATCACTGATGATGCTAAATATAAATGTTTTTCACGTATTATTTTTGGTCCTAATGTAAGCTATCCATAAGAGTAGTTAATAAAATATTTTAACACATTCCATTATGTTGATAAACTTGAACAGATCTTCAAATTGTTGTATAATTTTGAATTTATATATTAGGTTTTATATTTTCCAACTCATAAATTTCAAAAGCACACTTTAAACAAAAACCTAGGTGTGAGTACTTCTGTGAGGCCTAGAAACAAAAATCATCCTGACCCAAAACATAAAAAGCAGGCTTCTAAAAAATATCAGAATAGAGGAAGAGGAGGGAACCATTTAAAATCCTGCCCAAAGAATAAAATAGAGTTCCCTCACAAAGAAGATTTGCTAGCATAGGCAAGCCTTAGAGAAAACAAACCCAATTATGAAATCCAAAAATAAACAACCAAGCAGAAAAGCAAAAAGCTCTGAAGTCAGAATAATTAAGAAAATGTAAGTACTTTCAAAAATATTCAAAATATAAAAATCCAAGAATTAGCTGATTAAATATAAGAAAGAGCTAAAGGTTGTGGGCAATCCCACAGCTGTAGCATTAGGAGGCCATGTCATCTAAGGCTCAACATAAAGAGGATAGTGTAAATAAAACAAAGAACAATAACTAAGAAACTACTTCTGGTAATAAATCATCAAAGCCCTAGAAATAGAAAAAATATAAATAAAAGAAAAACAAACAGAATTTACAAAATAATGTTTAAAAGACAACAAAGAGTAAATAAAAAGATAAGAAACTTGTACCAGGAAGAAACCCTGGTAACAGCATAAATGTTGTGATTGCGGCCCACAAAATGGCCGAAAGTGTTAGGTCCCTAAAATATAACCACCAAGCAAGCCAAAATCCTAAATAGCCTACCGAGATAATGTACATTCTAAAGCTGCCTAATTTCATACTTTACAGGGTAGCTTCAGCCTATTTTGAACCAAATGGGGTTGGCTTCAAAAGTTGAAAAAAATATATGCACAATCCCAGAATAATCAAAATGCCCTTGTGGTGTAGTGGGTCCACAGCTCAAGTCTAAAAGGACACTTTTTAAGTAAATAATTGTCGCTCTCGCGGCTTAGAGAGATGGAGTGATTGTGTGGCCAAAGTGGTTCCTGGGGTGCTTCCTGATGCAGATGATTCTCGCTTAAGTGCACAGGTGAGGAGTCGTCCGCATCTGTAATTTTTGCCAGGAGCCGCTGATTGCTACACTCTGATCCACGTCCTCGTGATATTTAATAGATGCGCGAGGCGGCTAGAGAGGGAAAACAGGAAAGAATGGGAGGTTAATGAAGAAGGAAGCAGGAAGGCGAAAGCCAGTGCGGGAGAGAGAGCAGGCTCAAGAGTTTAATGCAGCTGATAGAAAGCCCCGAGTGAGGTGTTTGGCCAGCATTCAAGGGCTGATGGTTGTGGTTGCTCCTGCTGAGCGATTGTTTGGAGCAGGACTGACCGGGAGAAAGGTTGGTTCGTCACCGCAGTGAAGGAAGAGGATTCGAGGAGGCTTTGGGCTTGTTGAGCCCCAGCATGGGTGCCCTGGTTGCTGGGGAAGGAAACCCAAGTCTCGGTCCGGCTGTAGCCTGACGTAGCCGGGGATCGGAGGGCTCCTGGACCAGTAAAGGGGGAGCTGCATTTTACTGGTAAGGTGACTCCCCTGTTGCGGAGCCTGTAGGGGAGAAACAGGGGAGACGCCAGTAGATAGATAGATAGATAGATAGATAGATACTTTATTAATAGACGAATACACTTGGCTTTGTATATAAACAGACTGCTTCCAGCCATTGTTTTAACCTCCACAATTCACGCTTTTTTATGGATTATTTATTTAAGGAACTGTGATGCACTGCACTTTAATTTAAACACTGTTTTGAGTTTTGTTGTTTTAATAAAAGCACTTTGCACTTTTTGCACCATCCCCTTGCTTTGTTGTGCCTCACTGCCTAGCTCATCGGTGTCATTACCGACGGTGTTGGGTTCAAGAGCTCCCAGAAGCCAAATGGAAACATGGAGTAGAACCACAGCCGTTACAGGGGACTTGACTGTTGTAAACCCCAGATTTGTAGAGAGATAGGCAATGAAAGGACTAGTTTTGTTATCCGTCATCACCTGAGAAATTCCATAAGGCAAGGGGCCACCAGTTAATCAGGTGTATGAGAAATACTATGTAACTAAGTGCTTTTCTGTAAAAATATTCTGTACTTGTAATTTTATTTTTTTATACCAAGGGATAATATTATTTGCAGGTAGTGTGTTGCAGTGGTTAAGGCTTTGGGCCTACTACTGACACTGTGTGACCATGAGCAAGTCAATTCACCTGCTTTTGGTCCAATTGGAAAACAAAAGAAATGTAACCAAATATATATTAAACATTGTAAGCTGCCTTGAATAAAGGCACCAGTCAAATAATAAGGAATAATATTACTATTAGGTCACTGGAGCTGCCTGCTCTTGAACACCCAACATACAATTGTCCAGGAGTAAAACGTTCCTCTATTAGATTGAAGCCTGCTTTTTCCTTGTGACTTGGCTTTTATTGATGATCACTGTAAAAGCAAAATATTAAATATGTCACTGAAAATGTCATCTAATTGGTTTCCATAGGTTTTTTACAAAATGCTCTGAACGATTTGTGGACATTAACTAATTTAAAAGTGGTTCTCACAGAAACTAAAGGACAAATCAAAAAATATTTAGATGATCAGGAAGGGAACATGCAGATGAAGCTGGATTACATTTTACTTTGTAGTCTGTAAGCATGCCTAAACTTTGTTACAGCTGCTAAATTCCACCTCTAGTGTACTCCTGTACTAACCTCAGCTTAGTCACTTGCTTTACTGAGTGCATATCTCCATTTTCTGTATGTTTCCATGTCAACATTTCAATATGCACTGCTTCATGTCTTCAGTAAATTTGTGATATTACTATCAGTAAATTTTTTTATTTTCATAGATTAACAGCCATCAACACATTTTTCATGAATCTTGTTACAATGTCTACATACGCATCCAAATCTGATGAGGATTCTATAAATATGTCCCAGTTTACACACATTCAAAGCAGTCTTACAGCTTATCCTGTGCTTCTTTAGTCTAGCATTGTGCCACTTGTATTGTTCAACTTTCAGTCTCTGCTTGTAAACTGGCAGCAGAGCACTGAAAAGTGAATTGACCTTCTGAAATGTGGGTACTGTGGAAGTAACAAGCACCTTTTTTGCAGTGACCCAAAGCATTACTACTACATTCCTTAGGGTTGCTTTGTTGAAGTCCCAAGCAACAATAAATAATTCCCCAGCATGTAAATGCTCATATTTTGTGGTAGTAGTGTACAGATTATTCAACATACTGTTTATGTTGCCTGCAGAGGAAAATAAACAGCACTCAGAAAAACACCCTCATAAGGAAAAACAGGCAACACTGAATAATAAATATTCCTGATCAGGTGAGCAATTTTAGAGAAAATTTTAGCACTCATGCACCATATATTGTTCACCAAAAAATACATTGCATCTCCTTTGCTTTTACTTGACAGTTCATTTCTATTGCATAAGCCCGTTTCCATGCTCAAATCGCGATGTATAAAACCTAAATTTGCTGTAAAGCCACACAAATTTTCACACCAGCTAAATGCTTGGCGAACGCAAGTTCTCCGCTCGGTTTTGCAAACTGGCAGCACCCAGCGTCAAAGCAGTGCTTTTGTTGCAGTGTGATTTCCCTTTCTTTTTTAGATCCACATCCCTGAAGTGGCTTTATCAAATGTACTGAAATTAACCGTATATTATTTATTAGTTTAAGGAATCTGATTGTAATTAACCTGTAACAATATAATGGTCCACAGAATGGCCAAACTATTCCAAATACCATAGCTGCGTTGTGATAAACATTATATACACAAACATATTTGGTCTGAACACACACCACAATGACTTAAAAGGAAGAAATATTGAATAAAAGAACCCTTTTAGCATTTCTTGAACCCCTTCTACTGAGTAATTAATTTGCTGAAAAGTACTCAGTGTTAGTGTGTCAGGGAGAGGATGTGCAGAACTGTTCATAATGGCACTCAGTTTTGTTTCAATTCTCTCTTTTGCTACTACCTTCAAGGGGGTACAGTGTGCATCCCATAATTGAGCCTGTCCTTTTAATTAGCTTGTTGTTTCGGTGGGACTCTTTTAACGTCATGTTACCAGACCAGCATACCACAGTGCAGAAGATCACACTGACCATCACAGAGGTATAAAAGATGTAAAGTGTATTTAGCCATGTACTTCAGCAGTGCCCAGTAATACCCTGTGATTGTGACTCCTGTACAACCTTTTAGCTGCTCAAACTGCAAAGACTTGTGACTTTCATATAAATCCTTGATATAGCATGTGACACAATTGCTCCATGTTTAAGTAATATGTAAGGATTATAGGACCTTGCTGATTGATGTCTCTTAACCCTGTTGTCATCAGTTATTTTTAGAAGTTTGTGGTCTGATGCAATCCATTTTGAAATATAGTGGTAGTTAATGCTTAGTTTGATTTAGTTTTCTTCATGGATATCATTCGAGTTTTACATTAATGGATTTTAGTCTGCCACTGATTTTGCCATTTTGTGCAATACACCTATAATTCAAAGTAAATGCTTAATTACAGCAGACTATAAACACATACGGCATATACCATACAATATGTCTAGGCCAGAGATTTTCAGCCCTTTTTCTTAGTGTAGTACCTCCAAGAATTTAAATACAATAGTTTGAAGTACTGTACTATCATTTTCTTACAGTCTTAAATTTTAAGTACTGAACTCTTATTAGGAACAACTAAAAATGATATTTCTTCACGCCTCTGCCTAGTATTACACATAGGGGTTTTAACAAGTGATTATGGATTGTTTTCTGTGTGGTTGTGCAAGTCTTTAAGTTTTTCTTATGCACATCAATGATCATTTTAATTAATTCCTTTTTAATGTAAGAACAGTTGCATGGTTTGAGAAGGAGTAAAATTTAGCCTAAAATTTCTAAATTATTAGTTTACAAAAATTTTATACTCACATATGAATCCAAAACAAATGAAGCAGAAAAATAACTGAAGTTATATATAAGTTCAGTTCATAAAAACAGGAAAATAACTATTAATTATAAAAGAGTTTCTCAGTTTTTATATGGTCATTATTAATATTGGATTTTATTTTAGATAACTTCCAGCACAGTTCTGCTTCTAACTTAATTTAGCCAGATCCTAAATTTATTGACCAATTCTTGGCTACTCTGTCTGAAACAATAGTGTTCCACTGCTGATTAATATTAATACAGTGATCCCCGGCTATATTGCGGTTCAGCTGTCGCGCCCCCGCTACATTATGGATTTATTAATATTATTATTATTATTACTAGGGGGCTCTGCCCCCTGCTCGCTTTGCTTGCCCACCCCCAGGTTTGGTTTACCGGATAAACAATTTAAAGAGATTATTTTCATGGGAATTGTTACATATGCATTATTTTCATTTTTACTTTAAAACTTTTGTAATAACAATATTTGTCCTTTATTTTGTAATGTTTAGTCTGGCGTGTCTCGCCATAGAAATAATAGTGTGGCGCACTTTGGTTTGAACCTGAGAGGGACAAGGTCCACAGACGGTCTAGACATGTCTGAAAAGGATATGACTACCTGGAGAAGCTGGCATAAAAGTAACCCAGTGATCACCATGTTAGAGCACTTTGGATACAGTATGTCTCCCGGCTGCTAGACTTTGTCTGCCCTGTGTGTATGGTTGATATGGTGGATAGCGGGCATACAAGTCACCTCTGAGGCAGAGAAGAGTGGGCAAAGGGGCGAAGCAGCTGGGAGATACCACCAAAATGCTCACTAAGTGCAACCTCTGCAAATGCTCTGATCTCTGAGCTCTTTTCTACTGGCTTCTCTGGTGGTCCAGCCACTTTGGGCAGTTGAGCAAATGTATAAAAAATATACTGTGTTATGTGTTTGTGGTTAGGATTTTGGTTACATAAAGTATGCCACTATAGAAAAAAGGTTGGGAAACACTGATCTAGACAATAACATAAGGCTAAATTCTTTTGGCAGGCTTAGTGAAATGACTCAATTTAGGCAGAAGCTAACTGAGAAATTTTCAGGCCTAAAAGAAAGGAGGGCAAAGTTTATGTTCAAGGAAATATAGGTATCCAGATCATAAATAAGATTTAGGTTAAACTTTTCCTGTGGGTGTAGTACAAAACAGGTTGAGGAGTGACTTATGTTTTAAGATGTGGAGGGGTCTATGGATCTTACAATGTGAATTTGTGCCCAGATGAGGTAAGCCTGCAAATTTGCATAGGACTGGGCAGACTGGCATAACGTGTAGAATAAAATCAGGGTCAGAATGACTCTGTGGATGTGCTAAATGATAAACTGGGATGCTGGACTTGAGAACATATCAGAGAACCAGTGATTGTATGATGTGGATTTATAGAATACAGAAGAAATGGCCAAGACTCTATTCGAACTCTATTATACCAGTGGCAGAATAAGATTGAACTTATTCTATTGGATGTGTTATAGGACAGATGGGAGTCCACGTTATTAGAAGATTACAGAGGTGGAGGTGCGGACATTATGGTGTGGGTTTTAGCTGAATGGGGAACTGGGCAAATTGGCAGAAAATTTGACAAGGCTGAGGGAGTCCTGTGTATGAACAGTTTGGGTCTTTAAGCTAGACTGGGTAAGGTTATGAGAGCATTTGGTATATAAAGCTGGTATAATTTGCATAACACAGATAAGAAATGTATTAGGTTGCACCAATCAACATGCACACCCTAAAACATTATAGATCTAAAGATCCCAAAATAGTTAGATATATTAAAAGTCTTTGCAAACATCTAATTATTAAATAAGAAACTCTTACTATTTTGTTTTTAATTTTATTTATTTTATTTTATTTTTACTACAGTAAAAAGTTGAAATGTCATATGATCTCATAATTTCCATGGTAAAACGTGTTGAAAATAGTTGGTACAGAAAGTCTTAGATGCACAGGAAAGGGACACTTAAAAACATAGACTCGCACAAGATTTTCAAAAAACAATTTGCATAAAATAGAATAAAGTAAAAAGTAGAAAAATATAATAAGTACACAGAAATAAAGCCAACTAAATTTTATAAATTTCAGCGCCTATAAAAATTTTCAGCTGGGACAAAATTTTATTTTGCAAACTGCCAGTTCGTTACACGAATGAGAACAACTAATGATATGTACCACACAAAAAGAAAATTCACTTGTTGGTTATCAAATATCAAAGCAAGGCCAGTGTTTAACTAAGCAATTTACAGGTAACTCTTCTATATGAAGTCTGCTGCAATGCTGTCTTACAGGAGGATACTGTGCATAGGCCCATAGATTCACATATCAGCTCTTTCCTTGTGTGCAGCAATTGTGTGCTTCTGTATGCAGTGATGACATGCTGTAGATTTCCAGGGGGGATGGTTGCTGGGTGTTTAGTGACATGTTGGCAGCAGGTAATGTTCTGACTCAAACATATTACTTGAAATTTTATCTTTATTCATTCATCCATCCATCCATCCATTATACAGACCACTACATCCCAACTACAGAGTCACGGGGGTCTGCTGTAGCCAATCCCAGCCAATACAGGGCGCAAGGCAGGAAACAAACCCCGGGCAGGGCACACACACACAGACCCACACAAAAGGGGCAATTTCGGATCGCCAATGCACCTAACCTACATGTCTTTGGACTGTGGGAGGAAACCAGAGCACCCTGAGGAAACCCACACAGACATGGGGAGAACATGCAAACTCTACGCAGGGAGGACGGGAAGTGAACCCAGGTCTCCTAACTGCGATGCAGCAGCACTACCACTGCGCCACCATTTACTAATTCATGTATTTATTCATTTTCTCTGACTTACTAATTCCAACTTTGTGCCACAGAGGAACAGAGTCCATCTTGACAATATTGGAACAAATCTTTTTTTAAAAATTAATTAATGTGCTCACAAGTTTCAACATTTAGTAAGGCTGGTATACAAAATTAACTCATTAGGTCACAACAGTAAATTATCATGTTTGCATTTAAAGTTACAAATTTATAACTGAGTTCATTTAACTTAGATGGGCTTGTCTTACTAGAACCACCACTGGTCAAATATAGTACTGTATTTATTTAATAATTTTTCTCTAAATAAACTTCATATGTTGATCTTCAGGTTAATAGACAGTATATGACAATTCAGTCTGTGGGATTTATTCATTTATAAGTTCTTGACTATGAAGATTTAACTATTGCACTACTGTACCTCTCCGTAGTGAAATGCTATATTAGAAGTAAATCTCTTTTCAAATGATCTGTTTGCACAAATGTTTATAGTATGGTGGGTTTTTTTTTTTTCATTATATATATGAATTATAGCATTTATTAAAAACAATTATGCAAAAGACCTACAACTTAAAAATGTTAATTTTATTTAAAAAGTACACTCATTCATTATGTACTAACAACAACATAATACATGATTACAAGCATCCAATTTCACTTTTTAATGAAAGAGAACAAGTTTTTAATTTTTTTTTCAAGACTCAATTGGGGAAAAAGGCATAATCTTTTCAGTGACCCTAACCACCCTCTCCCCCACCTGCTCATCACCTCTATCACAGAGGTTACCATGGAAATAAAATGCTGCTGTGAAAAAATGTAGTCATCCCACCTCCGCTTCTTTCAGTAAAATCTGGACTCGAGTGAATGAAGCTCATTCATTAAAAAATAGAATGAAGGGGTAGAAAGGCATTCTGAAAATAGGACTGACCAGGGGAAAAAAGGCAGCATAAAGAATATAATTCTGTTTTAGTATGATGTAGATGTTATGAGGTAGGAACTCTTTAGTCTATTGATCTGTGTCCCTACAGGTACCACATAGTGTTACATTTTCACTCACACACCAATTAAACTTTACAGGAATTTAATTGGAACTCTCTGAACGCAGTTGACACTTTAGACTATACCAGAAGTAGAAGCTGCTTTCTTTTATTGTGTAAGTACACATTTTTATTTATGTTTGTGTGTGTGTGTGTGCATGTGCATACACAGTATATACATACATACACACACACACACACAAGCAAAAAATTGCTTAGAAAAACACTACATTGATATCTTTAACTATAGTGTGTTTCAGAGCTGCAATGGTTGAAATTGTCACATTTAGATATACTCTATATTTCGTTTTGGTCTTTTCTGTTTTCACTTAACACTTTGTCTATACTAAATATGTTTGAGAATGATCTAAAATGATTCCAATTAAAGCAGTGTGTATTGTTTTAAACCACATTCCATGTTCTTTATATTGTAAACCCAGAGTGCAATATGTTATCACAGAAATTAAATGAAAACACAAGACACAAATACAAATTTGAGTACGAAGCAGTGTTCAATATGCACAAAGAAATAAAACATATACTGCACTGTAATATGTACATTTTGCTACTGATCCTGTTTTTTACTTCACTCTTGAACCTGAGATCCTGGATTTGCTGTTGTTTCACATTAAAACTGTTAAATATTAATCGCAACAAACAAGAGCTGGTTTGCTTGCTGATTAAACATAATGGGAAGTAACTGTTATATTTCCGATTGTCCTTTTAATTACATAAGAGCTTTAAAATCAACACTTCACAAAGCATTTTCAGTGTCTTTTGGAGAATGTTACCATGACACAGAATTCCTAGCATAAAGGCAAAATGAAAAATAAGTATTAAGTTTTATAAGTATTATGCCTTCCAAACTATGTATTTATGGTACTATGTGTGACGAAAACCTTTCTAATGTTTATGCAAAAATTACTCTTAAAAAGTTTCCAATTGTATCTTTTTGTTCTTGTAGAATTCATTTTAGTCTTGATCCACTGTACTTATTCCCTTCATAATTTTAAATTTTTTGATTGCGTCTACTCTTAATCTCCTTTTGCTGAAACTGAAAAGGCTCAGCTCTTTTAATCTTTCCCCATAACTCATCCTCTGTCACCTTGTAATTAGCCAAATTACTCTCTTCTGGTCTTTTTCTAGTGCTGCTACTGTATGTCCTTTTAGTAGCCTGGAAAACAAAACTGCACACAGTACAACAGATGAGGTCTAATCACTGCATTATAAAGCTAGACCATAGCCTCCTTTAACTAGTACTCTACATATTGTGCTATATAACCTAACATTCTTTTCAATCATTCTCTCAATCAACCCCCACAGGAAAGCCAGATTGCCTAACTGGCAAGCTTCACAGGGGTAGGTGTGAAGGTGTTTTCTGCCCCATTGCTCTGAAGTATAGCTGTTTGGAACTGGCTTGTATCAGAAACCTTTAAGTACCATGACGCCCTATTAGCTGTAGGGGTTGGACAGAAAACCTATCAATTTGCTTGCTTTACCTCCCTCTCTCTATCTTACCAAATTGATGAAAGACCATCTCATGCCATGAACTGAAAAGGACAACACAATGAAGAGCACAGCTTGGCAGTCATATTGAGACAAGCATGCGGCATCTTCTGAAGAAAGCTGGCCACAAAAGGATGCCTTAACTAGAGACATTTAGTAACTAACAAGTCTGTGTGCCGCCTGAAACTACACATCAACATTTATCAGGTTGTTTGGTTGCCAATATTCAAATGTACTTGAGGCATTCTGACAAAGGCTACATATTAATAATACAAAAGGGGAAAGTAGAGTAAAATATTACTCTACCGAGACAAGAATGTATTGTATCTGGTCCATTTTGGTTTGTAATAATATTGTGTAATATGTCTAAATTGTGAGATTGAGGGTGTTATAGTAGGGACCCAGGTTGGAGTGGCAGTGGAGGACCCCATTCTTATGATGGCATGACAAAAGGTAATATTACTCCCACGTTGCCTAGTACATTGAAAATAGACATGTCGTCAATGATGTTTCTTTTTCTTCTGACTTTTACGAAGTTAAACCTTGCCTCGTCAATGTACATAAACTCTTGCGGGATTTCTTCACCATCCTTTTGCAAATGTCTCTGAAATACAATAAAAGACATTGTGTAGTTCAATATTGGTCTACTAAGCAGTAAATGTACATGTAATAAAGTTATTTGTAAAGTGCACAATACTATAATAAAGTGAACAGTACTTTCCTCCACTTACTCATGCCATAGATCTTTCTTCTTGTTTGAGTTTCTTTCAAACAGCATTCAATAAAGTTGTTTCATTTGAACTTGATGTTTTTAAGTATTCGGTCAGCACTGACACAGAGACCTGTTGGATGTAATTGAAAATTGTCATTGATTTTGTTGGTTTGAATCTCTCTAAATGTTATTGCGGCCAAATCCACATTTATAATTACTGTCTCTTACTCTTGAGTGAATTTGGGGCTCCTTCGTCCTTGGCATTCTCAACCCTCAATCCTAAGTGGACCAATAAAATACATGTAGGCTACTGTAAAATATCACAGGAATGGGATACCAAAAAGTGCTGATGTAGTACATACAATAAGCTACTGATTTACTGTAGACAAAAGACATATTTTTCACCTTTCACCTTTTTCACCTGTTCTTGATGAAATGTCAATTACTGGTGCTACTGTATATCTGCTGAGATATGGCTGAACTTTTAGTCCCTTCTCCTTCATTGTTAGTATGTGGTTTATCACATAGTCGATTAGGGTAGCGTGAATTTAATTTGATAAATTTATTGTTCTTCCTTCTTGCATGTATCCTCCCCCTCTTCCAGGTGGTCCTCTAACTCGTTCTTGGCCTTCTCCTCCATCTCCATTACACAGCCTTTCTTTCTGTTCTAAGTAAGAAACAGGTGAAATACAGTAAAATTAGGGTAGAAGTTTTGGTATTTCATTTATTTACACTTCTGTGTAGCAATGTAAGCAAAACATTTTGTTGTGAACATCCAGACCAACAGGTGGCATGCCTCTTTTCCCTCTGAAATGTGCAAATGACTGAAGCCACTGTTGATTTCTACACATGAGGCAGTACTCTTTGCCCAGCCTTTCTCTGGGACAGACCATGGATGAACAAGAGTCAACAAGAGTTGCTCTCAATTTATTTGGGAGATGTTTTGAGCACCTTCTACCACTGCTTACTCTTATTCCCCTATCTTCACACACTCCTCTACTTACTTGCACTCTACTACCTGCCCATTCTCCCCTACCAGCACCCACTCCTCTATCTGCCCCTTCTTCTCTACCATATATTCTGCTTTGTAAACTCAGCTAATCTCTGCTTCTCCCTAGTACTGTAGTATGTTGTTTTTCTTTGCCATTGCTTCAGCACTCCCACCACACACATCTTAGATACAAATTTTCTACACTTGTCTCCTTTTTTAGCAAGTAGCAAGCTTACAATTAGGTGAACTAATTGGCGAACAGCATTTGTTTAACTGAGTAATTAGATAAATGATCTGATGGCAGTCTCTCAAGAAATGATAATATGATTTGACATGATGAAATGATGCAATTGAGAGTTGTGCGCAAAGATTAGAAGTTTTCCATGTGTTTTTAGATCATTGTTTGTATTTTTGTTTTTTTAATCCAACAATATTTTACCATTGATTTAGTGTAACTTCTTATTAGTTTACACTACTATTTTAAGTGTTTTGAGACCATGTATATTTGTTCTGAAAAATATTTTAAGTAGATTGAGAAAAACTGTAAGCCCCAACTAGTTCATAGGTGTGGTCTTTGAAAGCCAGTGCTTTGAAATGGTAAGGAGTGATATACTTCTGTATCTAATGTATACAATTCTGTTTAGTATTTTGCAAATAACTGTTGTCAGAAACTCCACACAGAGTCATAGCAAGGTTTGGGGCAGCCACCCATATATTTGGTATTCTGGATGCAAACTCGAAAATGTTATACAAAACAGAAATCAGGGAATAAGGGAAAGGTGGAGGTTTTTAAAGGGGAAGATAGGAAGTGAAATCAGAGGGGTCAGGCTCATAAGGGTCTTCAGCCATAGGCTTGAACCCGGACGTGACATTAAAGGGGCCGGAGCCAACAAGGTCTTCCTCTATAGGCTTGGACCCAGAAGTGACATCAACAAGGCCAGGTGAGATCTCCCGTGGATGGTCTGCAGGAAAGCGAGGAAAAGAATCATTGCACTCTGCCACATCCTGGTCTAACTTGGAATTGCCCTTACTCAAGCCCTTTAGCTGCCTCACATGCACACGTGTGTGACAATGCCCCCCCTCAGCCCAGACCCATCAGGTCAGGCAACCCTAACCGAGTGGTTGTGTACCCGAGAAAGAGCATCGGCGTTGGCGTGGAGAGAGCCCAGACGATGAACGAGCAAAAACTTGTAAGGCTGTAGGTCAAGAAACCACCGGGTGACCCGTGGATTTGACTCCTTGTGCAGACCTTTCACTGTAAAGGTGCATGGTCCGTGACAGGGATGAATTCCTGGCCCAACAGGTAGTACCTCAGTTACGTAATCACCCATTTAATCGCCAAAGCCTCCCTCTCCACCGCCGCATTCCTGGTCTCTCGTTCCAATGGTTTCCGGCTCAGGAACATGATGGGGTGTTCTACACCATCGATGCTTTGTCTCAGCACGGCCCCCAAGTGTCCGTCTGGAGGATGACAGGTAAAGAAAAGTTTAGCTTTTCAGTCCATACCTCAAAGTTTAGGGCCCTCTTCTTTGTCAAATCAGTCAAGGGCTCTCTCTGAGAACCGGGGCACAAACCAACGGTAGTACCCCATCAACCTGAGAAAGGCTTGGACCTACTGCTTGGTTCACAGATGGGGCCATTTCAAAAAGGCATCCACTTTGGAGCACTGTGGCTTCATGGTACCCCGACCCACCAGGTAGCCTAAATACTTGGCTTCGCTCAATCCAAAGAAACATTTCTTGGGATTAATCTGAAGTCCAGCCTCACCAAGTGTCCACAATACCACTTTTACCTGCTGTAGGTGTTCCGCCCATGTGCTGAAATAGATGACCACGTCATCCAGGTAGGCAGCACTGTATGAGTTATGAGGCCTGAGCACTTTGTCCACCAGACGCTGGAAGGTTGCCCCGTGTAACACAAATGGAAGGACAAGATACTGACAGTGTTAAAGGAACCTGCCAGTACTCCTTTGTCATGTCCAGTGTGGTCAAATACTGAGCTTTTCCAAGCCTCTCAAGGAGGTTGTCCACTCGTGGCATTGGATAGGCATCAAATTGGGAGCTTAGCGACCAAGACAATGGGACTGGACCAGGGACTATGACTTTCCTCAATTTACTCTTAGTTCCAGCATGTGCTTGATCTCAAGCTCCACTTCAGCTCTTTTTGCCTTGGGAAGACGATATGGACGTTCTCGGACTATAACCCCGCGGTCTGTCACAATGTCATGCTCAATCAGAGAGGTCCTTTAGGGGTTTTCACTCACTACCTCATTTGATATTTGGACTTCAGTCTTCACACATTATACTCTTCATGTCAAAATTTTGTTGTTAGTTCAAAAACATGAAAAAAGTATGTCATTTAGGTATGTGTCCAACATTTCTTGCATTTCCTGTCAATCTACATTTACACAAAACAGACAACAAATGTATGTGTTCCAAATATCAATATATTATTTACCCTATACAGCTCCAGGTACCTCACTCCCACATAATTAAGGCTTGAGCAGGGAGAGCTTTTTGCTGTTTCTGCGGCATGGGTGTGGGATTGAGTGGGGTGGGATAGCAGGCTGCTTATGCATATTTTCACATTTACAAAACAAAAGACACTGAACCCTTCATCTCACTTTAGCTGGAAGAATTAACATTGTTAAGATGGATATCCTTCCTAAACTTCTCTTTTTATTTCAAAACATTCCAATATACATCAATAGATCATTTTTTAGGAAATTAGATTCAACCATAACCTTGTTTATTTGGAATTCAAAACATCCACGTATCCAAAGGTTGAACCTACAAAGACCTACGGTGGCATGGTTCTACCTAACATTCAATTTTATTACTGGGCAGCAAACATACAAGCTATAAAAACCTGGACATTGACACAAATACATGAATAAAAACAGGCTTGGTCCACAATAGAAATAAAATCCTACAGTACTTCCTTATATCTTTGCTTTGTACCCCAATAAATACAAGTTATTGCTAAAATTCTAATAATCCAATTGTGCTTCACTAACTCAGAATATGGAACCAATGTAGGAAGTATTTTAAGACAAAGAAGCTTTTATCTCTGGCACCTCCGTATGATAACCACCTTTTCTAACCTCTCAAACATATGCAGTTTTTAATGCCTGGAAAACATTCTGGATTAAATCACTTAGAGATCTGTACATAGACAACATCTTTGCATCCTATGAACAATTACACTCCAAATTTAACTTTCCAGCAACACATTTCTTTCATCCATCTATTATCCAACCCGCTATATCCTAACTTCAGGGTCACGGGGGTCCACTGAAGCCAAACCCAGCCAACACAGGGCGCAAGGCATGAAACAAACCCCAGTCAGGGTTCCAGACCACACGCGCACACACACACACCAATCACACACTAGGGACAATTTAAATTCGCCAATGCACCTAACCTGCATGTCTTTGGACTGTGGGAGGAAACCGGAGTACCCGGACAAAACCCATGCAGACACAGGAAGAACATGCAAACTCCACGCAGAGAGGACCCGGGAAGCAAACCCGGGTCTCCTAACTGTGAGACAGCAGCACTACCCACTGTGCCACCCCACATTTCTTTCACTACTTTCAAATTCGAAACGTTGTTAAACAGAACCTGCCTAATTTTCCTCACCTCCCAGCTACCTCTATGCCAGAAAAAATATTGCTCAGTCTCGAGGACTCAGACAGCATTGCCATAATATATTTACAGTTACAGTATGTTTTACAGTCCCTCCCTTTCAAAGATCCAAGAGAACAGTGGGAAAATGATCTCTTACTCAACATTTCAGAAAAGGAATGGAAAGCAGCAATGCGCAGAATTTATTTGAGCTCCATATGCGCAAAGCATAGAATTATTCAACTCAAAATTACATATTGAGCACATCTCTCTCATTTAAAATTGTCCAAAATGTTTCCAGGGCAAGATCCAATCTGCGAATGCTGCAATCAAGTTCCGGCTTCATTGGGCCGTATATTTTGGTTCTGCACCGAATTACCATCATTCTGGACCAAAACCTTTAAATGCCTTTCAGACAACCTTGGTGTCACAATCCCTCCTAACCAACTAACAGCTGTGTTTGGTGTACTCCCAGATGGGTTTAAAGTGGAGAAGGACAAACAAACTGTAACTGCCTTTACTACACTACTGGCGCGTAGACTTATCTTGCTCAATTGGAAGAATCCTAACTCACCTATTCTAAGTCAGTGGGTAACTGATGTTATACTATTTAAAACTGGAAAAAATGAAATTTGCACATAGAGGATCTGTACAAAACATTTTTAAAACCTGGCAGGATCTAATCAATAACATTTTAGAATAAGCATTTAAATTGAGGAAGCATTTACTCCATTTATCTTCATTCATTTATTAATGTATCTATTCACTTATCTTTACTAGCATAAAGTTTTACACTGCTGGCCTAGCTCTCTTTCTCAGGGGTGGGGGTTGATTTGTTTAGAAACTTTTTTATTTATGGTTTTATTTATTTTGTAAGACTTGAGTTATGTGTATGGAATGTTTGTGTTATGTATATGGGAAAAAAAATTGTCATGGAGAGGTGCAAAGGGATTTAAGGTGGCCCGGGATTGCAAGTTTTTTCATAGGCTTCAGGAATGCTAGTGTTCATATCCTATACTAAACTGCCATTAGAGTCATATCATTAGAGTTATTCCTTTTGAATCATAGATGACTTGCATCTTGTCTTGCCGGGTGACACGCCCACAAAGAAGTGCAAATGGCAACAGTGACTAAACTCCCTTCCCCTTCCCCATTCCTGTGTCCAACTCAGGAATTTTGAGCTAAGTGCCATCATAGATTTCCAAAGATAAATTGTAGACCTATACCTGTAGACATTTTTTTCAGTTTTGAAGCTTAGCTATTTAAATTTGAGTTTGGCAGTCCTGTACTGTGTGCATCCAGGAATTTGCAGATTTCTTATCTTTTAATGGTGTCACACTTTGATAGACTACTGATTCTGGGGGATTTAAATATTCATGTCTGTTGTCCAACAAAACTTTTGGTTAAAGACATTTTAGGTCTGTTGAACTCCTTTAATTTAGCCTAAGTGGTTTCAAGTCCCACACATCAGAAAGGTCATGTGTTGGACTTAGTTCTTACTCTTGGCCTTTGTGTAAATAATGTGGAGATATTTTCTGACCAATATCTCTACATTATTTACACAAAGGCCAAGAGTAAGAACTAAGTCCAACACATTGAATTCAAATTCTTGTGCCTGCCCAGGAATTTCTCATAACACCAGTGTTACTTATGTTCAATAAATGCTGAATTTGCACTACAGTTTACTGATACCTTTTTAAACATTCACTTACCTGTGGTGATAGAAGCCCTCTCTGGGTGTTCTGATGCTCATAGCGTGGTTAGGCCCCTAGAGTTGACTTGTGAGCATTTACTGGACCAGATTGCACCCTTTAAAGGAGAGCCAGGGTTAAGGTCAGAGTACGGATCTGGCTAAATGATATTACTCATGCTAACAAGGTAGGAATGCGGTCATGGTGAGCACTGTGAAATTCTGAAATCTCGCTTGATGCTGTACCAAGAGGTGAGAGCAACAAAATCAAATTATCAATCGGATTTAATTACAAATGCTGCCTTGAGACCTAGAGTGCTTTTTAACACCATCAACACTTTCTTCAACCCACAGGACAGCAGCTTTCCTGTGAGTTTGCCAAAGACATACAAGTTATTCCTACACTTCTTTATAAATAAAATCCAGGCTATTCGGTCTGGCATTATCCGGCCAGCTGCAGATCATAGTGCGTGGATTTCATCTTCCCTTGGGATAGTGCATAGCCGGCTATCCTGTCAATGTTTTACCTGCACACCCATTTAAAGATTCTTTTGAAGTAATTAGTTCACTTGTTTTTGCCATAATTAAAACATTTTTAAAAATGAGGGAAATGCCTGACAACTTCAAGCATGCAATCTTTCAGTGACTACTAAAGAAACCTATTATGGATTCCTCAATGCTTTCAAATAGGCCTATCTGTAAGCTCCCCTTCCTGTCCAAAATTATGGAAAATGTGGTTTATGTGCAATTACTGTCATATTTAGAGGAAAAAAAATCAATGTGATGTATTTCAGTCTGATTTTTCTTTTTAAAAAAAATTCATAATACAGAATTTGTTTTGTTGAAGGTGACTATTAATATTTTATTAACCTTGTGTTCTTGTACTATTTTAGTACTGCTGGAACTTAGTGTGGCTTTTGATACGGTGGACCATGGGGTTCTTTTAAACTGGCATGAGTGTGAAGTCTTCATTCAAGGATGTGCCCTGAAATGGTTTGTGTCTTACTTAAAAGTTAGATCTATGTTGGTTAATGTAGTGGATGACTTTTTCCAGCTAGCTGCCCTCATATGAAGGAGTACCACAAGGCTCTATTCTGCCCCCTTATTATTTGCCTTATATCTGCACCGTTTGGGGTCCATATTTCAAAAACACAATTATCATTGTTATGCTGATGATATCCAGCTTTATCCTAAAGTGAATTGATGATATTAAACTTTGAATGGTCTAAAATAAAAAAAAAAAACTAGAGGTTATTATCTTTGGCTCTACTTCTGTCCCTAATGAAAGTGTCACTCACCTAGGCTCAATGACAGCAAAAATTCATAATGATGTCATGAACTTGGGTATCATCTTCAAGTCGTCACTATGTTTTGACAAACAAATCTACATGGTATGTGATAGAAAACCGGGGTGTTAGCAAGCCCCAACCCCTAACATGAACACACAATCACAGTCCCGGGTTCAAATAAAGGTTGATTTATTCACCTTAATTCTTCCAACTAGTAAGAAAAGCAAAAAAAAACAAGTTTTCTTTCTCCACAATTCACACTACAACAGTTTCTCTCACCACCGCACTGCCCTCCTCCAGTCAAGTGTTGCCTCTGTACCTCCCATCTTTGACTCGCCTGGATAAGGCAGTGCAGTCCCTTTTATTACAGACCGGGCTGTACTTCTCGTGCCAGGGCAAATGCCCAATGAAAGCACTTCCAGGTCATGGAAGTCCATTACAACAGGGAGCTTGTCTCCCTGCAGTGCCGTCTCATAGCACCCAGTGACCCTAGAAGGGCTGCCCTGACGGACCACATTTCCTGACATGCACTGCTGGCTTCCCACTGGGCACGGACATCCGGGTCTGCTGCCATCTAGTGTGCTGGGGGAGAAAAAAGCCCCCAACGGCATCTTTCTATTCAGTGGGCTGTCTGTCCGTGTCTTCTGGTCCTTCCTTCTGGGTCTGATCCCTTTATCCTCCCTGGCTGGGATGTCCATCTGCCTGTTAGGAGCCTCCCTTCTGGGTAAGGAACTATCCCCTCTTCTGGCCAGAATGCCCATCCAGCCCCTGTGGCATCTACAGGTGGTAAAGTCCAGCTTTTACCAACTAAGGCAAGTCTCAAAATTAAAAAACTTTTCTTACACAGAAGGATTTGGAAATGGTGAATCATGCTTTTATTACATCTCGGCCAGATTATTGCAATTCCCTATATGTGGGACTGCCCATATCTGCCGTGTTGCTCCTTCAACATCTTCAAAATGCAGTAGCTAGGTTTCTAACCAGCCCTAGAAAAATAGTGCATATCTCATCTGTAGTGCCCTTTCTGTCTGGCTACTAGTGAGATTTCAGATTGATTTAAAAATTTTAGTGTGTTTTTAAGACCTTGCATGGTTAGTATCAGAATACATCAGCAATCTCCTTCATCCCCTCTCGAGAATGAGGCCTTAGAGGTCATCTGCTCAAGTACTCCTTGCAGTTCAATGATCACTGTTTAAGTCTAGGGGTGAAAGGGCTTTTTCAGTTGTTGCTCCTAGGCTTTGGAACTATCTGCTGCTCTGCATCAGATCTCCTTCTGTTGAGGTTTTTAAGACTCGTTAAAAACCAATAAGTAAATAAAACTTAGATCATTGCACTCGCAGAGTTTCACTCTTGGGGCACACGTTAGCACTGGCAATGCATGGCATGGAACTGCCTCATTCCATTGTTTGAAGCGGCTCAAAGCACAGACAGACATTCTGTTTTATTCCAATTTATCTGTACAGAAATGTTCATTAAGAAAAAAGAAACACCTTGGGGGAAGAACCCCTTTAAGGCTTGTTTTGATTTTGCTGCAAGGCACATGGCTAATTTACGTGCATAATTGGCCCTGTGGTGTTGTGTGTCATTGCATAGGAATCAGTATTGTATTTCCACTGACAGAAATTGTTATATTCTCATTATGGTCAGCTAATGTACACGTTCAATGAAAATACTGCTAAGTTGTTTATTTATTTAAAAAAACATGCTGGTGGAATTCCAAACGTTTTTCTTAACCTTTGAGGCTTTGGGCCCCATTTTTACCTTTTGAAGTTCACTGACAACACACATACAGCAATCAAAGAGCTGGGATTGTTTGGGGTTGAAACAACCACCAGTGTAAGAGTGGGGTTTCCCCTTGGTAAAATTACAGTAGTGAAATTAGAGAGAGGGAAAATATTGCACAACATTCTTAAGAGCCATACAGCTTTTCTTTATTTCTTGAGACCCTGTGATATGCGTAGCTATGTTTGCAACAATTTGATACTAAGCATATGTGAAACGCCTGTGCATGGTTGCTACAGCTCTGTGATGTTATAATGGCCTTGCAAAGTACCATGGTTGTGCTTGGAAAATATGTTCACGAGTCCTGCATGACCAACACAGATTCTGTCCTTGTTCTGGAACAATGGACACAGATATACAGATATTTGAAGAGTCATGAGGTTCATTATGTGATTACCAATTCCATGTACATGTACTTTTGTGGATTTGGAAAAACTTACAGCTGTGTATCAAGTAGTGATTTATGAGAGACATTTTTGAAAAGTATAGGGGTTTATGTGTTGTTGCTGTGTAACATTAGTCCCTGTATTTACAAAGCAAGTGTTTGCATATTTTGTATTAAATGTGACCCAACCAAAACCTTAAGTTGCTACATAGGTTTTCTGGTACTGTACTCTGTGACAGAGTAAGGAACTGAGAAATATGGATGGACCTTAGAGTACAACTCTGCTCCTCCAGATTGAGGTGAAGTACTTGGAATGGTTTGGGAATGCAGTTAAGATTTGTAAGATTTGACATTTTATTGGAATAAGCATAATAACCATTATGGTTATGCTATTCTCAGTTGCTTAAGTGTATTAAGGTACAATCATGTCTCTGTGGCTAAGGATCAGTGCTGGTGTCTGGAAGGTTGCTGGTTCAAATCCTGTTATTGCTAGAAGGGATCCTACTCTGTTGGTCCCTTGAGTAACACCCTTAACCTTAAAATTGCTCTGGATGTTGTACGATGGCAAACCAGATGCTTGAACCCCCAAAGGTTAGGCAAAAAGACAATTTCCCCTTGTGGATTAACAAAGTATATCAAAATCAAATACTGTATATCTCAGCCTTCTGTAGCCTACACAGTATTTAACTCATTAATGGCATCAGATATTTGGAAATTTAGACATCTCTATGTTGATAATTTATGTGCATCATTCGAATAATCAAAGTTCAAATGTATTCTTCTAGTAAAAGTCACGCATTTTGTGAAAATAAACTTGCCTAACTTTACTATTCCTCCATCTGCCTGTGCATTTGAATCTCTATCAACTAGTGATAATTAAGCATTGGGGTCTCTGAATTAAGAGCAGGTGGGAAGCTGTCTTACGCAAAAATTAAGTAGTAAAGTCATTTGAATAATTTAACATATAGTTAAAATGATTATAGCAATCACAACTTAGTTATCATCATCAAATTCACATCACATTTTTCATGACATAATCAATGCAATTTCTTATTTAGAAATTTTGTTTTCTTTCGTCCAGGAGTCACTAGCCTGTTTACAGGTTTTTAGGCAGGACCTTGGTCCTTGCAGTGTTTTTGGCATATCTTTGCTAATGTGTGTTCATGCCTTGGAGCTTGAAGGATAGAGCCCTTTTAAGTGACACAGTGGCTATTTTTTTTTCTCTAATGCAAATTAAAAGGGGTGCCAATATGTACACTTTATTTTGGAGTAGATATCATGAATCACATTGATTACTCATTTACAATTTGATTTAGTGATTTGCCCATTCAACTGTTCAAATCCATTGTCCTAGGCAGGTGACTGCTGTCAACCTTGGGAGGGATCCTAGCTTGGAATAGTCAAATCATAGCTATATTTCCTTTAAATTATTGAAAAACCATTAAAATGGGTTAAGACATTGGTCAAGCATGTCATAATAAAATGAATAATCATGAACTGGCGTTTTGGAGTAGGAGATCTGTGAAAACACAAGCACATTTTTCAAGAGCACTGCTGCCTGAGGGAGCCTTGCAGCAGTTTTAAAAGTACAGTTTGCAAACAGAAAACTAAGCAGATTTTCTAAATATAAAAAAAAATCTGAAAGACAGTGTAGGTTGGCATGCTTTTTGCCGTTGTCTGAAAAAGATTCTGTTATTTGGTGCTCAATATACTCTTAAACATTGGACCTATTTAACAATTTTTTATTGAAAACTTTATTTTATATTTCAGATACAATATATGTTAGAATGATATGTAAGTTAAAGAGACAGTGCTTGGATTAAGCAGTTTTGGAAAAAGACTATATATATAAAAATATATATAACTGGGTAAATAGAAAATTAGTAGAGGATGAATGGTTTCAGCAAATCTTTATCTCACCTTTAATGAAATACTTGATTTAAGAATTATTTTAGGACACTATGGACTTTGTGATGTATTATTTATGTGATCTGCTGGAACAGTTTGTGAAGGAGCAGTTGCTATGTATTTTTTTTCATCTATCTTGTAGAACACTAGAGTAATAACATTGTTTTGGCATAGTTCTTCTGGTATTACAAGGCAGGGATATCTTTCATGGCTAGGGACAGTGCCTAGCAGGTTCTTACATAGCTTTTGCTGGACCTCATGCTAGTGTGAGGGAAGGATCAATACCTGGGACAGTATGGCTTCCCATGTATGAATATCTGATATCTGGGCTCAAAATCAATTCACCTTTAATAAGTCAGTGGGTAACTGATATAATCTGTTAAAAACTCTTTAAACATATGGAAATCTCACTAGAATAAGTATTTATACTGGGGGAAAGGACATTCTCTTTTCTCTGTTGTTTTTTTTGTCCATGCTGTTGGTTTGCCTCTCTTCATGGGTTGGGGTATAATTCTATTCTATTAAGTTTGATTTGATTGTATGGAATGTTTTTATCTTCATTTTATGAGTTTGACTTGACTGTTAGCAATTATATTTTACTCCAAAACCTCAAAAAAAGTAATTATTTTATTCAATCTACTAATGAATGTAGCTGCATTTTATTGTCACTCTTATTTTTGAATATGACTCATTGTTCCAAAATATTAACAAAATTGTGATAATTCACATAACGTTATTTTAAATGCTCCAACTTTCAAATCAGTTAACCAAGTCCCTGACCTGTGTGTATGTATGTATGTATGTATGTATGTATGTATGTATGTATGTATGTATATATATATATATATATATATATATATATATATATATACACACACCTATCTACATTATATATACACACACATACATACATACACACACACATATATATAATTTGTGTGTGTGTATGTATGTATGTGCATGTATACTGTATATGATGTAGATAGGTATGTATATATATATATATATATATATATGTATATGTAGATATGTATATATGTATATATATATGTAGATATGTATGTGTATGTATGACTAAAACCGATTATAACAGCAGCAATCCAAGCTGTGAGAAAACACTAAAAAGGAGGCATGTCAGACATCGTGGTACATTTTCTGAGGCAGCTATACGAAAACAAGTTCATGACGCTGCGGCCAAATACACAAAACAATTACTTTGACAATCATGTTACGTTATTTTCAAAATGTTTCCTATTCTTTTTCTTTACTTCTTTAACACAGTACTTCTCTGCTGCGAACCGCGGGTATTTTGCTATCTATATATATACACACACATATACATATACAAACATATATATATATACCCTTTGGGGTGCGAGCAGCTGTTGCTGGGGGTGCCAGAATCTATTGAGGAAGAAAAATGATAAACATTATTTGTACAAAATTTTAATTTATCTATCCATTCCTAAATAATTAAATGGGCAGGCTATTTTGTATCAGTGCAATACGCTGCTTGTTAAAACGGATGACTCCTGCTCTTATGTGCACTTAGTGCTGTGTGGGTATTATGAACTATCGTATCTGTTCAAGTTCTATTTAAGTTTTAAATATAAGTAATTTTTATTTAGTCGACAGAAATATGTTTGGTAGGAATGTAAGTTAAATTTAACCTCATATTTTTTCATACTTCTTCTCAAACTAAGGGTTGAGCGCTGATTTATATATATAGAATATTTAGAAATAGTTTTACTGTCAAATAATGCAAACAATACGCGGCACGTGTTTCACCCTAATTCTGGGCTCATCAGGCGTACACACTCACTGCACCCCTTGTCGGGAATCGAACCTCGGACGTCAGCGCTAGAGGCGAAGCCTCTCGTGTTGTGCCACGGCATGTGGTTCGTTTATTTGACAGTATGTAGATCAGGAGAGATATACAGTATATGTATATATATATATATATATATATATATATATATATATATTGTCACAGACAACTGGGGTTCTGACCCAGCAGGGACGTCTAAATGGACCGGAAGGTCATAAGAATAGCTTCCGGGCCACAAGGGGGCAAACGCCCTGGAGCAGGAGAGGACCACGGGAAAGGAGAAAAAAGGGTTCTGGACTGTTTGGACCCGTGGCCACCGCCAGGGGGCATCTTAAGCCTCCTAGAACCTGGGAGAAAATTACTTCCGCCACACTTGGCAAGATGGCGGAGGAACCTGCCAGGGATGCCCGGAGTGCTCCCGGGGCAAAGGGCAACACTTCTGCCACACCATCAATAATAACTCATAAACTTGCAATATTATTTAGGAAAATCGCAACATTTTACTCACCAAAAATTCGGATTATTTGTAAACAAAATCCATCCTCCTCTCTTTTCTCAAAAACAGTTCAATTACTCTGTCATACAGATTATCCGAGCGCTTCAGTTCCATTAAAAAATCCCTTTCTATTGCATTCGAAGCTAATGCTGAAAGGCAAACCCGCCCTATGGTATTACTGGCATAAGTTTGAATTCGCTTTAGGGCTGAAAATGTCTGCTCGACAGAAGTAGTGTACACGGGAATGCTCACCGCCAAATATACCAATGTGAGCAGCTGCCCCATGCTCTCATTTAGATTTTTCTGATGAAGGAAGTCAAGGAGATCAGTAGGAGATTTTCCTAAAAAATCATCCATGGCATACATTACATTCAGTTCGGTTTTTAACCAAGACAGATCAAAAAGTGCTCCGTGGCTCTTGTGTTAAACTGGAGAAGGCTGCATGCGTGAAATTTTTCTTGTATTCCCGAAACTTCTGGGGCTCGAGGAGCATGACAAACATCAGGTTTTCGTGGTCTTGAAATGTGGTCTGTGTCTGGCAAATAATATTGTCCAGAATCCTGCCATGGAGTTGACCGTAGTGCACGCGATGATCTTTTACTTGGAGCGTTTGCAGTGTGTTCAGTGGCCTCATAGAGTTCCTCATATCGGCTTCTATCCAATTAATGGGTCTGAATACGGTGACGTTGCCACACGCCTGACACCAGCTCAAAATCTGATTGGTTGAAGCAACAGGTTAATCGACATTTATTCTGTGTTAGAGTGCCTACACAATGGATTGTGAAAGCCTCTCTTCCTGGCAACAAATGATGGCTGAAATTTGATTGGTTGAATGCCTTAATATGAAACTCCGCCTCCCACGGCTATCGAGCTGCAGTATATTACAGTACAGTATATGGACGAAAATATGTTCCAGTTATGACCATTACGTGTAGAATTTCGAAATTAAACCTGCCCAACTTTTGTAAGTAAGCTGTAAGGAATGAGCCTGCCAAATTTCAGCCTTCTACCTACACGGGATGTTGGAGAATTAGTGATGAGTGAGTGAGTGAGTGAGTGAGTGAGTCAGTCAGTCAGTCAGTCAGTCAGTCAGTGAGGGCTTTGCCTTTTATTAGTATAGATGTGAGCTCCTAGATGCTTACTGTATATTTTGCCTCCTAAAGTCCAATGTCATTTCTTCAGTCTTGTTGACATTCAGCAATAGATCTACAATGATGCTGATGTCATTTCACCAATTTAATGATTGTCATCCTCCCCAGATAGGTGTCCTATTACCATAGTATTATCAGCATACTTGATTATGAAACAATTATCATTGTTGTGTCTCTGATCAATGGTATAAAATAAACAATAAAGTTGCTGATCCTATAAACCTAAATTCATCAAAATAAAATCGAGTTAAGGTATGAAGATCCCTAAAGTTATACTCTATACCATACTGCTTGGTAATTTTATTTAATTTGTCTATAGGTCTATTTTTTGGGGAAAAGAAAGTGTAATGTTTGTGGAAAATTAGCTTTCTGAACTGTGTCTTGGTATTCTTGTTGAAGAACTTGTTTTAAATTAACAATTGTACTAATTCCCTTCATAATTTAAACTTTTGAATCACATTACTTTTTAATCTCTACTCATACCTCATTGTTCTGGCATTAGTCTAGTCACGTTTCTTTTTTATAATATGCTGGCTAAAAATGTACACAGTATTTTGCATGACAACTCTCTAGTCAGTTATAGAGCTTAAACATAACTCTCCAAAAATGAAAATAGAATAAGTAGTAAAAAGAATGGAACACAATGTTGAGTTGCTCGTTTGTATCACTGAGTGATTCAGAAATTATCCTGAAACATAAACAAATAGTAGATAATATGTAAGGTAATAGACAATGTAGTTCCTGTACACTTCTTTTTGCACAGTAATCAAAAATTATCCTGATAAAGCAGAGTTTCTGTAATTAAATATTTTTACTACATATTCCAAGCATTTCTTTGTTATGGAGCTGTGGGCTTTTGGGCTATTGTTGTTTGGACTGTACAGCTTGAAAAATCTGAGACTGGGGTAATGACTGACTGTTTTCAAAGATAACATATACAATACCACACCTTTGGAACAATTTAGAGAAAACATGGGGAGAGCTGAAACAACTTCAAAAGTCACCATAATATGCCATATGGATGCACTGCTTTGTTTGCTTTGACCCGGTGGACATTGGCCTTATCTGTTAATTTTCAATTATGAAATATTTGGTTTGAAAAAATGTTATTTAGTTAATTAGTGAAGAGCTGGATGCCGATCATTCCTTTTTATTATTTTTTTAAGTACTGTGGGAAACAGCCCAGACACAGACAGGCAGACACCGATGGTTTACACCCAAACACACGTTTATTATACATAACTTCTATTTACAAGTGTCCCGCACACAACCCAGTGCCAATGCACCAATCAACCTTAAGTCCAGGCCTCTATCACAATGCCCTTCTCTCTTCCTGACCGTCTACAATCCTCTATTCCAGGTTTCGTGCTCTTCCACCCGACTCCAGCTATCGAATAGAGGGAGGCGGCCCCTTTTATGTTTACCCGGACATGCTCCAGGTGCCTCCCGATGAACTTGTTGCCATCCAGGGCTTTTCAGGCATCCCGGTGCCCCCGGTGGTGACCACGGACCCCTGTAGGGTTGAGCTTCCATACTCTGTTCCCATGGTCCCCATACCAACCAGGGTGGCTGCCCCCTCGTGGTCCGGAGGAGCCATAACCCATCTTCTGGTCCTTCCGGGGGTCCCAGCTGGGTACCGCCCCCAGCCGCTCGCCACAGTACCTAATCCAGTAATATATTTTAGACAATTCCAGAACTACTTTTGAGTGTTGTCATTTGTAATGTTTTTTAACTCATATCTCATTTGGACTATGAACTTATTCTTCTTTTTAAAACTCGCTGCTTTCTAACTTATTATCCTGGAGAGAAAGCTGCTTTACTAAAGGAAGTGATTTAATATCCTTGGTTATTAATGGCATACTATTTTGGTGATCTTCGGTAGTTTTCTCCATAGTGGTCGCTGACTGACATAAATTCAAATACCTACTGACAGTATAAAAGGCATCATTTATTGACTGAAGATGTCAGCAATTCCCAAAAATTACAGAATCACACTCTTAACTCTGCTATATTGTCAATGCTTCAGTTCTATTACGGCTGTTATTGTTCTCGTTGCAGTTTCTGCTTGCATTTTGGTACTAAGTAGTTGGCTACTCTGTAGTGGGATTTTTAGGGCCCAGTGGTATTCCCATCACATTTGACCATGCAGTGAATTAAAAAAACATTCAATAGTTAAATTATGCACCATAATTACACTAAAAGTAAATTCTAGCCCTACTAATCAATCTCACATGCACATCTTAATGTGTCTTGCAATCAAGTGTTGAGAAATGAATAAAAGATGTAAGTATACATTTAGTTTTAATCATGTTAAAATGTATTAAGTTTACTACAAATGTTTTTAACATTCGCAGAGTGTTTGCACATAGCTGTCATTATTGCCTCACTGCCTCAGGGTTTACATGTTCTCCTCATGCATTTTTGGATTGATTGGTGTCAATGAGTGTGCTTAACTGTGTGTGATTAATGTTTTAACACTAAATACTAGAAATCTGTCAGTAATACTTATCAATTAACAAAATAAATGTAACCCTTCATGTGCTGTGAAATAAGTAACATCTATCCCCTTTTTCCATCGCTGTCCAAAGCCCCCAAATATTCATGAAATGAACATGTGCCGGTCTACCACCAGATCCCATTGTTTCAAAATATCTATTTGCAAAAAACTGAATTAAAACTAAAAAATGATTTATAAATTTCTCTTACTGGATTGCATGCAGCATACTCTTTTCTGATTGGCTGTGCAGTTTTGCCTGCAATGTACTAGTGTACCATTTACTACATTTGCTTTTTACATTACACCCAGTACTGTTGCAGTATTCACTAGCTCCCTGTGGCCCTAAACCAGTCTGATTAAATTTAGCCCTCCGTAAATGCAGCATTAAACATATAATATCTTCTCAATTCTTGTCTGCTTAACCTTTTTCTCACTGCCCCTAGACTATGAGACATGTGCATATATGATATTGCACCGAACACAGATGGCAACATCTTTGTGAAACAGCACAATATTTTTTTTTCCAAATACAGTGAATAATGTTCCATTAATATCATATGAATCTATCTGCTTATTAATATCCATGTGTAATCCATTATCTGTAATATCTGCACACACAACGCTGATGACATTTTCTCTTCCGTACTGTGATCCCCAGGATTAAAAGTAATAAAGTCACAAAAGACATTCAGAAGACACAACAGTCCTATGACAACATTTGAACACCTCTCAATCCACAAAATGGTGACAAGAAATAATGTCAATCATATTTTCCTTGCAGGAATGCTTGAAAATGCAGGCAAACATTTAAAATTGGCAAAAATGCTTAAAAATGCTTGCAATATGGCACTAAAAATGTAAAAAATGCCAGACTAATGGTGGAAGTTAACAATGTTCAAGTTTGAATGGGCCCCTAAAGAGCCAACAGCATGGCTGGAATCCTGTGCGTTTCTCACAAGATAGGGATTTCGCAGGTACTATAATTGTAATCAGGCAAGTCCAAAGATGTATATGTCAGGTTATGTTAGGTTAACTGGAGATTGTATCTCAATCCAGTAGGGTTTGTGCATAAGTGCACCCTACAATGGACTGGTGCCCTCTCACTTAACTGTTAGCTCTTACCTTGTGCCTGGTAGTGCTGGTACCAGGTTTGGCCCCCAGTTACTGTCCTTTGACTTAATTGGGTTTGTTTCATTATGTCAAAATTGTATGTCAATACGTATTTTCTTTCATTCATCCCTATTTTATAATGTGGAATACCTGTGGAAATTCTCCCTGTCTTTCTGCCAAATTCATACAAAATATCTTCAAATATTTCAGTCCTTTATTGCAGGCTCACTTAAATGTATGGTATTCATACACATAGAAGGTTAAATGAGGGGGTCACACAGAATACTAAATGGCTGTAAAAGTCTAAATTACTATTGCTGAAAAGGTACCTTAGAATCAACGGCACATTCAAAAAATCATATGCAAAGAGTGAAAGCTCTGAGTAATTTCTGAACAGTCAAAGGACAGCAAGAAAAAAGGTCACATTACAGTATGACAGCTAAAAGTCAGACAGAGAAAAAGAGAGAGAAGACAGGTGGTAGAGGACAGCATCAGGCAAGCAGCCTGTGGAGGGGGTGCCAGGTTGTATTGACTTGCTGCATCTACAAAATGATGATCACAAATCAGACTGAAAGTAAGTCAAAAAATAGTATATATACTGCTATAATTATTAATTTAGTTCAAGAGTGACTGCTGGAGATTTGAGCAATGAGCAATACTTCTCAAAGTCTGGGTATAAACAGACTTCATCAATGTTGCATACGCTAAGCCACAAGGCAGAGTTACTTCCATTGCATCAGAAGGAAACATCCTCGCCTGTACATCAGAAACTGGCAAAATACATTTGCTGTTTGCAGAGGGTGTGCCCCTTGTTTTCTGTTGTTGATGGTAAGTGCACACAGTACAAGCTTTATACGTAAATATATTTTGTTGTAATTCTTCTCTTTATGATATCTCAGCCTGTTTAGTACATTCCAAATAGTTATTCTAGAACGTAGTCATTAAAGAGCTGGCATATGTACTACATGGCATGAGCTGGAAGTTCAGGAATATTAAGAAAACAGTATAGCACTTCCTTAGCAGAAGAGAAAGATAAACCATTTTAACTCTGTATTGCATTCTGAATCAATCAATACAGCCACATTTATTTTTAAGAACAGCTGCTTTGTCTGAGAACTTTAGGAACAAAGACACTGTGGCATTATCATCTAAGATGCAGGATGAAGATAAAAATGAGACACTCAAGAGATTCAAAGTTGCTCTATCATTTTCATCCTCTGTTTACAGATTCCTGACATGAGCTGTTCGTCAACTAAGACAGCAGAAGGTGGTACATAACTAGCCAAACCTTGTAAAGTAAAATACAAAAAGTGGCTAGGCAGCTCAGCTTACCCATACTATAATTCACGTAACTGTAACTCATTTAAATATTTAGGACCATCAAATGGGTTTCTGTCCCTCAGCCTTTTGTTTCTTAAATTTTCTAGAGGTAATGTTGGTCTCCTATGAAATGTGCTGTGGGTTGCAACACTAAAATATTATGTGCACTGATGCAGCTTTATCTGTTTGCAGGTCCCTCTTCAGGGTATGAAGACCAAAATGCATTATGACATTCAAAACAATCTCAACTCAAAGTACTAAGCGTTTGAATTGAATAATAAAAACTTCACAGATGTCATTCCTTTTGTTATTTAAGTTAATGACTGGGGTAAATGGACCACTTTCTTTGTAGTCTGTGATTTGTGTAAAGCATTTACCTCACATAAATGAGTAACAAATCCAAATGCCTATTACAGGCTGAGATGATCAATATCACTTACCTATACTAGTCATTCTGAATCATACCACATAATTCACTGGTAGAAATTAAGAGGAATTGCATTATTCACACAAGGAGTTCTGAGAATGTGGAAAAAAAAAATACTGAGATGACACAGATAAATCTTGACAACTTTTAAAAAGTATCTGGGTGAGATACTGAGACAACTTAGCTACTGGCTAACCAAATGAGCTTGATGGACTCAACAATTTCCTCTTATTTGTCATACTTCTTTTACTCTAAACTTCTCTAAAAAAATATGTTAATATTCCTTAGTGTAAACCACTTGTTTATATTGCATTAAACCACTTACCAATATTATAATGAATTTATAAAGTATGCTGTGACAGACAGCAGGGATGAGCTGATATCCCGGCTGGGATAAATTCTGTTTTCTTACCTGGCAGGGAGGACAGTGTTTTGGATGGTCTGGGAGGGACAACTGCCTAAGAGTACATGCTCCCCCAACATGTTGGGTGGCAACATTCCTTGGCCAGTATGGCCATTCATGTTCCTGCAGGCCATGCTGGAAGCTGCAGTCCCATGGGATAGCCCTTGTGGACTCTATGTGTGCCAACAGGGAGAGCTGTTGGGGAGGGCTGTCCCTGCTTTCAGGGATTTTTGCCTGACCCAGGAATACTTCCTCTGTGACACACTTGAACATAAAAGGGGACTCTCCATCCACCCAGGATTCATAGTCAGGATAGGAATTAAACATGGCTTGCCTGGATAAGGATAGAAAAGGAACAGAGAAGAAAAGAAGAGGAAGAAATGTAGCTTATTGTTAGTCCTATGAAAATGTTTAAAAAAAATAAATAAATAATAAATAAATAAAAACGGTCATTTTGAATCTAGGACTGTATTTGGTGTAATTGTGTCAAAGGTTTGGGGGTCTGTAATGCACCCTAGTGGCCACAACACATATTCATTAATTTTCATACTTGCTACTCCAGTCCAAGGGTATGTTGTTTCAGGCCCTGCTCTAGAAAAATTTGGTGTAATCCATGAACCAATTTTTGAGTTGCCAATTACCTTAGCACACATCTTTTTGTACTGTAGGAATTAAAGTATCACGAGAAAAGCAAATAAGGACATGGAGACTGCTATCATGGTTGGGTGAGATTTAAGCTCAATACGCAGGATTTATAAAGCAAAACGTTAAACCTTGGGTCACTGTGTGGTAGCAAGTGTTATTGTATGTAAAAATACTGGCAGTTTGTCCAGTCTTTGAGGTATGGCTATGATCTGTGAGGGTGTGGTTTTTTGTAATGGATGATTCATTGTTTATTTGATAAGATCAGAGGTACAGAAGTGTATGATGGAAGATACATTGCTGTTATGATCAGAATTATAAGAGGAAGTTTATGAAATATCACTAATTTTTGGAAAGGTGAACATAAAAATTATAAGTCTGGGACAGTGTCTATTGTGTTGCTGAAATGAAGCTGTGTAACTAAGCAAAAAACAGCATATTTCTACCTGATTAAGTATGTAGTATTATGATAAAAAAATACACCATTTGAATAGTAGAGGCCCATTAATCTTCAAATATAGTATATAATAGAATATATAATAGAAGATGATTTTGTGTCATTGCACTCAGTCCTGATTACAACATCTCCAGCATAATTCAACTGGAGAGAATAATGCAGACTTTTAAAAGAAATCACAGACTTCTTACAACTGACATTAAAAAAAAAAAAATACCTAAAATGTTCCAGTCAAAAAAAAAAAGGAAATGTAACCAATTGTATCTAAAATGTTCTAAGTTGCCTTAGATAAAGGCATCAGACAAATATGTAAATAATAAATATGACAATAGCAATTAAACAACAATTGAAGTATTTGTTTTAATTTAACAGAGCTGTTGTACTTTTTTCACCAAAGGTTGGGAAAAAGGAAGTTTTATTTTTTATTAATAGGGTACTGTTGTTTTAAAAGAAATCAAATCTGAGGGAGCTAGCACCTCCTGCTGGATATACTGTGTCACCATCATTCAAACATTACTCTTTGCAATGATTCATTCAGACAAAATGAAGCTTCCTAAATTGAGGATCAGATTTCCATATTGTCTCAAAGGTTAATTGACATAATTAAATCCGTTGTGTATTTCTTACAGCATGTAAACTGGAAAAAATCATGATTAGGATAAAACTCATTCATGCTTGTTTTTGGGAAACTTCTGAGGTAATGCAGATGTGTTTGCAACAGTTTGCAACATGGCAGTCCCTATCTTATTTAGTGGGGTTATTTATTTATGGGGTGTTGGATTCTTCCAACACATACTACTAAGAAAATTAAGGATTGATATTTGTAAATTTAAAAGGAGAAATGAAAATGTTGAGTTTCTAGTTTCCCATATTGCTACAATATTTTCCAACCCTTTTCATTCTGATCACGCTTATTTAATGTTTCTGGTTACTGATTTTGCAATTTCAAGTCCCTAATACTCTTTCTACTAATTAGTGGTTAGATTCATTGGTTACACTTCATGGACTTTTCTACAAGTGAATGGTGGGGCTTATGAGAATGTCTGAAAGATTGCTGCTGGCATGATGGTGTTTTGTGTGTTGTACTAGGGTTGTGACAAACAAATGTGATTAGCCAAAATGTGGTTCATTTGCATGTTTAATTGTTTTGCTTTCCTGACAAACTGAGGAGCCCATCTATCTAGGAGAGTATTAAAGTAGAAAAAGTGTCAGTTCAGATATCTGATCTGGGTACCCACTGCATCTTTTTTTGGATATGTATTGGACACAATCATTTAGAACAGGGGTGCCCAAACTTTTTCCTTTGAAGGGCCAAAAATCAAACTTGACTGAGGTGCCGTGGGCCAAAAGTAAATTTTGCATCATATATCAAACTGCATTACATTAAAGTTGCTATGGTTTCCCCTTATTTATTTCATAATATTTAAAATAAATATAAAACAACTTTAATCTGATTAACTAATGCAATTTTATTTGTAAAGTTTTGCATTTTAATGAACTTATTACAATAAAAACAAACAATCTGCAAGTGTTCAATGTACAATACAGTTCAATGCCAGACACACTAGTCAAGCTGTAAGCAATAATAAATCCATTCGGTTGCAATGTCCGTGACCTAATGAGAGATATGAAACTGGTCCTTATTTTTCAGAAGTTTTTCAAGATTGGGCTGTAGCTGACTTACAGACAAAGACAAGATATTTTGTAGGTGAGAGTCAGTTAGTTTGCTTCTGAGTTTACTCTTGTTCAAGTTCATCAGACTGAAAGTCTGCTCGCAGAGGTAGGTACTGCCAAACAGAGACAGCATCACTTGTGCCTGCTTGCACATCTTTGGGGACCTGTTTGCTGGGACACATTTGTAGAAGTCTGTCAAAGGAAGAGATGTGAACTTGTGTTTCAGTTCTGAATCACACTGAAGATCAATTAGTTCCATCTGAAGATCATCTCCGACTGCATCCACACTGATGGTGAAGGGTTGAGCAAACAACTCAAAGTCAGCAGTGTTGTGTCTGAAGTCCTCAAAGCAACTGTCAAACTCCTGGATAAGGTTGCTGAGAACAGCATCATATTCATGGACCTTCTCTTTCACCAGGCCTACCTCTCCAAGACAGGGAAAATGGGCTAAATTTCCTGCATGTGGGGTGAGAAACAGAACAGTGTGAGGTTGGAAGTGAAACGAGCAAAGCAGGCATGTAAAACAGAGGAAGAAAAAAATAGAATAAATAACTAAAAAAAGGAGGAAATTATTATTTCATGACAATTTAAGAAACAAGCTAATTTTAAGCAAATTTTATCAGCTTGAAGTACAACAAAAACACAAATGCTGACATGACTGATTATAAATGCAAACTCCACATATAATTCTAAATATAATTACTAATAATATAATTATAATTGCACATAAAATTTCCTGAATATTATAACTGTAAATGTTACGGTTACCTGCTGAGAGATGTCTTTTGAGCAGCAGTAGTTTTTGTTTGAAGGCTCTGACGTGATCAAAAAGCTGGGTGATAATTTGGTCCTTTCCCTGGAGCTGAACATTCAAAACATTGAGCATCTCTGTTACATCCACAAGGAAAGCCAGGTCAGAGAGCCATTTCTTATCAGTGGGCACTTGAATATTACCATCCTTGCTTTCCTGAAAAACTCTGATCTCATTACGCAGATCAAAAAATCTCCGGAGAACTTTTCCTCTGCTGAGCCATCTGACCTCCTGGTGGTACAACACATCACCATATTGCGCATCCATCTCTTCCATCAGTGCCTTGAACTGTCAGTGAGAAAGCGCCTTGGAGCGTATATTGTTAACAATTTTGACGACGTCACGCATCACATCCACAAGCCCGACAGATTTAGCACATAGTTGTTCTTGATTTAAAATGCAGTGGTACTTAACAACTTTTCCTCCACATTCACTGACTTTCTGAGACACTAATGTAGCAAGGCCAGATTTCCTCCCTACCATTGCCGGCGCTCCGTCAGTTGTAATGCTAGCCATCTTCTCCCACTTTAATTCATTTTTTTCCAACACTCTCTCAACAGCAAAAAAGAGATCTTGTCCTTTAGTAGTACCAGAAAGGGTCTCAATGCCAGCCAGCTCTTGTGTGACTTCAAAAGTTTCATTTACTCCACGCAAAAACACCAACAGCTGTGCGGAATCGGATATGTCGGTGCTCTCGTCGCAGGCTATTGAATAGGCAGAGAACGCACTTGACTTTGTCTTGATTTGCTCGCCAATGTCTTGAGCCCTGTCCTCTATGCGTCGGGTGACAGTATTTCTTGACAGGCTAATTTGTGAGAACATTCGTACCTGAGAAGGACAAACTGCTTCTGCAGCCACTGCAAAACATTCCTTGATGAACTCTCCAGTAGCGAAGGCTCTTCCACTTTTAGCAATTAGAGCGGAAATCTAATAACTGGCCCGTGTGCTGCTTTCTTGTGCTGTTAAAGGACGTAGCAGCACGCTCTGTTCGAATCGAAGTTTAGCAAGCAGCTCGTTTGCAAACTAGACATACTGCCTTTGATTTGACTTCAGTGAATAAAAACTCGTCTTGCCAAACTTTTTTAAAATTTCTCTTGTCTGTGTGCCACCGCCTTGATTTCTCCATTATTGCGTTTGTTAATTTGTTGACGTTAATTGACGTGGAGTGTCGCAAATCAAATTAATTTACATTTAATTTAAACATTTAATATCAGTTTACTCTTTTGTAGTTCAACAATAAAACAAACAAAAATGTTATGTCAAACTACAAATGACGATCTGTGTCGAAGGCATCATCCCCCTCTTGGATGGTGTGGTGGGCCAAATCAAACATTACCATGGGCCAACTTTGGCCCGCGGGCCCTAGTTTGGGCATCTCTGATTTAGAAGAAGACCCTGTCTGCCTACATCTTTTGGTCAAGGGGCATCATTAGCATTTTTAATCAGTTCCAAAAAATGTCAGTTTCTCAGCTCTCCCATTCACTCAGGCATCAGAAACAACAAGAAAATACTACTGTGGGTGAGATTTTCTGGTTGTCAGCATTAGACCATTCAGTTTAATAAATCTTCAAGAAAGGTTTCCTGCTGAATGTGTGTAATCAATACCTTTTAAATTTAGACTTCACCTTTGATTATGATTTTTTTCCAGTGTTCAGTGCTTTTTCTTGACAGGTTGGGTGATCATTTGTGGTGACATTTGCAAGTTTGCAAGTTTGCACCATTAAAGCCTATCTATTTGTTATGCCTTTCATGGATTTTCAGGGCACAGAATTATGTGTAATGTCAGAGTTATCATTAATTTCACAGTTTTTGTATCTGTTTTAAACCTTCTTTCAAATACTTGGATTGGTGCATATTAATTCAGCATGAGCAGGAACACTTAATAAAACTAAATAAAAAGAAAATCAAGTGACGGTGAGATATGAAGAAGGCAGATTTGCCAGCGTTTGTGTGTCAGATCCCTGGGTGGGCGGTAGTATGTATCGTGATACCTTTACAAGTATCATAAATTACACCAGCTGTTACAGACTAAAATCAAATGTATGTTTTTATTCTAAAATAGTAAGAATAAGAGCAGTTCACTTCTCAAAAAGGAGTCGTGTGGGATCAAACTCATGACCTTTTGCTTACCAGTCAGAAGTTGATACCATTAAGCCACCAAGGCAGTTGTAGTAAATGCGTGTAAATTTGGCATGCTAACGCTGCTTTTTTTCTGCAGTTATATTTTTGAATAAAAGCACACTTGTTCTGTTATATTTGTGCCTTTTGTGAAAGTGTTTCTTTGATATTTGAACTTCCGGCTTCATACATTATATAGTTTATGCCATTACTAGTCATTTACTACTAGAATACGAAAAATGTTTCTGTTTTAAAAATGTGTTTACACAGATTGCTGTAGAAACGGAACACACATGAAATGCGTGTGTTCCAAATAACGATCCATTATTTCCACCCTAAAACTGCACTTCACTCCCAGATAATCAATCAAAGCATGAGCTGGGAGAAGTTTGTGCACGTTCTAAGTGGGTGGGGGGGATGGAATAGCTGGCTGCTTGCAGATTGTCTTTATCGGCACATTTAGAGGACAAAAGACACTGGTGGAGAGGTGCAGACAGATTTAAGAAGCGATTTAAGGTGGGACGGATCTACGAGTTTTTTCGCAGGCTCTGGTAATTCTAGTGTTAAGGAAGTCAATCTCTATTTGCTTAAAAATATATGTGTTATCAGGTTTGCAGTTTTATTGACCTCCTGTTCATTTTCAAATGTGTTTAAACTACTTAAAACTTAAACTACTTCATGCCTGGATATGTCTAGGAACAATGTGTCATGTGAAGAGGTAGCTATGCACCTTTGGTTTAGCAGAAGGCAGCAGAACGTTATGTTAAACATGAGGTTCCCATGGCTTATATCTCTATATATAAGTGTGAGATCACAGTAGATCCTAACACATCTGGCGTCCTAAACATACAAATGACAATGAAGCCAATAAAGAACAGAGAAAAAGAGAAAGAGTTTTGTCCTTGGAGGAATTGTGAAATGTTTTCTGTAGATGAGAAGGAAATGGTGACCAAGAAGATGCCAGCGACTCTTTTCTGCATAGAGTGAAAAAGAGAGACCATGCAAATCCAATAAACCACCATTAAACCTCAATTTCCAGAGTGTAGTAGGAGAGAGGTTAAAGCTAGAGCAACAGTGGGTTCTGCTGCACAAGGAAGGGAAGAGATATAGTATATAGTATGCACTGCAGATAAGTTACTTTAAGAGGTAATAAGGTCCCAGGAATGAAGGACCACTGGACAACACTAAAGGGCAATCTAGTCTGATGTTTCTCCTAACAAAGACAGCTGTTCTTGATGGGGAATTGAGCCTGCTATGGCAATTAAAGTAACCTTACAGTATGACAGCCAGATGTAAACTATTTGAAGGAGACTCCTTGGCTGGAGATGGAGTTTAGAGTCTTGACAGAAATAGAGAGTGAGAGAGGAAGAAGGAGGGAGGATGCTATTAATGGCAAATTGAAGGTGAAAAAGTAAATGAGCCATCACTTTGGGCATCAAGGATTTTATTTATTCAGGCCATGTGACATAGTGTCATGGGCATTGAACTTTAAAGCATAGCACACTATTTAAATCTCTTCCTCTGACAAACTGCATGTAATCTGAATTTGATTTCACCTTAAAATGTTAACATAAACAATTCAGTAATAGCTGTAATGTTACAACATGCTTTCATCATAGGGAAGGTACTTTATACATTAAAAAAGTAATTTCTTTAACTGCTCATTTGTGCTTTGTGCTCTGGATGTAGAGAAACAGATTACAATATCCTACCTACACCATACCCTATATATGTGAAGTTTGAGTATACCTTCCATACACACCCCAGAACTGTATGGAATTTCTTCAGGTATTCCAGTTTTCTCTTAAACAGCAACTGCATGCAAGGTTTGTTAACAACGGTAAATTGGCAGAGTGTGGATAACATGTTCTCTCCAGTGGACAGGTGTTGCTTTATGTCTTGTCCAGACACTAAACAGAACATAAATCCTTACCTTATTAATGAACTAGACTAAACTGAATAATTTGACATGTCAATAATACCATCAGCTACATGTCTCTTTTCTTGTAAAAGCTACTTGTAAATTGTGTATCACTATAATTTGACATGTCAATAATACCATCAGATGTCTCTTTTCTTGTAAAAGCTACTTGTAAATTGTGTATCACTGTTATTGTGACCCATATTTTTACTTCAAAATGCCTAAAAACCAAAGTTCACAATAATGATGGTTATAACCACCAAAATAAAATCTCATTTGCAGGTTTATTTAACATTATATCACAAATATCATACAGAAAATATATTTTTTAGCTAACCTAACACAAAAACTAAATCAAAATTATTTGTAATATAAATGTTAGTAAAAAAACTTGAATGTTGTGCCTAAATTTAAAATACCTATTGCTGTGAAAACTAGACTATTTTATTTGTAAATTGACAATAGCACCAGTAGAGGGCAAGCATAACTTGCCTGTAATTGCAGAGGGAATCACCATTTTCTTTTATAGACAGTTCCTTTGTGCTAACATTAAATGAGGATGGCACCAGCATATGAAGCTGCTTGCATTTTTACGTCATTTTCAATGCTTCTTCACTCAAATGTTAAGCTTTGTAATTATATCTAAATACAGCCTTAGGATCTGAAAAACAGTATAAATGTGAACTGATTGTCTTGAGAAGGAGAACATTTGCAGTGCTATGCTTTTAAAGTGCAGGAACAGGTAAACAAGAAAGAAAATACAGCAAGCTTCTTATGGTCAGATTAGATGAAACAAAAACAGGCAGCAGTTGGACTGGGTCCAATCACTCTGGAGTGAAACTGAGTTAAATTTAATGGCTTCTTGGAATTAAAGAAAACATGTATGCATAGCATAGAACTGCATTTTATCTCTGTAATTTATGTAACAAATATATTTTTAGAATTTCCTAAGGTTGGTCTGCAGAGGAAATAGAGAAGGGGTTAAAGAATGCTGCCACCCCCTAGTAATGCACGTAATTATGACCATTTAAGCCGGTCAGCTGCTTCTAATGCGCATGTGTGTACAAATATATATGTAATATATTTGCTCTATATATTGTATATACCACACTCCTAATGCAATAAACAGCAAAACATAAACCAATATTTAGATTTTTATTTTTTTCTACATTTCCTGACTCCTTCCCTAAGCCTTCCTGAAACTGTAATCTTCTCTCAGTCCTGATGTTGTTATCTGGGGTGGCAAAGGGCATTAATTTATTAATTTTGCTTTGCTCTGCTTTTATGTTTGCTGTCTTCTTTAGAACTGCGTGAGCTATTCAAAGAAACAAATGAATGGGAGCCTTTGAGTGCAAGTGCTGGACCCCTTTATTAATTATAATGTTTGTTTTCCTGCCAATTCAATTTTGGAAAATAACACGCAAGCTTATTCAGTTATGTATATCCATTTGTATAATTAATGGATTGTGTCTGCTGCATGCCCTAATATTATGATGCTGCAATCTGTCTGTTCCTAGACCTTTGGATGTAGAAATATGAAAATATTTCAGTTATGAATTATTATGGGGGATAACTTAAGGCAAGTATAATGTATATCCTTTTGTGCAACTTAAACTCTTTCATTGGTAATAGAGTACCTGTTGCCACTTTTTGTACCAGTGATTCACCATCATACTACATTTGCTGCCTCAACACAAGTCTGATGTGTTATGTGTTTGGTTTCTATTCCACAAAATGCCACCAAATGGCTCATATTTTCTGAATACAAAGGCTTGACTAGCTTTACCTTTGTTATTATTATGTTTCCCATCAGGTCAAACTTGCTTTTCACCAATCATACACAGAACGTGATAGACTTCTATAATGGCACAATCCTCAGTCATGAAACATCCTTAAATTAATAGATTTTTAGATATTTCATTTTTGGCAAAGTTGCACAAATATATAATTTGTATGAACTTTATGGGGAAATCAAGGTCTTTATTTTTTAGCATTTTCTTTACTATGAGGAAGGTTACATTATAGTTTTACTGATTAATACAAAATAACTCAAATGCTATAATAAAGTCAGGACTTCGCCAAGGTGATAATTCATTTGTGGGATCTAGGATTGCAGAAACTCCTAATCCACTAGGCAGAGTTCCACAAGCAAGACACTAAGAAGTCCTTATATCATTCCTCACTCAAGCTGCCTTTGTAAAGAGAAAAGTGTTTTTTTTATCTATTACTAATTGAACTTATCATATAAAGTGTGCAGTTCCCTATTGCTTATATCACTTAATCTAAACTAATCATAGGAACACTGTACAGCCAATGCTACTTCAAAGTCATGAGACCCTAAAACAACTGAGCTAGCATTCTGCTGAACAAAACAAAAGTCTAGAGTGTTGGTAAACATGTCTCAGGTAGCAAGCAATGGTGCACAAATAATGATCTGAAATATTGGCAGGTTAAAGAAGTAATTTTATATGGATCCAGATGTTCTGTTGTAGTACTACACAAATGTTCTACTATTCACATTTAAAAAAAATAAACACAAACTTGAATCTTTTGCTCACATGGTCTGCTAACAAACCTGTATAAATATCATAGTGACCTCTCCATAATGGGTTCAGAAAGGAAGACATAGCAGGACAAAAGTGATTGTAGAACAGTTTACTCATAAGTAGAATACATGAATGTAAAACAAAACTGAAGAAAATTTAACTGGAACTGTTATAATTATCTCTAAATCTGTCATTGTTGTGGCCCTGAGAGACACCCTAAAAGAAAACTCCAGTTGCCTACACATAATCCTCCCTCCCCTTCACGTCACCTTTATATACCACACCTTCTCATTGTTCCCATCTCCTCCGTTTAAGGTACCACGTCTTTTTTTCCTTCTAGTGTATTATTTTGCTGATGGCAGTCCTCCTTGCTGCTGTCTGCCCTTACCGTTAGATCTGGCAGTCCCTCAGCCGCAAGGCTTCACCCATGCTGGGATGCTACAATATGAAAGCTATCGATCTTACATAGTCGGCTGTTATTTTAACCAAATGAATGTTTATTATTGTACCTATAGTGGGTGGAGTGATTGTTTTAACACTAGAATTCCTGAAGCCCAAAAAAAAAACTCGTAATCCCAGCTCACCTTAAATCCCATCACACCTCTCCATCAGCATGTTTTGTTTGGTAAATGTGTCAATAAACACAAACAGCAAGCAGCCTGTTGTCTCATCCCTTGCCTTGATGAAGCTTAGCTCAGGTACCAGCTTCTCACAGCTCAAGCCAAGGCACCTTCTCTGCATGTGAGATCTGGAGTTGTATAGGGTAAACAATACAGTATATCATTTTTCGAATACATGCATTTCATGTGTGTTCCATGTCTACAAAGATCTGGGTAAGTGTAGGATGAAAGGAAACAAAAGAAATGCTGAACACATACATTTAGGTCCCACTTACATTTGGACCCTATTTAATAAGTCACTTGACACACACACATTAGCATTAGCTATGCTCAACTCATATTCTGTTCTTTCCTAAAGCATCACAATAAATACTCATACACATACCAGCAGCATTTTATTCTTGAAAGAAATGGTGTCCTTTGTATTTTATAATTATCAAAAGAAGAAGAAAGGAAAAATGTTTTCCATATTTATAAAAAGTTTTATCAGCAAGAGTGGAGACATTTCCATTATACCAAATATTATACATATTCAAAAAAGTCCTATTTTAACCCAAATTATCTCAGAGCTATAGAAATTGATATATTTCTAATTTTGTGTGCACAATATATTTACCAGTATATTTCAGATAAAGTAGTCCTACTCACACATTATCTCTCAAACATCCATCCATCCATTTCCCAACCCATTGAATCCGAACACAGGGTCACGGGGGTCTGCTGGAGCCAATCCCAGCCAATACAGGCGCAAGGCAGGAACCAATCCCGGGCAGAGCACCAACCCACCGCAGGACACACACACCCAACACACACTAGGGACAATTTAGAATCCCCAATCCACCTAACCTGCATATCTTTGGACCAGTGGCGTAGTGTGGGGCGCCCACCTGGGGCGGAGGAAAATTTCACTGCCCCTTATTTAGGTATTTCAATTTAAGAAGACTAAAGAGTTCAAGACTAAAATGTACAGTAACTCTTTGCCGCCCCCAAAACGCTACGCCACTGCTTTGGATTGTGGGAGGAAACCCACGCAGATACAGGGAGAACATGTAAACCCCATGCAGGGAGGACTGGGAAGCGAACCTGGGTCTCCTAACTGTGAGACAGCAGCGCTACCACTGCACCACCGTGCCGCCCTTCTCTCAAACATAATTTGTCATTTTCAGACACAGTGAGCATTCTTCTCATGCATTTAATCACTCACAACATTTTCCCTGAAACATGCTTGATGAATTTGACTGCTGTTCCTCTCAGGGCAGTCACACTGCCAATGTCTATATCTTCTACAGGCATAACACTTATTTCTCCCACGTCTTCCACCACAACTTCAGCCACATCCAGACTGTTTTCCCGAGTAATAAGCCATCTGTGTCACTAATAACGTAGCCTAATGTATGCTGCCTTTCTAACTTAGATTTTAATGAAGCCATCTCCTTTTGTTTTTCCCCTTACCTCCGTTAAACTAGAATATCATTCATTATTTACTGAGACCTTTTACTATTTCCACTCAATATCATAGTCGCAATAATCACCCAATTCTATCTACTGTCTATCTACTTATATGTCTATTTACTTACATACTATGACAAGAAACAAATCAATTTATGAATTTAAAAAAGTAAACAAGTTAACTGCCTCTACCTTCACACTCGGCTCTCACTCATTTTACTGGTCTGGACAAAGAAACACACAAACAAGACCATCCAGCTCAGCTGTACACAGCTCTGATCTCCGAATCAAGGAAACTTTATTGGAAAACCAAGTTGAAGACAACAAAGAAGAATCTTCTGTGGCAATCCGATTTTGCAACAACAAGGAAATTATCCAACAAGCAGGAAAACCATGCGTCAAGAAACTACAATCACAAAGTGTCTAACCAATTCGGCTCTCAGTCCCAAGAAAGTCTACACACACACACACACAGAAAGCCTACAAACTCTATATATTCTCTTTTTACCTTAAATCACACTTATTCTACTGCTTGCAACCTAAAACAGAATTTCCAGCATTATCATAAAAAACACCTGCTGTTGAAATATCACAAAGAACACCTGCTATTTTCCCTAGAAAACCTGCATGGCCACCTTTATCAGCATTACACTCTACTAGGACCTTTTGCCAAACTGGGAGATCTGGGCCAGCTCCTCCGCCATGCGTCTTGACTCTGCTGGTGATGGAGGAGACTTCTTCCTTTGTCCTTAACTATTCTTACACTGCTGGTGAACTAATCAGCCACGGTGTCCAATCCCTAACCTAAATACAGTAAAACAATCCTGTTTTAATCGCTTGGGGATGAACATGCCTTATGAATGATGAGCAAAAACTGAGAAGTGATGTTCAATAAGATACTACTGATACATGACATGAAAAATGAGAATGTACTAAATGACTAAAGATGCATGATATGAAGTAATACTGATATGTGATTATTATTAATAAAAGAATAAAAAAGTGATGTCCTAAAATGAACACCATACTAGTATTCTAAATTCTACACTAGTTCAGTCCATAGTTTTAGGCCTTTTGTCATATGCTAAAAAACTGAAAACAGAAAGACAAAAATTAGCTTATATTTAAGTGAAAATAACTGGTATGTCATTTATGCTATTCTGTTCAATATTTTCAAATGAACTGAAGTATACGAAAAAAAAAAAACATCAGAATTACATAAGATCAAAATTACATTACATCAAAATTGGCCCAAGTGAACACATTATGATTTACTTTATGCCTTCTAACAGCCTGTATTTCTTTTGGCCTTCTGCCATTGCATGGCTTACTTTAAAGTTACTGGATATGGCACTCATTGCATGTGTTGGGTTCCTTGCCCTGTAACATCCTGATAGAATCTCTACTTTCTCCCAAAGCCTAATCTCTCTCTCTCATTCATGTGTCTCATACTTCAGGAATAACTGCCACATGTCCTCCCATACTGGTATGCAGAGATTATCTCTCATTATCAGTGTAATGCTTCCTCCATCTCTTCTGAAAGTTTTCTTTGGGACAGCCCCCGGCCTTTTGCTAATTTATTGGAGATCTGTATATAGTGTTTAACTTTAATCACCCTATGGTGGATTGCATTAGTTTCTTTCTTTCTTCACACAGTGAGTCAAAGAAGAACAGAATATTTGCCACTTCAAGATTAGTTCAGAAGATAAATAGATAGTGTTTGAGCAATACAATCAGAACATCAGAATAATCAACAATGCTTAAGGCACAGAAACTAGATGAAGCAGTAATCCTTCTGATAGCAAGCAATATGGCAAGCTTTAGGCTCAGGTGAAACATTCATTTTTTTTTATGGATGCAATCAAAGTGGGCTATATAGAAATATGCGAAACAAATGTTTGCATTAAACATGACTAAATAAAATTAGGTGAAGATGTGAATCTTTAGATTTGAAATATCCATCTTCCTTAACCCTTTCTAACCAGTATCATGCACATGCAATATAAGTATTTTAAAAAGCGTTTCAAGAAGAAATGTTTTGCCTGAATTGGCTCTGGCACTTTACTGTAATTGCCTTTAGAAAACGGATACATGTATGAATTATGATGCCATGAAATTCAAGTTTTTGAATTCTCTTTCTCACACTGTGAATCCTGCAATGCCAAATGTATGTTTGTCAGGGAAAGTGCATAGACATGGGCTTTATCTTAACCCTACCATTTTTTTGTTTTTACTTTGGATTTTTTGGTCTGGATATTCTGATTTTTGGCATATCCCACATGGCATCCTGCCTATTTATTGTTCACATCAGTGGCGGTCATAATATTATCAATCATAGAAAACTTCATTCATCACAAGGTCATTGTATTTGTCTTAATGTGCTTGACTGTTTCTCTTTTAGGCCTAGCCTCTGTTAGCCTGTTCATATACTATATAAATCTATAATCTCTCTACTTATTTCTATTAAAAATTGTTGAAATATTTTGGCTAGTGACCCATAACTCGCAAATCTTTTATCAATTCATAAGAAGCTTATTATCTGTCCTGTCTGATGGATATTCACTGTGTTTTAGTCCACAGTGATGTATTCCATTTGATGACTCATCCATGTTTTCATTCTATTTTCAGAAGCATTTTAGGTCACTGTTGCTACGAAAGCCAAATATTATTTTGGGCCTTCTAACATCAGTTTTGATTTGTTTTTGTGTGACAATAAAACGTCTCATTACAATTTTAGATAGATTGTGCATATTTAAATACAGCTGGAAGTATTTTCTTAAGTGTCCAGAAAACTGTCACATCACAGCAAATTTTAACCTACTCTGTGTTTTGAAGTTAAAAAAGCTACATCCGTACTTGAAGCTCTCCAAACATTGTCACTTCCTATTTCTACCCATCTACATGGGATTTTTACCCATTTTGAGGTGTGAAACACATGTGCATTATATCAGTTGTCAGTGCTAAACTAGCCCAGGGCAGGTAACTGTAGGTGTTTGTGGTTTTGCCCTGTGATGTACTGGGAACTCATACAGGGTTAGTTCCCATCTTGCATCATAAATAGTCAGAATAGATAGTTGCATGTAACCCTGAACTACCAAACAGATTGCTGGGTAAGTTAACAGTCAACTCTAGAAGTGACACGATAATGCAGTAGATGATGCCATTGCCTCACAGCTTTAGAATCCTAGTTTAGAATTACAATCCTGTTACTGTCAGTGTGGAGATAACACATTCTCTTCACATCTGTTTTTGATTTTGTTATGGTGTATAGTAAGCAGGGTGGCGCAGTGGTAGAGCTGCTGCCTTGCAGTAAGGAGACCTGGGTTTGCTTCCCAGGTCCTCCCTGTGTGGAGTTTGCATGTTCTCCCCGTGTCTGTGAGGGTTTCCTCCCACAGTCTAATGACATGCAGGTTAGGTGCATTGGTGATTCTAAATTGTCCCTAGTGAGTGCTTGGTGTGTGTGTGTGTGTACCCTGAGGTGGGCTGGTGTCCTGCCCAGGGTTTGTTCCTGCCTTACACCCTGTGCTTGCTGGGATTGGCTCCAGCATACCCCGGTGACCCTGTGTTAGGATATAGCGGGTTGGACAATGACTAACTGACTAACTGTATAGTAGGCATTAATGACTTAATTATAATATTCTGCATGATAATTTTTGCTTACCTAAGCAATATTATATGAAGCAGATTTTTTTTAAGTATGTTTTTTTTAAGTGATTACATCTCTTGAATGTTGTTGGGAATAATGCCTCCTTGACCCTGGCCATGAAAAGCAGAAAGGTGATGTTCAATACATTGCAGTTGTACATGAAGAATCAAAAATATCAAACAAACAAACATTTCTTAGTATTTTATCCGTTTTATTAAAAATTTTAAAGTCTGTAATATTATGGTAGCTTTTAGGTGGCCTGTTTGATATAATTCTTAATGTTAATATATGAGTAATTGTGGATTTTTATTTTCACAAGTATTGTGTTTTAAAATCTCAAGTACTATGCCCCATTAATGTAACTGTTATTAATTGAATTTGATGTATCCCTGAACATAGCACCAGTCCATCACTCAGTGTCTACCCATCAATAATTGAATTACAGTTTTATTTAGGTTTATAGATTCATTATTTTCATGAGTACAAAGTAAAGTGACATTCTTGGATGTGCCAATGAAAATGTAACATTTTGCCACTCTCTAGCTTATCCTGAGAGCTTGGGGAGGCAAGAACCAAACCTGGTCAAGATGTTAGTTCATTGCAGGTAGGGGTGTATGATATTGGCAAAAAATTATATCTTGAAATTTTCTGGGACTTTGATAACAATAATTAGACAACAATTTGCATCTTTCAAAAATATGTTTTTAAAGGTCTTTTTTGATCTAGCTTGGTAATGATAGTAGAATATTAATTGTAGCTTACAAATGAGATTAAGTGAAACAACAGTAAAGAAAAACAGGTCTAATTTATTAACTTAAAGCTTAAGTAAAATAATACAAAAACATTAAAATCACCAGTCAAAATATTGCTGAGATCAAACACTGCAAGGATGAGTAAACCATTTCAAAGTGGCCTATAGGATTTACACAAAACAATTGTACAAAGACTAACAAAACTATTTTAACGAGAGCATTTTATACAGGCACTTACCCTTAATGTAATCAAGATATGAATCTTGGGAATAATATAATAATCATAATTGAAATACAGGGCATGGATATTACGGCCTGGATAAACATAAATTGCTCTACTGTATGGTGAATTGTGCACAATAAAAGCAAGAACAAAAATCTAACACACTGTACTATAGTGTAAAAATCCAAAGTTCTATCAAATACTGCACAGCAAAAAAAAAACTATAGCATTTGTAAACAAGTTCTGTCATATATTGCATAAACATACAAAAAAAAAAACAAACCTATGACATTTTCAAACAAATTACTACCTTCAACTTCTGTCCAATATTGCACAAAGACATCAGAAAAAATTAAACAATTGTAAAATTCTACTGAGGAAATTTCAAGTAGGCTGACTGAAGCACCAGTTTGTCCACAGCATCCGGCTTCAGAGCAGCACTGTTAAATGTGACAACATTATCTCCAATACTGAAAACCCTCTCAGAAGGGCTGCTTGAGACATGGATGCAGAGGTACTTTTCTTGCAGTTTTCCAAAATTTACGGTAAATGTACATCTTGTGTTTTCCCCAACTGAAGAGAATTTACATCACTGTCCACCTCAGGTATCACCAAGTACCTCTTGGATCTCTTTTTTAATAGCATTGTGCAAAGACACACCTTCTCTGAATTTCAATGTTTTTTTAAATAGCTGCTAAAAGACTTTTCTGTTTTTTGCTCCCTCCCTTGTGTCTTCACCTGCTCCAACTTCTGCAGCCATAGAGGCGGGATGGGGAAGGATGAAGAGGCCGGGATTTGTATGAGTTTTAAATAATTAAAGAAAAATAAAGTGCTTAGACATCTTGCGAAACAAAACACGCCTGATAGGCATAGAAATAGAAATAATCTGTTCAAATGAATTATGTAATTTGTTTGAAATGATTCATTCAAGCAGATTTTTTTTTTGGCTGACACCTATGGGGCTCCGTACTAGATCAGGTTTTAGATGGTGAGTCAAGTTAGTTGTTGAGCTATCCTTATTAGCAAATGATTTCTAACATAATTTGTAGATTACTGTCTTTTAAGCAACACCATTCTTTTCAAAGCCAAACCACCTCCAAATGGTTAAAGATGATCCACGTCTTGCAATTAAATCTAACAACGTAGATTGCAAAGTTGTTTATCTCTAGGCAGCTACACTAGCTTCACTTGGGGTGCAAGGACCATGCATGCATGCACAGTAGTCTATCTGGTTAGGTTACATGAGACAGTGAACGTGTGGATTCCCAAGGCATGTTTTTGATTCTTTTTTGCAAAGTGAGTGACATACTTGATAATTTCAGCTTGCCCTTCATTAGAACAATTAAGATATTATTGTAGACAATACATATCGCACACTCCTACAAGGGCTCCTACACCCATTATAATTTACATTAATCCATAATAATTTCACTAACTGCCCTAAAATGCAAGTCTTTGCAATGTGAAAGAAAAATCAGAATACCCTGAATGGGGAAAAGAAGTTCTATAGTAAGACACACTCAAGTACACATACACACATTCTCACTGGGCTTGTTCACAATTGCCATTAGTCACATGTCTTTGGAATGTAGCAGTTCAACCTAAGTACCTGATGAAAAACCCATGTAGACACATGGGCAAAGTGCAGTTTTCAGCCAGACAGGAACTGGACCAGAAAATATAGCATGTCACTGATTTTTAAAAGTTTCCTGACTGCTAAAAGTCCAATTTTATATTATAAGATACCATTTTATTTTTTAAAAGTTTACTTGAAAAGCTTAAAGTAGAAATTTATTAATGTAGAAAATAAATTGAAACTAGTTGTGAGATATAAATGATTATGTTGGTAACCCTAAGGCGCATAAGATGCATGTTTACTAGTAAAAATTTCAAGATACATTGTTAGTCGCAAAACGTAATTATGAAATGGAATAATTTAATGAACAAAGTGTAATTTATATATACAGTATAAAAGTCAATGTATGTGTAACGGCCAACCCCTTACCCAGTCAGCAGCTACACTACCAAGACCTGTGGCCTAACCTATAAATACCAAGTCCCCCCCAACCTTGGACAAGGGAGGGCAGAGACTGGCCACATGAATAGTGTCTAGCTTGGTGTTAGTGCTAATACCCCTTTGAACCTGGAAATTAACGGGACCTGTTTGAGAAATGATTTGGACTGGACCTAACCATTTAGGCGCTAGGTTGGCGGAGAACCGTTTGCAGGCATCCGAGAGATGGTGAGCTCTAATACAGACCAAATCACCTGACTGAAAGTGCGCTTCCTTACTCCGGGCATTATACAACTTGGCATGTCTGGATGTCGAACTCACCAACCTTTGTTGGATTCACCGCCGCAATTCCTCAAACTTAAATAAATTATTGTAGCTGTTGGTTTCTGGACTAGGGGCTCTGGGAAGGAGTTGATCAAGCAGGCCCTTCAGCGCGGGGAGCCATTTATCCCAATCCTGATGGCGTTCACCCACATATCATGTTCAGTTTTCGGTTCACTCACTCTGTCATGTTGGCCTGGGGATGGTAAGCTGTTGTCAGGCTTTTCTTCACTCCCCAGGCTGTGTAAAGTTCATCTAATACAGAGCTTGTGATCTGTGGACCCCAGTATGAACGGTTTTCCTCGAGCTGGTAACTGGAAATGGCCCCATCAGGTCAACTCCCAAAGTCTCTCCCGGTCCATCAGAGATTGTCGATTGTAAAAATCTTGCTGGTTTACCAGGTGGGTTTTTGAGCTGCAAGCACGTTAAGCACTTCTTCACATGGTGGCAAACGTTTTTCCAGACAGACGGCCACCATGCAACCCCCAGGATCTTCAACAAAGTTTTTGTCCTTCCAAGGTGACCACCTAAAGGACTGTCATGACAATAGCTCAGGAAGTCGGGGATGAGCCCTTCTTGGGACCACTAGTTGGTGTTGTAGACCCCCAAGGGAGGATAGAGTGATCCTGTACAGAACCCCCTGGAAGTCCACGAAGTGTACCCAGTCGGTGCGCTGCTGCTCCAGTCCCTACCTGATGTTCTGGCAGAATGGACTGGTAACTTGTGTTTCATCCAGGTCTTGAAGGCTTCTCGGCAGAGGGCGGACCATCTTCTTTGCCTCTGCCAAACACACCATCCTTGGTGGCTCTGATGCCCTGGACAGAGCATCAGGCACGATAATGCCACAGCCCTTCCGATAGGTCACCTTGAAAGTAAAGTTCTGGAGTACCCAAGTACCCGAGGTCTTCGGGTCATTAAATACCCAGGTCAGAGCGTGATGGTTTGTGTACACTTCAAACTCAACCCCCTCCAGATAGTGTCTCCTTTTTCCACAGCCCACAACACTCCTTTTCAGCTGTTGAATAATTCAGCTCAGTGCCGTGCAATCCTCGAGACGCATATGCAATGCCATGTTCAGACTGTAGGATTTTTTGAGTGAGCACAGTGCCAAGCCCCAGGTTGCTGGCATCAGTTTGTACCTGTAAAGTGAGCTGAGGATCTGGCTGGGCCATAACTGGCAGCTTTTGAAGATGGCTCTTTAGTTGCTCGACCGCGTCCTGGCACTCCATTGTCCACTCCCATGCGACATCTTTTTTCCTTAAATAGTTCAAGGGAGGCGCTATATCAGCCATCCTGGGGATGAACTTGTGATACCACCCCACTAACCCAAGGAAACGTTGCAATGATTTCAAATCCGTGGGTGTGGGATAGTCCCGGATGGCTAAGGTCTTCTCGGGGTCTACAGCGACCCCCTCCGATGAAAGAATGTGCCCGAGGAAGCGGATGTGGGGTTTAATAAAGGTACATTTCTTTGTGTTCAGTGTGAGGTGCGCTTGATGAAATCGTTGGAAGATGGTGTCCAAGTCCTGGAGATGTTCTTTAATAGAAGGGGAGTAAAAAATGATGTCATCAATATAAACAAAGCAGATCTTGCCTATCAAACCCCTCAGTACTTGTTCCATGAGCCGCTGGAAGGTGGCCCCAGCATTTTTAAGCCCAAAAGGCATGACTTTGAATTGGGACAAGCCTTCGGGGGTGATGACTGCCGTCTTCTTCTTACTCCCCTCATCCATCGCCACCTGCCAGTAGCTACTGCAGAGGTCCAGTGTGCTGAAAACTACAGCTCCATGCAGTGACTCCAGAATCTCATGAACCTGGGGCATGGGATATGCGTCCAGGCTCGTCTTCCCGTTAACCCTCCTGTAGTCCACATAGAAACGATAGGAGTCATCAGTTTTCTTCACGAGGACTACAGGGGACGCCCAGGAGGAGAAAGATGGCTCGATTATTCCCTCGGCGAGCATTCGATCCAGATGTTCTTTAATTATGCCCTTCTTTAGTGGAGAAACGCGGTAGGCTCGGTGCCTTACTGGAATTTCGTACGAGGTGTGGATCACGTGGGTAACCCCACAGCCGAATCCTAATTTTTCAGTCCACAACTCAGCCCATTTCTTCAGCACCGGCCTCACCTCTTCAGGCTGTACCTCACTATACCTCAAGGGGACTTTGCCCAGGGCCCTGTGTTCAATCCCATCTGTCAATATGAACCGGACAGACGGGGCAGATGTTAAATTGTTTGACGGTTGGCTAATCCTCTTCCAAATGCTTTAACGTATTAAGGTGTGATGACTCCCCCACCACATCATCCACCTGCCACCCCCACAGCTTCACTAGGACGATCAGGAGGGTCATACTTGATTGCATGATGGCAAGATTGGCTTCCGACCGGCATGGTTTGGCTCACTGGAGTTTTAGGGGCTGTGTTTCTCGTGTACTGGCTTGTTCTTTGTTCCAGTACGTTTTGGAGTTTCCCCAGTCCCGTTCCACTTGCGAGTCCACTTTTACCAGGTCTTCCACCAACCCCACAACCCCCCTGAGACCCTCAGCTAACCATGGGTTACAGGCATTAAGGATGCGGCGGACCACCTCTTCTTTAGACATAGCTGGCTGCCACTTCAAATACAAAGCCCGATATTCATAGACGAAGTTCCGGATGGATTGCGAAGGCAGTTGCATGGATCGCAGCTTGTCCCCCAGTTGGATTCGTAGTCTTCCGGAAGAAAACCTGCAAGGAAAGATCGGTGAAAGGATCCCCAGTCTTCAATATTCTTCTTCGTTGTCAGCCACCAGCTTTGCACCAACCCCGAGAGGGAGTCCCATATCACCCCCATAAGCTCTTCTGATGTTAAAGGGTTAACAGCCAGATACGCCTCCCCTTCTTCCATAAAGTTGAGGACATCATCGATGTTATATTGAGCCCCCAACTTGGGAAAGGTGAGGTGCACCCCAGGGACGGAGGGCCGGTTGATGAATTCACAACCCCCCACAAGACCCGTATGGCGTAGAATGGCAGGGTGGCTGACGTAAATTCTGGAGACTTCTTCGGACCTTCCCCTGAAGAGATTCTTGCCAGCGTTGATCTCGCCTCTGGAGGCGCAATACAATTTCCCGCCCCAGGAGTTTAATTTGATCATTTATATATTCTTTTATTTCCTCCTGGGAGCTGCTGATCCGAGCCTACAAGGTATTTTCGCACCCGAGCGCACTTTCAGCATCCTCACGGACTTCCTCATCCAGCCGGGTGAGTTGTTGTGCTAGATCTTCCCATGGAGGCAAGACATCCTCCAGACATTCCTCTTCAGCTCCATGGTGATCTTCGAGGTACAGCGACTGCAATGAATCCACCACCTCCTGCACCACTGAATACGCCCTGACCATGACGTGCCGTGCCCCGGCTACTCCTTCCACACACCGCGGCGAAGCAATGGTGTCATCCTGCTCAGCACGTATTAAGGATATGTTGTTAATTGGGAAAATTTTTTAAAGGCAGACAGCGATGGTATTTTAAATATTCCTCAGAGAGGCCACCACTTATGTAACGGCTGACCCTAATGGCCTGGATGAATTACTGAGGCTAACTTATAAATACCAAGCCGTACCTCTAACAAATAATATTTTCCCCTCAATCGATGGTTTAAACATAAGCACACAAAAGCAGATATGTAAAAATAGGTGGATACATTTATTAAATTAAACACAATAACAAAAAATGCAAATTTCACACGTAGAAAATATATGTATAAATATGTATATCTCTCCACCAAAGCAGCAACGTGAAAACACCATATATACAATAACAAACCCTCCCTTGCACCTGTAACATAACAAACACAAAACACAAATAACAACAATGAATGAATACTGTAATGACAATGATCGTGAAGTTGAGTCCAGGTATATTACGGTCCTGAATACGGATGACTGATTAACAAAGAATGGATGTGTTTGAATCTCCCAAAAAATTGGAACAATCTCACTGTGTTTCCTCGGCGTATGGTGGATAATGAAGTTCAATCTCGGCGTTTCTGGTTGATGATTGAGCTGAAGTGAATCCGGCTGAATGAGAAACAAACTGGTTACAAATCGCGATGTGAAAAGTAGCAGGAAATGATGGTTTGTTGTCATTAAATGAAATCTCTGTCTTTCTCCTTCCTTCTCTTTCCTCTCCTTTTCTTCCTGATCGTTTAAATAGTAAAGAGACGGATGTAACTGAATGTGAACAGGTGCTTTCCATCCTGGTGTCTCTCACCCTAATCCATCCCCTCTGCACTTACGGGGACAACATTTACTGACATACACATAATGAACGACGATGAAAATAACACACATATCAAATACATTATTACTATGTAGGCCCACTACATATGTTTGTGTATGTATGTATGTTCCAGCATCACTTCCAAATGGCAGGAGCAATTTTCATGAAACTTGGTGCACATGTTTCTCATTGGTCGTAGAGATAGACAGTTCCGAGAATCAACTGGATGATTACATACATACAAGACCTCAAGACAAGCACATTAGTGAATCTTCATTGTTTTTTCATTTATTTTAATTTTTAAAGTTGTGTTTTTTTTTAAATTATATTTTTCTCAAAACGCTTTATTCTCCTCCCGGGCAACACCAGGTATCTCCGGCTAATGTTATTTAAAACATTGAGGAAGATGAAATGAAATAAGCACTTACAATCTGCCATATTTTTCCTCAAATTGTATTATTGTATGCAATACAAGATACAAATCTTCAATTCACCGCACAACTGTGTTTATGAACAAGCTAACATTGTTGAATTCCTGCATTTTTTGGGGCACTTTATTCCTGCAACTTTAGTGAGGCACTGTTTTATGAACTCACCGTCTGAGAATGTTTCCCATATCGGGCAGTGAGTTGTGCTACCTCATAACTGGCTAATGTGGCATTTTCTTGCGTTTTGTTAGCACGGAAAAAATACTGTTGTTGAGTTAGCAGACTACCTGCCATTTGCTTAACTTTCTGTTCTTGCCAGGTAGTATTTATTGTTTCATTTATTTCCATTTCTTAGATAAATTGCTCTGGAGGAATTTCATTTTCAAACATACAGTAATACACTTTTGAACTAGTAAAGGTCATGATGATTAAGGGTTTCATAGTGCAGCATAAGAAAGACAGGTATATCAATGACTACTCAAATTTTGACCCAGACAACATCAGTATAGAGTTTGCAAATTACTCCATGTCTGTGTCAGTTTCTCCTTCATAATTTGCTTTCCTTTCACATTCGCAAGGTTGCCACTTGTATGCAAGAGTTTTGTGTGCCATCTTAGATTTCTATCATCATTATGCTCCATCTGCCTGTGACCCTGTAATGGAGTTTGCAGATTAAGAAATTCAAAGGATGCACAGAAGAAGTAAATAAAACTAAGAAATGTTAAACACAGGGTCAGTCAATTTTAAAGGATCAATAATTTCTTTTATCTGATGGACATCATAATTTTGGGTTTTAAAGTCTGTAATTAGTCCATTTCAGAGGCTGAATATGACATGTGACGCTTTCATAAGTGATGACAGGTCCAGCATTATGAAAGTTCGTATTTTCAAGCCAAGAGTCAATTTTTCCTCCATTTGACATATTTTCTCTCAAAGCCAATGATGTCCACTGCCTTTGAACAATTAATGACATGTGTCCTTTACTGACTTTTTCCATTGTTTTGCCTTCAGTTTGCCCACTGACTCTCAGCTAGGAGAGGTGGACATCATAAATTTAGGCTTAATATAGATTGCTGCAGCTAGTGTTGGTGTGGTAGATGAGAAATCTGTTCAGACAATAGTGAGCATTTTTTGATAACACTGATCATTAGAAATGTCTGGAAATATAAATTAATAACTAAATGTGGTTACTCAGATCAGTAAAAGACAGTGGAAGTACAGACTGGATATTATTTTTCTCTGAATTTTCAGATTGTTGCTCTTAAAGAGCCCAGCTTTTTAAATTTTTCAAAGAATGCGGATGTTTATGTAAGGCTCGTATACCCAGTATACATGTGCTGAGTTGGAATCAGCATATACCAGTGTAGAGTTTACATTTACATTTCTCTTTCAGTTTTTGCCTTCTCTCTTATTCTTCTCTTGTCCCCAATATTAACCTAGTGTGAAAAATATACTGTAAGACTTTCTTTTGACACAATGGCAACCCAGCTGGCAGCTCCTTGTGATCCGAGAGTTAGATCAAGTGAGTCTAGAAAGTGAATGAATAAATGGAAACTGTGGTCAATCAGTTGGTAGTCTTCTACTGGGAAAACTGTGCTGTGGAGGGTGAATGTTTCAACAACAGATAATGTCTGTTCTTACTTGTTTAAGGTCAGGCTATTTTTTTCTGTATGGTGCAACAGTCATTGTTAGAACTTAATGATATATCTCCAGAATTAGTACTAAGAGAGTGCAATCAGTTGTACATTTCATGTTATCCCTTTAAAAACCTTAGTTTTTGTGTTCAAACCTGGAGCTCCCAGTTCTTCCTTAAGAGAAGAATGGTAATGTGTTAAATCATTCTAGAAAAAGTGTATGCCTTAACAATTTTCCTAGTTTTTATTTTACAGAACACGCCGTGGAATAGGAAAATTCACTGATAGGTTGCCACCAATTTGTTTAACTAGACTGCTGTGTTTGAATCCCATATAATGTGTGTATGTAGTCTGCATGTTCTATTTGTGTTTTTTTCCCTCTGTGTGATAACAATTTCCCTTTCACATCCCCAAAAATGTGCATGTTAAGTTAGATGTAGATTCTATATTTACTCCACCACACATCTTTGTGAGTGTGTTTGAATGCGCCCTTCCATTTGATGAACTGGTACTCGATGCTGCCTGGGCAGGTTGCAGACACCACAGACACTGAACTAGTAAAATTAGGTCTGAGAATACAAAATTACATTGCGTTATTTTAGAATGCATCACTTATTCATAGTCTATTTTGTAGACCCATTAAAGAGGTATGGTTAGCTGGGTCCTATGTTGGCCACAATGGGTGCAAGGCAGCACCCCAGACTATTTAGCGTCACCATTCAGTCTTGCATGCTTACTTTTGAGAGGCTGGAGGTAAGAAAATTTCTAGAGGAAAACCTACGTGATTGAAGTGAGAGAATGAGTAAACTGGCTTAGATTTGCTGCTTATGTACCACCCAGCAGAAATTAGCTGTTAATAAAACACTTATTGTCATTTAAAGATATTTCAAATCTTAAATTGTGTTTACAATTTCTTACAAGACACTTAATGTACAGGTGTTTCTAATCCCTGTCCTCAACTCTAATTATACATTCTGTATGTACAGGCCAAAGAAGCAATCAATAAACATCTCATAACAATCAGTACTTAAACATAGATGCAAGATATATTACTAAAAGAGCATTTACACAATACCCTGATGAGTTAAGAAACACTCTGACTGGAAAAAGCATGCAGGAACTGCAGGCAGCTTAACTGATCAGGGCAAATAACACAAATCCAAATCTCCAAACAGCTGGCAAAAAGCACTACATCTGTTACCTTACAAACAGAAAAATGCTTAACCTTCTTTGCATAATCCCACCTTTTTAAATATTCCGGTCAGCTGCTTGCCTGTTTTAACAGCCTGTTTTCTCCTTTCCAAATGGGACCGAGAGTTGCACTAAGCCCTTGTGTGCCAAAAGAAGAAGCAGCTCCTCTAACCAGTGCAGTGCTATACAGCCCCAAAAATAAACACAAATCAAGCACTGTAATTTTATCAGCTTATTTTATTTTGCACAAAAGACACATGATTAGATATTAAAACAACTACATCGACTCTAATCTTAGTCTACATAAAAAATGGTCTCAACTGTAAGAAGTTTAGAAAACAATGATGAGAAAAAAAAAAAAAAGTTATAACCAAGTGTAACAATATAAAGGCTTACCTGTAGCAGGGTGATATTTGTTTCTGCCATCAGAAAGGAGTCAATTATTTTAAACATTATATTCATGCTCTGTCCAACCATCTATTTACTAAACTCAATTTTCAATTGCAGCTTTTGGCACAAGGCAGATCGAATGTTATTTACAAACTAAGGTCATAAAGCTTATGAAGCAATTCGCCCAAAAAGAAGAAGTCTGCATTGTTAGCACCATTGCTTTGATCATGTACTGAAGTGACTTTAGCTGCTGGTGGAAGCTCCTGTTGGATTTTACGCAATTGTTGTTAGGGTACTGCCTTGCCCAGAAATGGCTCCATAAGCTTTATGACCTTAGTCTCAGAAAGTCTTTCTCCCGTGGGATGACTGGGATCTTTTCCTGAATAAGGAGATGCATTGTACATGTTCTTTGTCAGCACACCTGTGTTGATCAACCACAGGAAGCTCTGCAGTCCACTTGTGACTTTACGTTGTAGGAAGGTAAGTAAATAAATCAAAGTAAATAGGTAAATAACATTCGATCTGGCTTTTATATAAGTAACATATAAATGTTTTTTATATAAAGACCATCATAAAACATAATCATAAACAAGACTTTTCACGATACCTTGGTGAACTCTGTAGGCCCTGCTGTTTCGTTGAAGACATACGAATGGCAGATTCACTTGTAAGATGATGCCCAACCTCTTGCTGCATCGAAACGATGTGATCTTTCACCTTTATGCCTGGTGCAGCTGACTGGACGTTTCTTGCGGGGAGGGCTTCTGTTCTTTTTCTCCAATGTAGATCCCTTATCCTAATCTGAGTTCACCTCTGTTATAGCACGTCTTTATTTGAAAACAGTGTCAGATTGGCGACAACATGAACGTGACTGAGAGAATAAAAGTGAATAATAAAACAAAATGCTAACTTTTACAAGTACCATAAATTTACACTGGCTGTTACAGACTGAAATAAATCAAATGTATGTTTTTATTTTATAATAGTAATAATAATAGCTGCTCACAACTCAAAATAGTTAATGCTTGAAGAACATGGGATCAAAACTGCAACCTTTTAACTTGGAGACAGCAGTTCTTACCTCTGCACCAGCCAAACAGATATACATGTAAGTCTGCACGTGTCATACACTATCCCAATTTCTTTTACTTTGGTTAAATTCTGGAAAAAAGCACACATGCTTTGTTATATCTGTGTCTTTATGAAAGTGTTTATTTGATATTTGGACTTCAGTCTTCACAAATTATACAGTTCACACCAGCATTTTGCCAATTATTAGTAAAACATGAAAAAAGTTTCTGTTCTAGTTATGTGTTCAACATTTTTTGCCTCGCATTTCCAACATTTACACAGATTGTTGTAGACACGGAACACAAATGAAATGTATGTGTTCCAAATAATGATATATTATTTACCCAATGCAATTCAAGGCTCCTCATACCCACATAAATAGACTTGAGCTGGGAGAACTTTGTGTGCGACTAAAGCTGTGTTGGTGGGAGGATGGGATAGCAGGCTGCCTGCGGCAAGTGCAGATCAACACATTTGTAAAACAAAAGACGCTGATGAGGAGGTGTGAGAGAATTTAAGATGGCTTGGCATTATGAGTTTTTTCATAGGTTTTAGGGATTCTAGTGCTAAACCCTTCAAACAGTACTGGCTCTGTCAGGCAGCATATTATTTACTGTTAAAAATAATGGAATAGCAAGATACACAATACAATACAATTTATTTTTATATAGCCCAAAATCACACAAGAAGTGCCACAATGGGCTTTAACAGGCCCTGCCTTTTGACAGCCCCACGGCCCTGACACTCTAAGAAGATGAGGAAAAACTCCCAAAAAACACCTGTAGGGGAAAAAATGGAAGAAATCTTTGGAAAGGCAGTTCAAAGAGAAACCCCTTTCCAAGTAGGTTTGGCATGCAGTGGATGTCAAAAAAGGGGGTCAATACAATGCAATACACAGAACAAAACACAAGTAATCCTCAATACAATATAATAGTGCAATAGAAATCTTACAAGTATGGAGCAGAATTCAACAGTAGATGATACAACATAATGTGATTTGGATTTGTTCAGAGTCCTGGAGACCTTGGCTATCAAGCTGCCTCCCCCTATTGGCCATTCCACAGCTGAGTCAGTGCTGGGCCAGCCAATCCAATGAAAGAACCCTTCTACCTGATGATTCCTGTGTTCCTCCATCAGAGATGACTTTACCTTAGACAGACAAAACGACTTGGCAGGTTGGCAGTGGCACCAAGTGCCACATTTGAATACTGAGAAGAGAAACCGAATAAATAAGGGTTAGTAAGAAATTGTAACTATCATATTACTTATGTTTTAGTGATAATAACTAACAACAGAGATGCAGTCTGTACAGTTAATCAACAGCTCTAGTCAGGATATGCTAAACTGAAGTAGTGAGTCTTCAACTGGGATTTGAAAGCTAAGAGTGAAGGGGCATATTTTACAGTAGCAGGCAGACCATTCCACAGTTTAGGGAAACCTGTAAGTAAAAGCTTGACCTGCCACTGTTATTTTTATTATTCCTTGGAATCATAATCAGATTCGCATCTTGAGATGTTAATGTGTGCTCTGGTTTGTAAGTCATAAGTTCAGACAAGTAAGCCGGACTTTGGCCATTTGAGGCTTTCTTTATTAAAAAGAGGATTTTGAAATCTACCCTAAACGTAAACGTAATTAACGTAATTATTATAAGAACATTTTGGAATAACTGGAAGCTGCATAAAGAATGTTTGAACATCCAGTCACATGCTGGTGCTGGAAGGCAAGCTTGCGATCATTACTGTAAATGTGACATGGCCATTGACTTTCAGGTATTTAAAGTGAAATGGTCTGGCAACAAGATCAGCAACTGCAGTTGGCAAGTATGACTTATCCCGCAACTATAAGTTGCATAAGGTGACATCCGCTTTAACAAGTACATTTCTTTAATGTTAGAGGAACCTGGAGCCCCCATGAACCTCACTTAAACACAGGAAAACATGCAAACTCTTGTTTGGAGTCAAACATTGTCTCCTGGACATGAAAGAATGCAGTGCTCACCACCATGTGTGTGTCCTATCCCCACTATTATAACTACTTCAGGATGCAGATTTTTAATGTATAAGGGATAAATAACTCTATTATTAGTCATGCCCACCATCCTTAGATTACAAGCATCATGAGTGATGATACATTACGTGGGCTTGACTCCCCTGTCATCAAAATGTGTGTTTTTTTATTATTATTTTTATTAATTTTATTGCATTCCATACAAATCAATCAAGTTTTACATAAAGAAAATCTGAGTTAAGAACAAATCGATCCCCACCCCTAAGAGAGAGAGCAAGCCAAACAGCATGAAATTTAAGACCTATAAACATACCTAAATTAATAGATTCTCTGTGCTTTATGGGATTATTTTAAAATATTATTGATTAGATCCTGCCATGTTTTGAAAAAAGTCTCTATGGATCCTCTAACTGAGTATTTGATTTTTTCCAATTTCAAATAGTATAACACATCAGTTTCCCACTGACTTAAAAGAGGAGAGTTTGGGTTCTTCCAATTTATCAGGATAAGTCTGTGTGCTAAAAGTGTAGTGAATGCAATCACAGTTTGTTTGTCCTTCTCTTCTTTAAGCCCATCTGGAAGAACACCAAACAAGGTGTTCCCCTGTGTAAGAAGTCCTATCTAAAAGTGGATTTAGAACACAATTAAAGTCCCCAGCCATTATAACTTTATGAGTGTTCAGATTGGGAATGGATGCAAATAAATTTTGTATAAATTCCTTATCATCGACATTAGGTGCATAAACATTAATCAAGATCATTTTACAGTTAGATAAATCTCCCATGACCATTACATATCTCCCTTCAGGATCCAATACTACATCTGATGCTACAAATGGGACTGTTCTATGTATGAGAATTCCCACACCTCTAGTTTTCTTTGTAAAACTATAATGGAACATTTGGCCAGTCCAGTCTTTTTGCAGCCTTGACTAACTAGTAAGTGGGTCTGTAAAAAAAAAAATTTTTTTTATCACATGAATGAAGAGGAGGCTGACATTCAGAACAGGACCATTACAAACTCCTCTTCATTCACTGTGCTTTTTTTTTTATTGTTTCCAATCTTTAGAAACACAGAAATGCCACAATGCTTTCTTTGTCACAATTATTGATTGTGATATCTCTGGAAAAATATTTGCATTTTAAAGTAAAATAGCAACTCTAATATAGTACAGTGTGAGTGAGTGGATGTGCTCATGAGTGTATATGCAAATGACTGGCATCCCACTTGATGCCAGTTCAACATTGGGTTCAGTAGTCCCAAGATATGCCCATCATGTAAGTAAGGGTAGTGTAGATGAAATGTCTCTGGATAAAACAGTGTAACCAAGGCAGACTTATCCTGTCTAAGCTGTCAGTGGATGACCAATCAAATCAATGTAATTCAATTGTGATTGGCCTGAATTTTTTAAGAAATAGGTGAATTTGCCAGTCATATTCTAATTTACAATGAATGAAATGTATTTGAATACATTTTTATGTTTAGGCCTTCATGAAGACCTTATAAAATTCCCTTAAATTCCTTAGTTGAAGGTGAAAAGAGTTTTGCATTAGGGTTTTACATAGCAGGATTAGAAGGTGGTTCAGAAGTGGATTTTTACGAATTTATTAGCATAACCCTTCTTGGGGCTTGTTATAGCAAAAGTGAAGAACTTCCACATAACACTATATGATCACTTTATAATATGCAAAATGCAATTCAGTTAAAAGCACTATCATTAATGCATTCCAAACATTACTGTTTAAAATGCAACTACTGTATATTAAGTCATACAGTACACATCATCATTACTCAGTTAAGTGAGCTGTGTGTTTTAGAACATCTTTAACATATTCTTGCCAAACTCTGAAGAAGTTTTACATTGTTCTTCATAAGAGTAATTAGTCCATATTTTGCATTTATATAATGTAAGACATCACTTTCTGATTGTGAAGCATGAATTAATGTGTGTATGTTTCCAGTTCAATAAAATAAATTGATATAATGAATAATATCACTGTAGATTTTTTTGGCACAATGTTATCCCATATGATGTTACTTTAAAAAATTGTTACCAGAGTATTTTTCAAAACAAAATTAAAAACTGCCAGACAGAAATGCAAATGTATTTTCCTCAAAATAGTCTGGGTGTGTTGCTTTACCAAAACATTTGACCTACCAAGAAAAAAAGAAGAAATTTTAAATTAGTTAGCTGAGATAAATGTGTGCAATATATTTATATATTTATTTTACCTGAACTACACCATATTTTGCACATATTTAGGTAGAATTTATGTTTTGAATGGTTTAAATCCATTCCTTATACAGTATGTGGTTCTGAATTTACTGGTACCTTTCTCATCACTAAGTAAAATTATTTTAATGAATTTTTATTAAGTCCACTGACAGAGTGTAGGCTGCAGTGAAGGTTAATTCATGAGATTCAATGATCAGTGTATTCGGTTAACCTTGTCACTCATATACAATATACAGTACATATTTTTATATATGATTATTATTAACAGTATGTTAAGTGCTTGATTTTCCTTTTCATCATGCATTGCTTGCCTTTGTTTTCATTCTTGTGCTGTATAAATCTGTGAAAAACTGTTTCTTTGGCTCTGCCAGAAGAAAGGCAGAGAAAGTTGTTTGTTTTGCAGAGACGTCTAGAAAAGGGTGGGAAAACTTTTAATTTGATGCTGATTGATTTACAGTAGTATCTTAAAAATAACAAAAAAGTAATACCATGCCCTAGCATTTTGAAACCACACTACCATCGTACCTGAGGTACATTGAAGTAGCCCAGCCCTGGGACTTTGGAATTGCAGTCCTTTGTCATTTTCCACACTCTAAAATTTTTCACGCTCGTATAGCATGCAATGAAGTCAATAACCGTAGCGCAGAGTGCACCTCAGCTAACAGTTGTGCTCATCTCTGTCAACTTTTATCATGGGTCTTCCAACAGAGCGAGATTGTATTGTCGTATGCAAAAAGATTTCTTAATTTAAGCAAAGTATAAACTTATTACTTGCATAATGATTAATTTTTGCTGCTGTTTTGGTTATTTAAGTTAATATTAAACGCAGAGGTTTTAGTTTAAATTTTTTTCTCACTGCTTTATACACCTGGAGAAAAATGTACATATGTTTTAAGCTTCATCCTGAAATATAAATGAATGAATTTTATTATTTTTCTCTCAATCACATTAGTAATTTAATGAGTGCACAAATTCTAGTAACGATGAGCATAATCAGGGCGGACAGAATAAATTCTCTTCCCAACGTATACAGTGCTTTTCCCATATATGCCCTTGTCTCCTCATCCTCCCCATTTTCAAACTCCTGCTTCTACTATAATGCTTCCAGTTCTTTGCAGAGAAGATCACATTTTACTCAAAAGTGGACAAATATTCAACTAAAAGTTCTACATTAAGTATTTTTTCCAAGTCTTGGATGTTGTCTTGTTTGCCCTGTGAAGTTACAGAGAACATTAAACTAACAACACTCTACAATGGCATAATTGATGTTATACTGAAACTAACAGCTTGTGGGTAAGGAAAACGCTGAGAAATTCTGGTTTTGGGATGTCCTGATTCATTAATGCTATGTGTAGTGGCAGTGCTGTGCAGAAAGTTGAGGAGTGAATGAGGGAGCTCACAGATGTCAAAAGGAAGCGCTCCACTTGCATTGCTTACAGTCATTCTTTGTGAGGACAAGAATGAAGGATGTGTTGCTCTTGCTATAGAGAAACTGCTTCTGAGTGCCTTTGTAATCCAGATGTTACAGGTTCTTGGCTTGACACTGGCAGTTGCTACAGTGTGAATTGTGCAACCTGGAATCAACTATAGTGTAATTCCATGACAAAACACAATGCATCTTGGGTATTTTATATCATTGTGTAACAGAAAGGTGACTGTAAGGTGGCTGAGTTCCCTAAAGATCACTGAACAATACATCAGCTTGCAGCAACCAGTATTGAATTACATCTTTAATGACTGCATCTTCTTTGAATAGATTCAACTTGCACTTTTATCTGCAATGAAAACCATCAAAGAAGCGCAGATAACCTTAGCATTAGAGACTTTGCAACACATACAATTCAAATCCAGGATAACAAGTTTAAATATACCAGGATTTGCATAGTTTTCCTTGTTTTAGAGTTTAAGGAATGACACATTTTCTGCCATCTTGGCAAATAAACAATAATGGTATCTTAATATGCCACACAATATTGATTATTGGGGTTGAATCAGGTCATACATCAAGGATTGCAATGTACCACGAAACCCATGAGTTACTTTTAAATGGTATTATGAAAGGTGAATTTACTCCAGCCTATGTAGAGAAGTTGATTTGCCAATCATGTCTAAGGGAAAAATATAATTGGGGCTTATCAGTTCCTCAATGATTACATTTAATTTTGATTTTGCATAGGCAACAAATGGATAAACAAGATGAGTTTCAAATGTCTTTATTCAAACAACCAGCGTGCTTGAGACTTTGAAAGACAATGTGGTGGGACAAAGTATACTCGTTAAATTGCAAATTATTTGGACATCTGACACTATTTCAAGCCTTTTCCCCTGTAGTTACAGTAGGGTATTATTTTCAATACTCCTTTGATATGCTCACTAGTTCACAATATTTGCAAATTTTTAAGTAATGTCTGGGTAAATTATTTTTTAGGACACTTAAAAATACCTGTATTTTATTTTATTTTTATTTTTTGGTCTTTTATTGAATTTACTAAAAGCATATAACATTCCATACAATGAAGTCAAACGTAACAAAACTAAGGTCAAATTAACCCCCACCCATTAGAAAAAGAGGAAATGCCAACAACCAGAGTAAAACTACTGACAGGGTAGTAAAGAGAGAAGGGAGTCTTTTCCCCCAATATAAATGATTATTCTAAAATATTATTGATAAGTTCCTGCCAGGTTTTAAAAAAGCTTCCAACAGATCCTCTAATTGAGAATTAGATTTTTGCCAAATTTCAAAAGTATATAACATCAGTTACCCACTGACTAAAAAGAGGTGGGTTAGGATTCTTCCAGTTGAGCAAGACAAGTCTACATGCTAGTAGTGGAATAAAGGCAATTACAGTTTGTTTTTTCTTCACCATTTCAAGCCCATCTTGGAATACACCAAACACAGCTGTTAATGGGTTAGGAGTGATTGTGACACCTAGACTGTCTGATAGGCATATCAAAGTTTTTTTCTAGAATGATGTTAATTTGGTACATGCGCAAAAGACATGGCCTAGTGAAGCAGGAGCTCGATTGCAACATTCGGAGGTTGGATCTTGCCCTGGAAACATTTTGGACAATTTTAAGTGAGATAGATGTGCTCAATAAAAGAGTTGAATAATTGAATGCTTTGCACATATGGAGCTAGAATGAATTCTGTGTGTGGCTGCCTTCCATAGCCTTTTCCCACTGTTCTCTGTAATCTTTAAAAGGAAAGGACCTGAAAATGTTTTTATATATTATAGAAATTCTGCCTGAGTCCCAAGACTGATCAATATCTCTTCTGAAATTGAAATAAGTGGGAGGTGAGGTAAAAATTGGGCAGATTTTGTTTAGCAAAGTTTCTAATTTAGAGATACAGTCATATAAAAAAGTTTGGGAACCCCTCTAATTCTTTGGATTTTTTTCTATCATTGGATGAGCTTTCAAAGTAGCAACTTCCTTTTAATATATGACATGCCTTATGGAAACAGTAGTACTTCAGCAGTGACATTAAGTTTATTGGATTAACAGAAAATATACAATATGCATCATAACAAAATTAAACAGGTGCATAAATTTAGGCACCACTACAGATATTACATCAATATTTAGTTGAGCCTCCTTTTGCAAATATAACAGCCTCTAGACGCCTCCTATAGCCTTTGATGAGTGTCTGGATTCTGGATGGAGGTATTTTATACCATTCTTCCATACAAAATCTCTCAAGTTCAGTTAAATTTGATGGCTGCCGAGCATGAACAACCTGCTTCAAATCATCCCATAGATTTTCAATGACATTCAAGTCAGGGGACTGTGACGGCCATTCCAGAACATTGTACTTCTCACTGTAGATTTTGAACTGTGTTTTGGGAAATTGTCTTGTTGGAATATCCAACCTCTGCATAACTTCAACTTTGCGACTGATGCTTGAACATTATCCTGAAGAATTTGTTGATAGTGGGTTGAATTCATTCGACCCTTAACTTTAACAAGGGCCCCAGTCCCTGAACTAGCCACACAGCCCCACAGCATGATCGAACCTCCACCAAATTTGACACTAGGTAGCAGGTGTTTTTCTTGGAATGCGGTGTTCTTCTTACGCCATGCAAATCGCTTTTTATTATGACCAAATAATAAAATTTTTGTCTCATCAGTCCAAGGCATTTTGTTCCAAAATGAATCTGTCTTGTTTAAATGAGCATTTGCATACAACATTTGACTCTGTTTGTGGCGTGAGTGCAGAAAGGGCTTTTTTCTTATCACCCTGCCATACAGATGTTCTTTCTGCAAATTGCGCTGAATTGTAGAATGATGTACAGATACACCATCTGCAGCAAGATATTCTTGCAGGTCTTTGGAGGTGATCTGTGGGTTGTCTGTAACCATTCTCACAATCCTGCGCATATGCCGCTCCTATTTTTCTTGGCCAGCCAGACCTGGGTTTAACAGCAAATGTGCCTGTGGCCTAAAACATGACACTAAATAATCTTTGTTTTCAGATCTTGCTGTCACTCTTCAGAGGAGAATCAAAGGGAAGATACAACTTGCAACTGACCACCTTAAATACCTTGTCTCATGATTGGACACACCTGTCTATGACGTTCAAGTCTTAATGAGCTAATCCAACCAATTTGGTGTTGCAAGTAATCAATATTGAGCAGTTACATGCATTCAAATCAGCAAAATTACAAGGGGACCCAAATTTTTGCATTACCAGTTTTTCACATTTGATTTAATTTCATACAACTAAATACTGCTTCACTAAATATCTTTGTTCAGAAAACATCCCAGTACTCAGATGTTCCTAGGAAATGAAAGACATACCACTAGAGGTGCAAAGGATCACTGTTGATCCGTGATTCAAACCGATTCATGTCCATGGTTCGGTACGCACGTGATCCGAAGATCCGAGAAAAAAAAAGTTCCACTGTATTGTGCGCGTGTCTGTCGCGCACTCTCTCAACCTCTCTCGCGCTAACTCGGTAGCTCTCGTGCACTGAACTGCAATTAAACTTCTCTCACGCACTATCTCTCTAGCGCACTAACTCAACCCCTCCTGCGCATTTTCGCTCGACTTTTGTCCAGTGTGCCGCTTTATACGCGTGGTCATGGCCAGCGGTAGCAGTTCAAGCAGAGGAGCAGAGGAGCTCGACAAACCTCCAGCATAATTTAAGTCTCATGCGTGGGAGAATTTTGGCTTCCTTGTTAAATATGTTGATGGGAAAAGGGTGGTGGATAAAAGCCCTATGAGACTGGCAACACGTCGGGCATGGCCACTCATTTAAAACGACACCACCCTGATGTGACAGGACCCAAGACGATGGCTGCGCAACAACCAAAGATAGCCGCGGCATTAAAGCAGCCCTTTGCTGGCCAATCAGACCGGGCTAAAGCTATTACAAAAGCTATTGGGGTGTTTGTTGCTGCAGACATGAGGCCATATTCCGTTGTGCAAAACAAGGGGTTTAAACATATGATACACGTGCTTGAGCCATGCTATGATATTCCGTTGCACACTCACTTCAGTGACAATATCGTCCCAAGTATGTATGAGCAGGAAAAGTCAAAAGTTATGGCTGAACTGTCCCAGGCATCTTCTGTGGCCCTCACTATAGACGAGTGGACCTCCAGGGCAACAGAAAACTATGTGACCGTGACCGCTCATTACATCACAGCGGAGTGGGAGATACGAAGCCCTGTAGTGGCACTTCAGTGCCTATCGAGAGGGTGTTCTCAATAGCAGGGGACATAGTTACAGCAAAGAGATCTACACTTTCCCCAGAAAATGTAGACATCCTCATGTTTTTGAAAAAAAAAATTGAAATTATAAGCTCAGGTCTGCTTTGCTTTCTTTCTTCTTTTTTGATGATGTGGTCATAAGCTAATTTTTATTTCTCTCTCCATGTTCAAAGTAAGAAGCAATGATGCCTTAAATTGCATTTAAAGTTGTTTTTTTATTGTGTCCACATTAAAGGAAATAGTTATCATGCCCATTATTGCACCTTAATTTGTATTTATATAATTGAGTGGAATGATTCTTGAGTTGAATGTTTTTTAATAGGCAAAAAAAAACTTAACTAAATAAATGAGGAGTTAAATTTGTTGTCTTTTTTTTCTTGATGATCCAAAAATTGATCCAATCCGTGACTTAAAACCGTGATCCGATCCGAACCGTGAGTTTTTTGATCTGTTGTACCACTACATACCACTGTTATCTTTTTTTTTGAAAGTAAATTATTATGCAGGCTGAGAGGGGTTCCCAAACTTTTTCATATTACTGTAGTGGAAAAATTGTGTTGATGGGAGACTAAATTTGGAATGTAATTGTTCATAGGATGCAAAGACATTATATACAAATCTCTAAATGATTTAATCCCATTTGTTTTCGAAAAATTAAAAACTGTGTAAGTTCTAGAAGATGGAAAAAGCTGGTTATCATGTAGAAGTGCCACAAATAAAATATTCTCTAACTTGGAATGCCTCCTAAATTGGTTCCATATTCTGAGTGAATGAAGAACAATTGGGTTGTAGTATATTGACAATACCTTGTATTTACTGGTGTATAAAGCAAGGGATATAAAGAAGAAGGGTTTCATTTCTATTGCAGACCAAGCTAGTGTGTGTTCATCTATTTGTGTCAATGTCCAGGTTTTTATAGCTTGTATGTTTGCTGCCCAGTAATAAAACTGAAAATTAGGTAGAGTCATGCCGCCTTCTGATTTAGGTCATTGTAGGGTCGCCATTTGAATGCATGGGGTTTTCGAATTCCAAATAAATGAGGTTGTGATTTAATCTAATTTCTTACAAAAAGATTTGTTAATGTATATGGGAATGTTTTGAAATAGGAACAGAAGCTTAGGGAGGATATTCATCATGACAATGTTAATTCTCCCTGCTAAAGTAAGATGGAGGATAGACCATATATGCATGTCTTGTTTAATTTTGTCCATGCAAGCAGCAAAATTTTGTTGAAAAAGAGCTTTATATTTGCTTGTGATGTTGACCCATAGGTATTCAAACTGATCTGCACTTTCTCACTTCTTCTACAGTAGCTAGAGCTTTAGAGAGTATCTTAACATCATTATTCAGAAGTGAGATTGGTCTGCATGATGCACATTGTGATACATCCTTATTTTTCTTAGGGAAAATGGTAATTAATGCATGGCGAAAAGTTTGAGGTTGAATGTTTTTTTCTCTGGCTTGTCTAAATGTTGCTAGCAAGAGGAGAGCTAACTTAACTGAAAATATTTTATAAAATTCAGCAGGGTAGCCATCAATACCTGGGGCCTCATGCATAATGGCGTGCATAGAATTCACACTAAAACATGGCGTACAGACAAAAGCAGAAATGTTTGTATGCACAAAAAAATCCAGATGCAAAAATCTGTGCGAACGCCAACTTCCATATTCTTCCGCTCCATAAATCCCGGTCAGCGTGAAAAATAATGACCTGCTGCCACTCCCTAACTCTTTCCAGAATTATGCCTCTTTGAATATGCAAATCAATATAAATAGCCCTTAAGCTCAGCATTCTGTGAAACGGCAATAGCAAAAGCACTGGGGAAAATAGAAGAATTTCAGTGAATATCAAGTGGAGGCAAGGAAAAACATATTATTTGTTGGTTCAAACAGTGATATAAACAACAGGAAGTTGATCAAGTGACATAGAGTGTCGGAGAAACTCGAAAGCTCAAGTTCACAAAGTCGCACAGTGCCCGAATTCAAAAAGAAGTTGTCAGATATCAAAGTAGCTGTGAAAAGGTCGTAGCCCACCATCTAAGTGTCATATGAAAGCTTATTAGGGTACAGAGAAAAGAAAAAAAATTAGGGACACAGTGAGAAAAAGGCTCGAAATGTCAACTTTAATCTCAAAATTTCCACTTTAATCACGTAGTTTACAGAACATCATAAACTTCATCTTAAAATCATTTAATTTACTAGTTTCTCAAATCCCACCATAATTAAAGTAGCAAGTAAAAGCTTTGTTTTGTATGTGTTCTTCTATGTATGTGAATCACTATGTGCTTCTTAAATGGGCTTTCTCTTCCTCCGACAGGACACAGAATCCATTACATTCATGATATTACAGTTCTCTGAATAATTTAAATACTGAGATGTATACCTGATATCATTTCATTATTCATATCATATCAATTAAAGCATGTATTAAATGTGGGAACACGGAGACGCAGTGATAGTGACGAACAATCCAGAGATTGTTCCTGCCTCACGCAAGATGCTTGCTGCGCCGTGTGAAATCTTCAATGAAATAATTTATTGCAGCAGTACTGTCTCTTTCAAACATACTAACGAATTCCTGTCCTTTCTTTTCTTTCTCCAAGTACCCAATCGCCACACAATCAGCTTAGTAATAAAGTTAAGCCATCTGTAAGCTTAGAACTCTGATTCTTTAAAACTTTTAAGGAACATTGAAATATCTTCATAGTACATGTTTAATTATTCTATCCATCTATCCTTCCACTGTCACACCAGCCCCAGCAAGAATACAGCGCAAGACAGGAACAACAGGATTTAATTATTAAAAATATATTTAAGTGATCTTAACATTTTATCTGTATAATGTAATAAACATATTTTGCTGCATTTCATCTTAAAAATGATGTCATCCTATGTAAATACGTGCTTTATAAAGTGACGCAGGTTGTGCAATATTATATGTGTGTTGCGAGTTTACAGTGAGGTGATTGTACTTATAAGTACAAACAGTTCTACAAGGAGTAATTGATGGACTGATTGAGTGCGTTTATAGTTCTTGGGATGAAACTGTTTCTGAACCACGAGGTCAGAACAGGACAGGCTCTGAATTGTTTGCCGTATGGGAGCAGTTCCATAGGCAGTGCACATGGCTGGGGCAGCGTGTGCTTGATGCTGTATACCGATAATTCTGTTTCCAATCAGCTGCTGTAGAGCTGTGATTCCACACTTAGATACATTGATTTAAATACTCAGAGTGGTGCACTGAGAGTAATATGGAAAAGATGAACTGCTGTGACAACCCCTAACGGAAGCAGTTTAAAGAAGAAGGTGCAGTGAGAGTAATAACTCTAAAGCAGCTATGGTATTTGGAATAGTTTGGCCATTCCATTGACCATTATATTGTTACAAGTTAATTAGAATCAGATGCCTTAAACTAATAAACAGTACGTGGTTAATTTCAGTGTATATAATAAAGCCGCGTCAGGGATGTGAATCTAAAAAAGAAAGAGAAACCACACTTGAACAAAAGCACTGCTTTGATGCTGGGTGCCGCCAGTTGGCAAAACTGAGCGGAGAACTTGCGTATGCCACGGTATGAGCTAGCATGAAAATGTGCGTGGCTTTACGCTACTGTATGTTTAGGTTTTATACATTGCGACTTGAGCATGGAAATGAGAGTATGCAACATTTTTGTACGTATGCACCATTTATACATGAGGCCCCTGGTGCTTTCCCACTCTGACGTGAGTTTATTATGTCTAGTAATTCTGATAATGTCAGAGCTTTACAATTCTGCACTTAGAGTATCTAGCTGTGGTATCTGTAATGTATCAAAAAACACATTAGATTGTGTCCTGTGTTTTAACACTAGAATTACCAGAGCCTACGAAAAAACTCGTAGATCCGGCCCACTTTAAATCTGTTCACACCTCTCCGCCAGCGTCCTTTGTCCTATAAATGTGCTGATAAAGAGAAGCAGCAAGCAGCTAGCTATTCCATCCCCCCACCGACTTAGAACATGCACAAAGTTCTCCCAGCGCATGCCTTGATTGATTATCTGGGAGTGAAGTGGAGTTTTAGAGTGGAAATAATATATCGTTATTTGGAACACACGCATTTCATGTGTGTTCCATTTCTACAATAATCTGTGTAAACACATTTTTAAAACAGAAGTGTTTTTCATATTTTAGTAGTAAATGACAAAATCTAGGCATAAACTGTATAATGTATGAAGCCTGAAGTCCAAAGGTCAAATAAACACTTTCACAAAAGGTTCAAGGAAAAGACAACAGCTTCCGTGGCGTGGTGGTAAGATTTGCTGACTTGTAATCAAGAGTTCCCGTTTCAATCTTGACTCACTCCTATATTTGCTGTTTTCAGTAGTGAGCTGCTCTTATTGTTGATATTATACAGTACATGCATAGCACTTGACTTGCGTCTGTAACACACAGTGTACATTTATAGGACTTGTAAAAGTTACCTTTTGTTTCACTTTTATTCTCTCTAAATCACGATCACGATACATACTATAGCCCCCCCCCATGACGCTGTTAGTTTTTATTTGAAACTGGGAATAACTGGAGATTTGAGTGGTGTTTTGAGACAATAGAACTGGACATTCTCTCATCTGGAGGGATAAAAGCTGACACATAAGATGCTGGCGAGTCGGCCTTCTCCGTCTCTCACCGTCACCTTTTTTTTTATTCAGTTTTATTGAGTGTTCATGCTGAAACTATGAAAATACTATCTTGGCATTTAGACCTGTTAGGTGAGAGAATAGTTTCTTCCTCTTTAATTCGCAATTGAAACTTTGACATTCTAACTCACAAAGTTTATTGTTTGGTCATAGAGGCATTGTTTCTGATCTTTTGTTGCCATTTTTTAATCTTAAATTAAGGCTGTATATTATTATATATGATAGCTTTAAACTTAATTTCCAATATTGCAAGGGGTTATGGCTATGAAACCTACTTTTGGTGTTGGCACTTACAGTTGTGGGAATAAAAAGGGTAGATCAGAATTAGTTTGCTCTCTTTCTCTCCTCCCCCAAACCCCCCTGCCCCACCATTTTGCCTCACTAAGTGAGACTAGATCACACTTCACGAAGTCCCAGTTCTCTGAGATGCCTAGAGACACAGCATGTCCAAAACAAAACAAGCCCCCAAGCAGTGGTATAGAAAAAATAAAGTAGAGATATATATTGGCAGTACAGTCCAAGTAGTATATGCCTAGAATATATATCTTAAGCAGTCTTAAAAGAATAAACCCAGGGTATAATGCTAAGCAGTACCCACGGAGATGCAGATAACATATGATAGTACACTCCTAATACAATAAATTTAGGGTTTGATGTTAAACAGTCCCATGTTAAAAAGAAAAAAATATGCACATAATGTATATACATATACAGCTATAGTTATAATTGTAATTAATATGTTAAAGTAGCAGAAAAGGAAATAAAATGTATAATTTAATTACATATTTTATACATTTTGACAAAAGTCTCACTGCAAATAAGTCAAATTGCAGGTACTGTCATCTTTGCCATGCCAGGACTTGATGTGATTCATAATCATATTTCAAAAAGTGTTTGGATCAGTTTTTTTTAGCTCTTTTTCTGCTTCATCCAGAGAACCAGAATTATAAAACTTGCCTTGAATATCGACTCTCAATTTAACAGGATTGAAAAGGCTGTATCCGATTTTGGTTTTGCGTAAATGTTTAATGCTGTAAAATGCGGCACATTTACCAGCTGTTGAAGGTGAAAAATTATATTTTCAAATATAATCTCTTGATTCAGTCTGAGAAGAAACATCGGATTAACCTTTGATTGTAATTCATTGAAGCGTACAATGAACCTTCTAGGTTTTGAGGTGTTCGATCTCCATATGCGGTAAGCTGCTGATATCCCAGTGTCCTCTCCAATTATTTGAGAGAATAATTCAGTGATGAATTTCACTGGGTTTGTGCTTTCATGGTTTTCAGGGAGACCTTAAATTCTGATATTGTTTCTTCTATATCCGTCTTCCACTATAGCTATTCTGTCTCTAAGCACTTTACATTCAGATTTAGTAGCCATTGCTTTTTTGTCAGCAGCAGAAGCCATTTTTTCGACTATTTCAATACGTGTTGTGAACGTTTGTTTAATGTTTTCAAGCTGAGCATCGAGCTCTCTAAATTTATTTTCAGACTTACTCGCATTTTCCTTTATTTTTTTCTAGCATAGCTTTAAAGGTTGCCTCAAATAGTGATTACTTAAGCATTTCTCCAAGTCTTTAATATTCTGAAACAGCTTCTCATTTGTTTTGTTAATGTCCTTTATATCTTTACTTATATCATTTGTGATCTTCTTTATATTGCTCTTTATCTCATTTATGTCCTTCCTGAATGTGGTAGTTATTGTGGCGATTATTTCGGTAACCGTTACCTTCGGCTCGGACTGTTTGTTTTGGTTTTCTCTGTGCTCCGCAGGCAGCATGGAAAGTAAAGCCATTTTCAGTTCCAATGAACCTTCTGAAATTGACAAGGTCTCCTGGGCTGACTCACTTGCGTTTTGCTCCCACTTTCACTCTTGGATGGAGGCAATACTGCGGCATCAGGTCCCGGGTGATCCATTGTTTCGCCTATCTGTTACAAGTCTTGAACTTAATGCCTATTTACACTTTGATGAAGCTTTAGCTGTCTTTTCTGTTTCTTTCTGAGCAATTTTTCTGTCAGTCATGCTTATATATACAGTGGAACCTCAGTTTGCGAGCATAATTCGTTACGGAAACGTGCTCACAATCCAAAGCACTCGTATATCAAAGCGAATTTCCCCATAAGAAATAATGGAAACTCAGATGATTTGTTCCACAACCCAAAACTATTTATATAAAAATGATTAATACAAAATATAAAGTAAAATACATAATACAAATTAACCTGCACTTTACCTTTAAAAAGAATCATGGCTGGTGTGAGTTTCTAAACTCATGTGGGATTCCACCCAACGGGATGACACGCGGAAGAGCGTCCCAAAGCAATCGCAGTCTCCCAGCACTGTAGCAGTTCGCCGTATAAGCGCATCCAAAAAGATCGCAGACATGCTATAAGCGCATGTCGTCAATAGGTCATACAAGGAACATTATAAAGATCCCGCTAAAATAAATAACAGTGCTGTTGCTGTTTCAAGCTGAATAAAGCTGGTGTTAAAGTACTGAGACTCAGCTTTGTGTTTTGGGGAGCAAGATGGGGACTCGCACTTCACAGCGCACACACACACACAGTCACAATGCTGTAGTAAACAGTATACGCTCGTACGGATGTTGACTATATGAGTGAGGCACACAGACTCAGACGGAGAATAGGAGACGATTGCCAGAGAGAGAGAGAGAGAGACGGGCGAGCGAGAAGGACAGAGAGAGACGCGCTGGGCGAGCAAGCGAGATGAGAGAGAGAGAGAGACACGCTGGGTGAGCGAGCGAGATAAGGAGAGAGAGAGAGAGACGCGCTGGGTGAGTGAGCGAGATAAGGAGAGAGAGAGAAGAACCATCAGCTCAGTTGTGATCACATGACGCTCAACAGACAAAGTGTATCCATACTACTCGTATTGCAAGACATCACTTGTTTATCAAGTCAAAATTTATTAAAAATTTTTGCTCGTCTTGCAAAACACTCGTAAACCAAGTTACTCGTAAACCGAGGTTCCACTGTACTTGCATATGCTGTAATGAAGCCCCTCAGGTTGAGTAAATAGAGAATACCTCAGTTATTTTTTTTTTAAAAAAAAAGGAAAAATAACACCACTGTCGAGAGTTCCGTCTCAGACATCCATCTCTCGAAAAGGACAAGACCAAATTGAAAAATGCCTGTATTTTAGAGAATTTACCAAATAATGCAAATTTCACTTTTAGTTTAGGTTTTTAGGTGTACAGTGTTTCACATAATTTTAGTATTTTTTCATATTTATGAACTTGCAACAAAAGTTGAAGGTAGTTAAGTTTTATGAGGAAATTTTTCTCTGGTGATGCAGAATTTCCCTCCAGGTGTCAAAGTGGGTGTGGTCGCACCACCAGCAGTCCTTTCACTTGTGTTTTGCCCTGTTGTTTTCTTTTATTGTCATTACAGTAATCCCTCGCTATATCGCGCTTCGACTTTCGCGGCTTCACTCTATCGCGGATTTTAAATGTAAGCACATCTAAATATATATCACGGATTTTTCGCTGGTTCGTGGATTTCTACGGACAATGAGTCTTTTAACTTATGCTACACGCTTCCTCAGTTTGTTTGCCCTGTTGATTTCATACAATGGACGCTATTGGCAGATGGCTTAGAAGCTACCCAATCAGAGCATGTATTACATATTAACTAAAACTCCTCAATGCTATAAGATATGCATCCCGCGCGGAGCTTGATTGTTTGCTTGTCTCTGCCTCTATCTCACCCTCTCTGACATTCTCTGACCCTGACGGAGGGGCTGTGAGCAGAGGTGCTGTTTGCACAGAAGCTGTTTGCCTAGTGGATACGGACGCACCTCTAAGAAATGTGTCCAAAAAAAAAAGTGTCCAAAAGCACACTTATTGATTTTTTGATGGTTTGCTTTAATCTCTCTCTCTCTGACGTTCTCTGCGCCTGACGAAGGAGATGTGAGCAGAGGGGCTGTTTTCATAGAAGTTACTGACGCTCCTCTAAAAAATGCCGCGGCAAACTTAAAAGCACACGTATTGGTTTTTTGATTGTTTACATTTCTTTGCGAGCACTCTCTCTCTCTCTGAAATTCTCTGTTCCTGAAGTGAAGAAGATCTATTTGCATTATTTTAATTGTGATTGTCATCTCTGTCTTGTCATGGAGCACAGTTTAAACTTTTGACTAAAGGATGTTATTTCTTGTCTAGATGGCTCTAATAATGTTAACAGTGTGGGAGAGTTTATAAGGGCTTAAAATATATAAAAAATAACTACACAAACATATGGTTTCTACTTCGCGGATTTTCATCTATCGCAGGGGTTCTTGAATGCAACCCCCGCGATCGAGGAGGGATTACTGTAATTGCGCTTTCGTTTCATGAGTTAAATGAACACCAGAAATAGAACAGAGAGCCAAGTACTGATTTTTGCTGTAGTATTATTCTGGTTTGCCCTTGCAAACAACTCTTGTTATAGGCCATCATAAATACTGTTGTTTTTGTGTTATTAGCTTAATGTAAATTACAAATAGAGACCCATTCTTTTACTTATTACTGTGTGCCTGCTTTCAACATTCTAACAACTTTAGATCAGTAACTAAGGACAAAGGAAAGTAAAAAATGAAAGAGTTGAATGTTTTCAGTTTAAGCAAAAGGAGAAAAAAAAAGTGACAGGATCAAAGTGTTTAAAATTATTATAGGAATTAGTACAGTAGAAATTACTTTTCCTTCAGTTATACTCTTGAATAAAAGCACACTTATTTTGTTATATTTATATATTTTGTGAAAGAGTTTATTTGATATTTCTACTTCAGTCTTCACACATTATACACTTCATGTCAAAATGTTTTCATTAATACTATAACATGAAAAATGTTTCTGTTTTAGCTATGTGTTCAATATTTCTTGCTTCGCATTTCCTGTCATTCTACATTTACCCAGATCACTGTAAACAGAGAACACACGAAATGCACGTGTTTCAAGTAACGATATATTATTTACCCTAAACAACTTCAGGCACCTCACACCCAGTTAAACAGACTTGAACTTGGAGAACCTTTTTGCCCAACTTGAGCTGCGGTGGTGGGAGCATGGGATAGCAGGCTGCTTGCTTCTTGTGTTGATTGACACAACTGCAAAACAAAAGATGCTGATGGAGAGTTGCAAAGGAGTTTAAGGTGGCCCAGGGTTATGAGTTTTTTTCATAGGATTCAGGGATTCTAGTGTTAAGAAGTGCCTTTGTCTGTTATGATACCTTTCTGTCATTTTAACTATGGCATCATTATATGACATAACAATAGGAAATACAGTTTAGATAAGCATTGTGGTTTGTGGATATACAACATGTTAAAACGCTGTGGCTATTTTGTCATGGTATGTTTACGTTTTCAATTAGATAGTAATATTACATTTCTTTAGTTACAGTATTTGTTTAGACATACAGTCAAAAGGGGGAAGCTGTGTAGCATTCTCCCTGATTTTACTGATGTAGTTAGTAAGATTTGTTAAATTGTGTGTTTTGAGTGTGAAATGTACATCTCCTGTGGATTTTCATTATCAGCTTTTTTGAAGCAGTCTTTTTGATGAGGTGTGACACAGAGTGTTTTTCAAATGCATATTATGCAGTTCATATTTCTTTGAATATAGCTGCTAATTCTTTCAAGCGTACATTGACTCCTACACTATCATCGTAATGCTGAACAATAGAGAGCACACACAACACCGTGACAAATGTATTATTCAAGTTTACCATTTGTACATTGATGCTGTTGAATGCCAATTTTCCCTAGTAGTAGTTTGTTTATTTTTAGAACAGGTTATGTTTATTTTTAAAACGTGCCATGTACTCTCTGTAAATATGACATATATTCATCCATCCATCCATTATCCAACCCGCTATATCCTAAATACAAGGTCACGGGGCTCTGCTGGATCCAATCCCAGCCTACAGAGGGCACAAGGCAGGAAACAAACCCTGGGCAGGGCGCCAGTCCACCACAGGGCGCGCACACACACACACACACCAAGCACACACTAGGGACAATTTAGGATCGTCAATCCACCTAACCTGCATGTCTTTGGACTGTGGGAGGAAACCGGAGTACCCGGAGGAAACCCACGCAGACACGGGGAGAACATGCAAAATCCACGCAGGGAGGACCCGGGAAGCGAACCCGGGTCTCCTTACTGCGAGGCAGACATATATTTATGTCTAATATGTTTTCAAGTGTAGACAGTTCATCGACAGAAGCTTGCTGCTGTCTTTCGAAACAAGTTAACAAGAGCACCCCTGACCTTTCCAGTTCAAAGTAACTGCCCCTACTTTGTGCACCATCTTCATTATGTGTTAGATTGCTTTAGAAGTGTGACAATTGTTTCTACCCAGTTTTAAGCAAAATTCACTCAAGATTACCCCAACATATTATTATATATCATATGTCTGGCTTTAGAGAGACTAACTCTAATGTCTCCATGACTCAATTTGCATTAAATAAATAGAACATTGTGTAGATGTCATGCCCTTGTCTCATCTTATTGCATTTGTAACATTTGCAAAATATGATGTAGCTATATTCATCATTCTTCTCTTCTGGTAGTATTACATCCCTTGACTGAAACCACACAATTAAGAGCATATAGTACATTGTAATATAAAATAGAAAACTAAGAAGTGGAGTACTTGGAAATTCTAACAATACTTTTTTCTAGGTCAAGTGCACATAAAAAAGAACATCAGCTAATCCATCTCATTTGTTCTTTATGTGCAGTTTTGAATTAGATACCTCCACCACCCCAATAATCTGTTTCTGCACTTGCCCCAGCTATTTTTTGTATCGCAATGTCTGGTCTCCAGTTCAGATGCACCTTTCAGTCTTGTTCTCTGCTGTTTTTTTTATCCACTTCATATTTTAATTCTGTCCTTTTTTTCTTGTTTTGCTTATGTATGATTTATTTTACTTCTTAGTCAAGTCACACTGATATGTTGCCTTTCCCTTTAGCTCTTGCACACTCCAATGGGCCCAAAAGTGCACTGGTCTTTTAAAGAATGGCAACATGCCCCATTTCAAACCTAATACATAAAGTTTAACATATCTCCAGTTACCTAGCTGTAATATTGAATTCTCTTTTTTAACTATCAGGTAAGTGTGATTTTATATATCCTGAAAAATAACTGGGCTACTTCCATCCCTAAAAAAGAAATATATAAGTTGAGAATGAAATAATTAAAAATTGTAAATATAAAGCATAACAGTGAAGTGTATATCTTCAGTTTTTTATTCCTGTGCTAGATTCACTATGAATATTTATTATATTATCACATCCCTAGGTGTTCTCACAAGAGAAGACAAAGATTAATGTTCATGTTCTGGATTTGCATTGCTTTATAAAAGAAAAATTAATAATTCCTGGTTTTCAGAAAATGATTGATGAATTAAAAGAAGAAAGCCATTTAAATAAATAAAAATATTCAAATACCACAGGAAATTGGCTATATTGGCAAAAGGTCTAAATACAGGATTCCCTTGATGCCTACTTTACCATTTGTCAGTAGCTATACTTGCTGTAGTTGACAGAGCAGACCCTTGAAGGTTTGATATTACTTGAAATGTCAGTCTGTACAAAAGAAAGTATTCAAGGACAAAAAGTAAGGATCAATACTGTTGAAAAGTGCAAGCCGAGCAGCTGATTACTCTATAAATGAGCATTAACTATGGCAGGCTGTTAGATTTTGCATTCCTGCTTTATAATTGCCAAAATGGATTTGGGTTCTCCCCAGATATTACTGTAAATAAGGGAAGAGCAGCTAACAGGCTTTGTTTTAGTGCAATAAGTGTATGGCAGGATGCCTCATGATGCCTTCTGTTGTAACTGATTGCTGGCAGAAGATGCCCGTCAGTAAGTGTTCATTGTTTGCTTAAGATCACAAGTAGTCACTGAGAACCATTTAAAATGCGAATTGGTTATGCCAAAATGAAAACAAATGTTTTGTACGTGATTATTACAAAATAACAACTTAAGGATAGTAATGCATTTAATCGAAACTGAATTCATTTAAAGTGAAGCACAAACTGCATTAAAAATTATTTTATATGCATCAGGCAAAAGCCTGACTCACACAGTGACCGAGCTGCAGGCTATGGACGTATATATCTACTGTCGCAGATGATGCCCTTGTCCACCTCATGACCCTCAGCTACCACTCCAGACACCGGATAAAAGTCCAAGATTTCTTTATTAAATAACACTAACGTGCACAAAGCACCCTCCACACTACTCATAAACTAACTACTCACACTAATAAATCAACAATCCTCCACTCCCAGACGCGTTGCCCTCCTACCACCCAGCTCAGCTCGCCATCTGGGTGCTCCCTTAGTCCTTTTATACACCCTGACCCGGAGGTGTTCCTGCCCAATCAGTCTACAGTTCCTTATTCCTTCCGGGTCAGGGTAAACAGTCCTTTTCTTCAACCCGGGAGCACGTCGTTCCTTCCTGTCACGTGACCGTGACGTACTCCCGGGTTATAGGGCACATAAGAGCCCATGAGCCCCCCTACAGCGACTCCCTGTGGCCCCCAAGGTATCCAGCAGGGCTGTGTATAAACACTACATAGTCCATGAGGCCCTGCTGGAACTCGGGGCACGATCATGCTGTCGGGAGAGCTCCTCCTGGCGGCCTGGGGGTGAGGGCTGGAGTATGAAGCTGGCAGTCCTCCACAATACGTAAGTAGGAGTCAGTTGGGAACTCGCGTATCAAATTTCTTGAAGATGGGCCCATAAGTAACAAAGACCGTTGAAAAGTTCAATATGGCGGCCGACAGTGGCATCATACCACCAAAATAAGTACAGTAATCCCTCGCTATATCGCGCTTCGACTTTCGCGGCTTCACTCTATCGCGGATTTTATATTAAAGCATAATTAAATATATAACGCAGATTTTTCATTGCTTCGCAGGTTTTGCGGACAATGTGTCTTTTTACTTCCTGTACATGCTTCCTCAGTTGGTTTGCCCAGTTGATTTCATACAAGGGACGCTATTGGCGGATGACTGAGAAGCTAACCAATCAGAGCACGCAGTTAAGTTCCTGCGTGCTGAATGCAGTGTTAACCAGGAAGTCTCGTCTCGCTCATTCAGCATCAACGTGTTTCGGTGTGTAAAGAGTTGTGCTCTTTTGTGTTTATCTTTGTGCATAGTCAAGCCCTTCATTATGGCTCCAAAATGATCTGCTACTGCTTCAGAGGCCGTGCCCAAGCGCAAACGGAGGATGTTAACGATTGCCGAAAAGGTAAACGTTTTGGATTTGTTGAAGGCTACGATTATTTTTATTTAAAAAGTAGGAAAGGAATATAAGATCTACGGCCGCAGCGTCCTTTTAACCAGGGTGCAAAACGAGTTGTAAGTGGATGTAATAAGGCAGTAGTCTGGATGGAATCTGCTTTAGGGATTTGGATTGAAGACTGCCAGAAGAAGAACAACAGCAGTGCTACACAATTGCCTGAAGTGGCTCCTTTGGAAGAGCTGTAACGCTCTCCTTTGTTATGCAGTAAAATTAAACTCATTGTTATCGGACAAGTCATCGTGTCATTGTTGGTGAGTAACCATAATTAATTTTCTACTTACAGAACTTAGTACATGTACGTACGTTTAGTGTCACTGTATACACATTTACTGTATACAGTTTTTCTTGCATTGTACGTATTTATTGCTGGTGGCCTGTCTATCGTAATGGCTGTAACATTTGTGATATCGGAGACACTCAATATCTTTAAAATAATATTTAGGTTTTACTGTATATAAACAGTGTGTTTTCATACATAATTTCAATGAATCTTACCTAATATCTAAGAGAATACAAAGGGATTATGCTGTATAACTCTGCGGGGAATATTTATAAACAGTGTGGGAGAGTTTATAAGGGCTTAAAAATATAAAAATAACCATACAAACATATGGTTTCTACTTCGCGGATTTTCACCTATCGCGGGGGGGTCTGGAACGCAACCCCCGCGATCGAGGAGGGATTACTGTACATACATTGGTTTTGGTTAGTGCAGGGAAGCCGCCTACCAAATTTCGTGAAGATGGGGCCATAAATGAGAAAGTTCAACATGGCGGATGTTGTCGACTGTTATGACTGTTATGTGTAGAATTTCGAAATGAAACCTGCTTAACTTTTGTAAGTAAGCTGTAAGGAATGAGCCTGCCAAATTTCAGCCTTCTACCTACATGGGAAGTTGGAGAATTAGTGATTTTGGAAAGTTCAATATGGCGGCTGACAGTGGCATCATACCACTGAAATAAGTACGTACATCGGTTTTGGTTAGCGCAGGGAAGCCACCTATCAAATTTCGTGACAATGGGGCCATAAATAAGAAAGTTCAACATGGCGAACATTGTCAACCGTTATGACCGTTACGCGTAAAATTTCGAAATTAAACTGCTTAACATTTGCATGTAAGGTGTAAGGAATGAGCCTGCCAAATTTCAGCCTTCTACCTACACGGGAAGTTGGAGAATTAGTGACGTTGGAAAGTTCAATATGGCAGCTGACAGTGGCGTCATACTGCCGAAGTAAGTATGCACATTGATTTCGGTTAGCACAGGGAAGCCGCCTACCAAATTTCGTGAAGATGGGGCCATAAATAAAAAAGTTCAACATGCTGGACGTTGTTGACCATTATGACTGTTACACGTAGAATTTCGAAATGAAACCTTCTTAACTTTTGTAAGTAAGCTGTAAGGAATGAGCCTGCCAAATTTCAGCCTTCTACCTACACGAGAAGTTGAAGAATTAGTGTCATTGGAAAGTTCAATATGGCGGCTGACAGTGGCGTCATACCACCGAAATAAGTACGTACATTGGTTTCGGTTAGCGCAGGGAAGCCGCCTACCAAATTTCGTGAAGATGGGGCCATAAAATAAGAAAGTTCAACATGGCGGACGTTGTTCACCGTTATGTGTAGAATTTCGAAATGATGCCTGCTTAACTTTTATAAGTAATATGTAAGGAATAAGCCTGCCAAAATGTCAGCCTTCTACCTACACGAGAAGTTGGAGAATTAGTGATGAGTGAGTGAGTGAGTGAGTGAGGGCTTTGCCTTTTATTAGTATAGATATATATATATATATAATATTTCATTTTTACTTCCTTCAATCTAATAGATAGATCGATAGATAAATAATATTATGTATTTATGGCATATATTGTATGATGTAGTAAATTAAGCAATTAACGTTAAATCACAAGGCTGTCTATTCAGTTCTTTCCTCTACTTCAGTGTGTAACCTTACTTGTGTTCCATCTATAAAAATATCTCTAAACAGTTGCCTGGATGAATAAGGACTAATGGTCTCCCATGTTACACCATGGCATCAACCTGCACATCAAATGGTCTTTAGATCTATGAGACAACACAGTAACACTACCACTACTTGTACTACTGTTAATGCAGGAATGTAGAAATTATTCCAGCATCTTTGGTTGTCAATGAGGTGCAGAAGTTACTCCCAGACACTGGTTGAATGGGATACATGCCTCCATGTGTGTTGTTTTGCTGTAGTGTCAATATCAAGTAGCAATGTCTTCCCAGCATATCTTAACTAGAAAGTGGTAAGTATAGTATAGTTAATGGAAACATACATTATCAGTATTATGTTTTAGCTTACAAGGTTGCCATAAGACAAATATAAAGTATACTTAATATTACAATATTGCAACACACTGTGCCACATAGTTCTTATTATTAACTTATTTATAATTTATTATTCCTCATTATTACCATTATTTGTCTGTATTATGTAGGTATATTTAATTCATTATTTTATATACTTATTTATTTGAATTTTTTTGCAGTTTTGTAATATCTTGACAAGCATTTTGAGCTTCATGTTTTGCATAAAAATGTGCATACAAATAAACATTGTTGTTATTACTAATAAATGAATCACCATGCAAGTGATATTCACACTAACCACAAAAAATACTTTTGTATCTAATATTTTAAGTTATCTAAATAAACAGGACAAGTTGATCATGGTAGTTGTACAAACATTTTAATGAGTAAAAGTTCTTCTCCAGAGTAAGTAACAGCACGCAAGTCATGTTTGTTAGCATACTGTAAGTATGAGGCTTGTTATATTTACTTAACTTGTTACTTCATTCCTGAAATATTTTAATCTTGGCTAGTAGTTATGTTTTTTAATTGTGTGCTATATATTTTTGCGTAATATTTTTAGCTCATGCTTTTACATTTATTATTTACTTTTTATTTTTTAGATTTATTATTTATTTTGACTGTAAAAATTAAACATTGCTTGCTGAATGTATGTGTCCCATGAGATTCTGAAGTAAGATGGACTATTTACAAACAAACTAAAAAAAACTTTAAATACTTTTTCAATATATTTAGAGATAGCATTGTATCATTATTTGGTGCAACTCAGAAACTACTTTTGATTAAAATGTACAAATTATTATTTTTAACACTAGAATTACCAGAGCCTACGAAAAAACTCATAGAGTTGTCCCAACTTAAAATGCTTCGCACCTCTTCGTCAGCGTCTTTTCTCCTTTAAATGTGTTGATAAGTAGCAAATAGCAAGCAGCCTGCAATTACATCCCCCCACCCTGCACAGTTTTCTCAGCTCAAGTCTTTTTACCTGCATGTCAGTTTCTTAGAGTTGTATAGAGTGAGAAGTCAAGCAAAATGACACCTTTTATAAATACTATATCGTTATTTGGAACACTTGCATTTCATGTGTGTTCCGTGTCTACAACGATCTATGTAAACACATCGTTAAAACAGAAACATTTTTCATGTTTTAGTAATAACTGACAAAATGTAGAAATTAAGTGTATAATGTGTGAAGCCTCAATTCCAAATATCAAAGAAACACTTTCACAAAAGTTACAAATAGAACAAATGCGCTTCCATTCAAAAATATAACTATAGAAAAAGAACCCGCGTTACTTTTGACATAAGTTTGCTACGACAGATTCGGTGGGGCAACGGTATCAACTGTTGACTGGTAATCAAAGCTTCATGGGTTCGAGTCCATGATGAAAAGTGAGCTGCTTGTATTCTTACTATTTTAGAATAAAAACATACATTTGATTCTAGTCTGTAACAGCCAGTGTAATTTATGATACTTGTAAAGGTTAGCTTTGGTTTTTTTTTTCTATTCAGTTTTATTCTCTCAGCCGTGTTCACGATCCCAACTAAACCTACCCCGCATTTGACACTGCTGTTTTCACATAGACGTGCTATACCAGAGGTAAACTCAAATCATGACGGCGGTTCTACATCGCATCAAAAATGCACTTTTGTACTTTGTATATGTACATGGGAAGTTCTGCACTCTACTTGTGACCATAGTAAGTAAGTAAATAAATAAAGGTAAATGGGTAAATAACATTCAATCTGGCTGTACATGTACAAAGTACAGCTATGGCAAAAGTGCATTTTTGATCTGATGTAGAATAACTGCATAATTAAAAATTAATTTTTATACTTCTTTACACTAAATGCAGATCCTTCTCTTAGGGTGACTATAGAAATGCTATTTTATATTGTTCCACAGCGTTCTGGATTATAATAATTTTAATTTTTTCTTGCTGAAAGTCTAATGTACAAAAATATTGGTGATTCATGCTACTAGATGATCAATTCTATGGCTTCCCAAATTTCTGAAACACAATGGACACTTTAAGGAGAAAAAAAATTGATTTGATGTTCTATCATGTAATCTTTTGCTTTTAAAGTCGATATAACTAAAAGGGAATTCTTTTATTTACTATTTTAACTTGGTAAAATGTATTAGGAAAATAAAATATACATATAGTTGAGGGGATGTAGTGTATTTTTTGTTAATTGGGCAATCATGGGCAAATTGTTTTTTAAAGTTTATTAATATTTTAAAACTATTTATATTGTAAACAGTTACATCCAAGTTTGCCATGGAACTAAAAACACATAAATAAAAGTGGTCATTAATTTGCCTTCAGAATTAAAATGTAACAAACCCTGTCTTGTATTGTGCCCTTCTCCCCTTTTGAGCCCACCAATAGGTCTGTGTTTTGTCATTGGTAAATATTGAATATTGCTTCTAAGAAATCACTATATAATTTGTAATCAAACTTGACTTACAATTTCAATTTCTTTATTCATTTGCTAATAGCAAAGTGGTCTATGAACAGCATGGAACCCTAAACAGGAATTTCCTCCTCTGGAAATATTTCCTGTCCTTCCATCTGTTGAAATACTGTATAATGTCTGTAAATCAAATCTCATGTCTAAAATCCAGAAGGGATAAAATATAATCTGGTAATGTCCTAATACCTTCAGTGATGATGTCTTGGAGGTGTGCTATTTTTGACTAATTGTTTAAGTTTTTTTACAGAAAGCGTGTCAGTGTTGTCTGTAACAATAACTGTTATCAGTGCTGGTGCTCCTTCTTAAGACTGAAGGCAAAGTAATACTTAAATATGAGCTTCAGTAATAAACAGGCAAACAGATACTGCTGTAGTTTTGTTGTGTTTATAATAAACTGCATACTGATGATGTGTCTGCTAGTATCTGTCTATTCTATTACTGTACAAATGCTTTCCATTTTTACTAGCCTCAATCTCCTTTACATCTCAGTATTTTTCATCCTCGACATCATCTTTTGATCTTTGCTCTCTTTACTTCCCTTCAATTCTGATTACTTAGAGCCAGATTTGCTAATTAAGGCAGGTGCACCTAATTATAAGGCTGCTTCTCAGCCGGTCACAGTGTTATAATGAGGTCTTGTTTAGTCTGATTTGAAACTTCAACCAGCTGCATTCTGTCACACTTAGCTTGCTATTGCCAACTCACAATTAAGAGTAAATTAAAGTGATGTTAAATTAGCTAAAGGCAACTTTTTTGATTATGAATTTAGCGGACCATAGTTACCGAACGTGAACATGGAGTTTTTCTTTTTCATTCTCAAATGTGTGTAGGTCATATTTAAATGGTACCTTCTTATCTTTAAATGTACACAGAAACATACACAGTGGATTTGTGCTTTTGAAAGTTAAGGAGGCTAGTCTAAATAAACAATACATTTTAATGTAATCTACATACTCATATCAAACACTGTTAATAGAATTTACAAAATAAAAAATCTTGCATTCATGTACAGGCTGTAGTAAAATACTTAAAGACTTCATTGGAAAATGCTCACTTTAGTTATTTAAGTGTAGGAACACTGGACTGGACTCCCTCTTTTCCATAATTTTGTAGTTTTTCTGTGCCATCTGTTTTATTTTTATTTTTTTCTTTGCACAATTTCTTTCTTTTTCTTTCTTTCTTTCTTTCTTTCTTTCTTTCTTTCTTAATCTAATCTTTTACTGATCACATGGTAATGATCATATGCTGCATTCTGTAAAGACTTCTGTATATTCTCTATTGTACCCTTTAAATGCTGTGACCCTATGTATTTTCTTGTTCACTAGTGAGCCGATATAAAGAAAATTTAACAGTAGAGTTTGGAACCTTTTTGAATAAAATAAATAATACTTATTTTTCAAATAAAAAAAATTATTGCTTTTATAACTACTTGATGTAAATAGATTAATCTGCTATTTATTTTATAGTTTACTATTGTTCTTCTGACTTTTAAACACGACTAGTACAAAAAAAAAAAAAACAACAAAAATGGCATAGACCACATGTTGGTTAAGTTGATTGATGAGACTAAATTGAACTGATGTAAGTGAATGTGAATGTGTGCTTGAATGTGTATCTGACTGCACTAGTGGTCAATTCATATATTCAGACTGCAGAAATAGGTTCAAGAATAGCAATTCAATGATATCAAAATACTTGCTGTCTTCTGCATCCATGTGATTGTGGTGCTGAACCAAGAAGCATACTCTATAATTCACATGTTTGCACTTAGACCTAATGTTTTGCCTCTTATGTAACTGTTACCATGGAATACTATCAGATTCAAGCTTAAAACATTTTTTCATAGTTGCAGAGCAAATGTCTGGGACACAAAAATCAAATCAATCTTACAAATTTATTTGCATATCAGTGATTTCTGCTTTTCTTTTTAAATTTTATTAGATGTTTCAGGAGAACAACACATTATTTATGTAGTATCCATAAACAACCACAACCACAATTTTTTTTGTTGTAGCCATTTTCTTTATTCTTAATGTGTCCCAACTCTGAAGTTTCTTTGTACATGAGTCAATTATCAACAATCTTTACGTAATGAAAATGGCGGCAGTTTTATTGGAGATAAGAACTGTGTTTAAAAGAACAGTATATAAAAGTTTTTGTATATTTACATATGGGGACCATATACTAGAGGGAAAAACCAAGGATTCATTATATGTATAGCTTCCAGGAATGTAACCCATATGGAATTCAACAATGCATTTATAGTGAGCACTTTGCAAAATAATTAAAGGCAATTACAAAAATGTGTATTGATATCTTTGCCTTGAAAAATACAAAGAAGAAGCGGGACAAACATAACTTAGGCAGAGACCTCACTTTAAAGGGGCTTAATTTAATGGCATGTACTGTATACAAACGCAATTGTTGCATCACAAACATCTAAGGCTGGAGCTATACTTAATACTACAATTCAAGAAATTCATGTGTAAAAACTAGACAAAAAAAAACACCTTAATTGGGGGTTTAAATGTGAGTTGTTTTGCTTTCATTTAGCAAAAAAATCTGCCAGTGGGGTAAGCAAAGTTTACTTGACAAGATTTCTTAAAGTAAGGTAAGTAATCATAAATATAATTTTTTTGATAAGTCAATAATTCCTACAATAAGGAATACAAGATTTAATGTCATAAGTACTTTTCACTTGCTTAGGTTTCATTTTTTGCAGTGTATGCTGCTGCTACACAAGCAGTGTACTGGCTATACTTGCACACATACTTTAAGTAAGTCTGGAGGACTCCACCAGGTGACAGTGCAAGAAATCATCTATGAGGGGCCAAACAGGCCAAAAATTATATATTTTTGTACGAAAACTATTGGTTTACGTGTGAACATTATTGGTTAATGAATAATTACTATCGGTTTGCATGCATACTTAATTGGTTTGCGTGTGAACAATACTGGTTTCATTCATATGAACTATATTGATGCACGTGTGTATATCAGTGGTTATCTCGCATGCTATCAGTTTGCGTATGAACTATATTGGTTTGCACTCTGTGCCAGTCTAACAATGGATTTATGTATGCACTATATTGATTTCATGCATGTCTTATACTGGCTTCATGTGGGTAACATATCGGTTTTGCGCTTGAACTCTATTGGTTGTATGTGTGTACCATGTCGGTTTCTCATACGAAACATACTGGTTATGCAACTTTGTGTATGAACTATATCGGTTCTGTGTGCGAACTATATTGGTTGTTCACGTGATCTTCAGCGGAAATGGGAGGGGCAAGAAACAGGAACTCATGGGCCGGTAGAGTCATGGAGCCTGTAGTGAAGCTGACAGGAGACGGATCTGGGTTTAAACAGTGCAGTATTTTTTTCAGCACAGTAGGTTTGAGAAAGGACTTGGTGGTAATTATTACTATTTAATAGAATCTGCCTTTGAGTCTGTAATGAACTCAAACCTGAAGTTAAGTATGTATTTGGTCGTCTTTTTATTCGCTTCCAGCTACATGCTCGCTGGCAACCCACGACTATACTTTTTCACACAGCTTTTGCAAACTAGTTACTTATTCTAAAGACAAAATATTCTACATTTACGACTGACACCTTTATCCAGTATAACGTCTAGTTACTATTGGTTACATTTCTTATGCCCAACGATCCCGCACCGTGCCGTCTAGACAGGTGAAGTGACATGCTCATGGTCACACAGTGTTACTATAAGGACTTGAACCGACAAATGCAGGATTTAAAGGACAAAGCCCTTACCACAATGCCCCAATGCTTGCACATCTGCAACATGTATATTATTTGACATAATATAAACTTGTCCAGGACTGATTCCTTTGTTAAAGTTGAGTGTAACATTTTCAATCCATTCAAGTCCTAAATCTGGGATATTTATTCTTTCAAATAATGTATCAGTTTGCAGATTAATGTGCATGCTGTAGAATATTTTGCCTTGCTCTTAATATTGGAGAAGAAGCTGGTTTGTAAATAAGTAGCTAACTACAAGCATATGTGTAGCTAGGAGTGAATAAAAAGCCAGCTGAATGCGTACCTAACTTAAGTCCCGTCATCATTTCAGATGTTAAAAATAATCACCACCAAGCCCTTTCACAAACATTAAGTAGCATACAAAAGTATTCAATCCCCTTGAAAATCATAATTTTCTGCAAGACAAAAGATTTATACACATATTTATTAAATCAGTATTTTTCTTATTTTTCTAATTTTCTATAGACATTTAACTGAAGAAGAAAAACCCCAAAGTTAATGTTTGCATAGGTATTTAAACATATGTGTTGTACAAGCTCCATCTATACATTAATGACAAATTAATTACAAAGGTGACAGTCATAATTAAACATGATGAGGTGCTACTTGTGAGTCCTTTCTGCAGTATCTCTCTGGATATAAACAGCCCCCTTTGTAATCTTTGGTGGACAGTCACGGAAAATGAAAAAAAAGGAGCATTCTACTCATGTGAGAAACAAAGTTATTGAAATGCACAAGGCAGGAAATGGTTATAAAAATGTCAAAAGAGTTTGAATGTCCCATTGTGCACTGTTGGATTCATCACCAGAAAGTGGAAGGTTCATCAAAGTACACAGACTCTGACTAAAACAGGCTATCCCTCAAAACTCAACATCAGAGTGAGACATCAACTGGTGAGAGAGGCGACTAGAAATCCAACTGTCACTCTCAGACGTCTGCAATGTTCTTTAGCTGGAGTAAAGGTGCAGGGGTCCACAATTTCAAGAGTTCTCCATAAAACAGACCTCTATGGGAGGGCAGCATGAAAGAAGCCATTCCTTAAGAAGGTCCACATAAAAGAAAGTATGGTGTTTGCCACAAAGCATTAGCAAGACCCAGTTAAAATGTGGGAGAAGGTTTTATGGTCATATGAGACCAAAATAGAAGTTTTTGGTCAGACTTAAGAGGTATCTGAAGTGTAACACTAACATTGCCCAGGCCTCAAGAAACGACATTCCTACAGTGGAATATGGTGGTGGCAATCTCATGCTATGGGGATGTTTTTCATGTACTGGGTCTGAGAATCTTGTCAGAGTTGAAGGGACAATAGATGGACACAAATACTGCGCAATTTTGCAAGAGAACTTGTTCCAGTCTGCTATGAAAGCTTGGGAGAAGATTCATCTTTCAACATGATAATGACCCTACGCATTAGGCCAATGTGACACTGGGATAGCTAAAAAACAGAAAGCTGAATGTTTTGGAGTGGCAAAGCCAAAGCCCTAAGCTTAACCCTGTTGAGAATCTGTGGCACTATTTGAAAACTGCTGTTCAGAGGTGCCATCTCACCAACATAGAGGGTCTCTAGAAATCCTGCCAAGAAGAATAGGGCAGAATCACTCCTGAGCAATGTGCAGAACTGGGGCCTACTTACAAAAGAACGAAGGCTGTTACGGCAGCAAAAGGGTTCTTGACAAAGTATGAATGTGTTGGGCTTGAATACTTAATGCAAACACCATTTCTTCTTCAGTTAAATATCTACAGAAAATAGTTTATTTAGACTTTGGAAATGTATTGTTACAGCACAAGAGTTAACATTAAAAAGACTGAATGAATAAAAGTAGAAAAATCTTTGTCATACAGAAAATTAGGATGACTTTTAAAGTGATTGAATACTTTTACATATCACTGTATGTATGTGAAAGGGTTTGGCGGTTATTATTTTTAACAGTATTTTCCCTTAATTCTGAAATGATCATGGGGCTGAAGTTATGTGCACATTCTGCTGGCTTTTTATTCAATCGTAGATACACCCAGTATATGCTTTCAGTCAGCTACTTGCTACTTATACACACAGCTTTTGCACACCAGCTTCTTATTCTATATTTTAACAGCATGGCAAATATTCTACAATGTGTACATTAATCGGAATCATTACAAACTGATCCATTATTTGAAAAAATAAATATTTCACATTTTGTTTCTGCACAGGTCAAAAATGTTAAACACAACTTTAATTTAACAAAGGAATCTGTCTTGTCACAAAACTGTGAAAGTTAAGGTGGTCCAACGTGCTTTAACACTTTACAGTGCCAATTAAATATCTTTAATGGCTTGTTTGTATACCAAGTCTGTGGTCATGAACAGATGCAAAAGTTTGGCGAACTTTTTGGTCGTAAACCGATTTGTACGTGTTCCAAGACGTTCGTGAACCGAGGTTCCACTGTATGCAACATTTAGCTTTTCAAAGAATGGACACGAACATATTATGTCAAATAATATACATGTTGCAGATGTGCAAGCATTGGGGCATTGTGGTAAGGGCTTTGTCCTCTAAACCCTGCATTTGTCGGTTCAAGTCCTGATAGTGACACTGTGTGACCATGAGTATGTCTCTTCACCTGTCTAGGCGGCACGGTGCGGGATCGCTGGGCATAAGAAATGTAACCAGTAGTAAATAAATGTTATACTGGATAAAGGTGTCAGTCGTAAATGTAGAATATTTTGTCTTTAGAATAAGTAACTAGTTTGCAACAGCTGTGTGAAAAAGTATAGTCGTGGGTTGCCAGCGAGCATGTAGCTGGAAGCGAATAAAAAGACGACCAAATACATACTTAACTTCAGGTTTGAGTTCATTACAGACTCAAAGGCAGATTCTATTAAATAGTAATAATTACCACCAAGTCCTTTCTCAAACCTATTGTGCGGAAAAAAATACTGCACTGTTTAAACCCAGATCCGTCTCCTGTCAGCTTCACTACAGGCTCCATGACTCTACCGGCCCCTGAGTTCCTGTTTCTTGCCCCTCCCATTTCCACTGAAGATCACGTGAACAACCGATATAGTTCGCATGCAGACCGATATAGTTCATACACAAAGTTGCGATAGGGTGCGCACATATAACCAGTATGTTTCATACGAGAAACCGACATGGTACACACTGTGACAGTTCAGTCATCCACTTGAACCCTCAGACTAGATGCCAGACACCAGGTAAAAGTCCAATAATAATTTTTATTCAGACAAATACAGTGCACAAGCACCCTCCACTCCACAGTACTCTTATAATAAACCACAATACTAATAAACAATAATCATCCACTCTCCCAGACGCGTTGCCTCCATGCCACCCAGCTCAGCTCAACGACTGGGATCTCCTTTTCACAGTCCTTTTATATTCCCTGACCTGGAAGTATTTCCGATCCGTCAGTACACGTGACTTCCTATCACGTCAGATCAAAAGTCCTCTTCTTCATCCTGGAAGTGCGTCATTTCCCCTGTCACTGTGACTAAGATGTACTTCCGGGTTATAGGGCACGTAACAATCTCTGGACCTCCCTGCAGCCACCTCTAGGGGCCTCTGTGGTATCCAGCAGGTCTGTGGATGAAAACTCCAATGTCCACAAATCCCTGCTTGCATTCGGGGCACCTCCATGCTGCAGGGAGGGCTCTACCTGGCAGCCTGGGGGTATTGGCCAGGAAGACTGGCCGGCCATAGTCCACAACACATACAACCAATAGGGTTCAAGCGCAAAACCGATATGTTACCCACATGGAACCAGAATAAGACGTGCATGAAATCAATATAGTGCATACACAAATCCATCGTTAGACCGGCACAGAACGCAAACCAATAACATGCAAGCGTAAACCAATGCAGTTCACTCACAAACCAATAACAAACGTATTCAAACCACTGATACATGCAAATCAATATAGTTCATATGCAAACCAGTACTATGCATATACAAACAGATATAGTTCACGCACAAATCAATAATATACGGACACGAAGCAATATAGTTCATATGAATGAAACCAACATTGTTCACACACAAACCAATTAAGTATGCACGCAAACAGATAGTAATTATCCATTAACCAATAATGTTCACACGTAAACCAATAGTTTTCGTACCAAAATATATGATTTTTGGCCTGTTTGGCCCCTCATAATCATCACAGTAAGAAAGCAACATCCAGTTTTATTATGTTGTGAGTTGAGGGAAGAAAGATAAAAATTCTTTGCATTCTGATGTTGTTGTAAAGGAGCAAAAGAAAAAAAGACGGCACCGAAGATGGTATGTGAGACCTTTAAATGTATTTCATCATTACAATTTGGAATATGCAATGCTTGTATTACCTATGCAAGAAATGGATAAAGAAAAACATTATGTTCGCATGTCAGCATTTAAGTTTAGTCATTTGCTTCACTGCATTGAACCATTAATCAAACATCAAAGCATGCACATTTATCCTGTTTAGTTGCATTTGGACTTGCCATCACATGTTAATAGTAAACAATGATGCCGTCGCGTACCAAAGCTTGAACATACATGCCACCCATATTTTTGTTGGTACTACAACTTACATACACTTTCCATTAATTTCTGACAATGTGCTCAGAGGATGCTTTGGGAACACGTGTCAGCCATGATGCATGTGCATAAGTGTTCTGAGTGTAAAGTATTAACCAGCCATAAGACTGCAGCAAGTTGAGGCTGTAGAAACATTTACTTCCATGGTACCTTCTACATAAGATACTGTAACCATGGGTTACACAATAATAAGCTTTACCTAAGTTCAGAAAACAAATGTAAACAGGACTGGCAAATTTTCATTACACTTCAAATAATCAAAGCCCACTGTGTTCTCTACCTACCTCTACCCTCCTTTTAACATTGAACAGGTTTTTTAATCCTTCATTCATGCTATCACAAAGGTTTTAAATCATTGTGGTGACCTCAAAAACAGAATTGGTCCCCAATTCAATACATTTCCAAAGAGTGCAATGAAGTTCTCAGTAGGTCTACAGACTTAGTAGACGATAGCCTCTACAGCACTCTCCATATGACAGCTCAAACTGTCTTATTCCAGCAAATTCTAAATGCTATATGTTGGTCATATAATCACCAAGGGCCTCATGTATAACGCAATGCATAGAACTCATACTATAACATGAAGTAAGCACAAAAGCGGGAATCTGCATATGCACAGAAAGATCCAGATGTAGGAATCTGTGCGTACACAAACTTCCACATTCTTCCGCTACATAAATCCCGATCAGCATGAAAAGTAACGTTCATGCACGTGCCTGCTGTTTCGCCCCAACTCCTCCCAGAATATGCAAATCAATATAAATAGCCCTTAAGCTCAGCCTTCTGTGAAAAGGCAATGGGAAAAGCAGAGGATAAAATATAATCTAATATAAGAATTTCAGCGACTACCAAGTGGAGGCAAGGAAAAATGTACTATTTGTTTGCTCAAATAGTGGTATAGTCAACAGAAGGAAGTTGATCGAGTGACAGAGTGTCGGAGAAACTCGAACGCTCAAGTTCACAAAGTCGCAAAGTGCCCAAAATAAAAAAGAAGTTGTCACATATCAAAGTCGCCGTGAAAAGGCTCACCATCTGAGTGTCATATGAAAGCTTATTAGGGTACAGAGAAAAAAAAATAGGCACACAGTGGGGAAAAAAGCACGAAATGTCAACTTTAATTTCGAAATTTCCACTTTAATCACGTAGTTCATTTTGGCATTAAAATAGAACATCATAAACTGCATCTTAAAGTCGTTTAATTTACTAGTTTCCCAAATCCCATCATAACTAAAGTAGCACATTAAATACTTTGTTTTGTATTTGATTTTCTATGTTGTCTATGTGTGTGAATCACTACGTGCTTCCCCGCTTTCTCTTTCTCCTACAGGACACATAATCCATTACATTCAAAATTTTACAGCTCTCTGAATAATTAAAATACTGAGATGTATACGTGATATCTTTTTCATGATGATAGAAATGAAAGCATGTTATTAAACATGGGAACACGGTGGCACAGTGATTGTGCACGACCTTCAATGAAATTATTGCAGCAGCACTGTCTCTTTCAAACGTACTAACCTCCAATTCCTGTCCTTACTTTTCTTTGTCCAAATACCCAAATCGCCACACAATCAGCTCTGTAATAGACGTTAAGCCATCTTTAAGCTTAAAACAACAATTCTTCAAAACTTTTAAGGAACATTGAAATATCTTCATAGTACGTGTTTAATTATTCTATCCATCTATCCATCTAGGGTCGCGCCAGCCCAGCAAGAATACAGCACAAGGTAGGATCAATCCGTGAACTAGCTAGCGCTGCAGCACCGTGTCCTCACATGTTAAATAAATAACAATACAGATTATTTAAATGAAGTTACAGTTTTATCTGTATAATATAATCAATATATTTTGCTGCATTTCATCATCATTTGTAAACATGCATTTTATAAAGTGGCGCAGGTTGTGCAATATTAAAACTGTAGTGCAAGTTTACAGTGAGGTGATTATACTTATAAGTACAAACAATTCTACATGGTGCACTTGATGGACTGATTGACTGTGTTTAAAGTTCTTGGGATGAAAGTGTTTCTGAACATGAGGTCCTTACGGGCAAGTCTCTGAAGCGTTTTGCCATGGCTGAGGCAGCATGTGCTTGATGCTGTATCTCGATAATTCTCTTTCTTATCAGCTGCTGCTGTGATTCCCTACTCAGATACAGTGATATAAATACTCCGAGTGGTGCAGTGAGAGTAATATGGAAAAAGATGATCCGCTGTGGCAACCCTTAACAGGAGCAGCTGAAAGAAGAAAAAGAAGGTGCAGTGACAGTAACAACGCTAAAGCAGTTATCGTATTTGGAATACTATGGCTATTCCCTGGACCATTATATTGTTACAGGTTAATTACAATCAGATGCATTACACTAATAAACAATATGCAGTTAGTTTCAGTGTATTTATAAAGCCATGTCAGGAATCTGGATCTAAGACAGAAAGGGTAACCACACAGGAACAGTAGCACTGCTTTGACGCTGGGTGCTGCCAGTCTGCAAAACCGAGCGCAGAACTTGCGAACGACAGGGTATGAGGTACCGTGGAAATGTGCGTGGCTTTACGGCAAGTTTAGGTTTTATACTTCGCGATTTGAACGTGGAAACGTTTGTACGTAACATTTCTGTGCGTATGCACTGTTTATACATGTTGCCCCAAGTGCTCTTCACTAATGGGAACTCACACTTTCTAAAAAATAGGCTACTTTATCTACAGGCCAAATGTCTGCCCAAAAACACCCAACCACAATTCATGAGGTTTGAAACACTAGAGAAATATAGCTACTTTATCTTAAAAAAAAAAAAAAATTAGATGAGAAAGTACCATATCAACATAAACAAGAGTCACTTCAAAAACAGTAAGTTTCTTGCTTGTGGCTATGTTTTTATCACTGTTGGAGAAGCCAAGTTGTTTGGTTTGCAGAAAAGGTTCAGACCCCGGACGACTTGATGATTAAAACAAGACAGCACTGAGATATTAAACCATTGTGTTAGACAGACAGTCCATGAGGACAAAGCAGCAGCAACATCTCTCATCATTTTATTCCTAGGTTATTTACATAAAGTACTGCACTAAATGATGCAATTCAATAAACATCCTTTCTTCCCACCCTTACTTACTGTAACCATTATGTCTACATACTGTAAACATTTAAATAATACATCTCAGTAATGCACTAATTATTGAATATGTTTTCTGCTCATTACACTCTGTTGGACAATATGGAGATTTTAGCCTTTTTTCTAGGCTTTCAGTGGCATTCAAAGCTTTCTCTATTACCTGAACATACTTAACATACATTCCAAAAGTCAGAGGCCCCTCCTCCACATGCATTCAACAAGGACATTAAATTGGCTGTCTAAAAATACTGCAATTGCACCTTTACCCAAAATTTGGTCAGCTTGCTTTCTAATCTTCATCTGTTAATCATTGATGAAATGACATGCATGCAGACTTCAGCCACAGTAAAAGTTACCTACAAGGACATTTATCTTAATCACACAGGATGTACTCTTGATTACTCTAATGAATGCAGCTGAGCTGTCTATAAGCAGGCATTGCCTTGTTACTGGAAGCTGACTCTAATCCATTCAACAGAGCCTATACCTTCCCTTAAAAATTAAATGTCTCTAACTCTTCACTCTCTTTGGAAATAAGAAACTCCACCATTCTACTCTTTGGAACATGAAAGCACTCTTTGTGGGCTTGAAAGTTTAGTCTCCTTAGAGCTTTTTTTATCTGGATACTCTGAACACCTTGTAGGATCACTGGCTGTAAGATCCATTCCTCCATGCTTAACCTCTGTTGAAGTAACTGGAAGTAACTCCCAGTAATTATTCTGGGAGATCAATACTTTAAGAGGGAAATCTCAGGCCTTAAACATTTATGCCAGAGATTGTCATGCTTTTTCCTATAAAGATTGGAAAGAAAACACACTCAGAAAAGAGTCTAACACTTGAATTGAGCTGAGGAAGACAACTTCTTACAAAGATGATATATGCACTCCACCACAAATAAACTACTTAAAAAGGAGCCACAACACACATGTCCAGTTGGTATTATAACAGTTTTACCTGTGGAAAGATAGATTATAATGCTATGAAAGTAATATGTATCCACTTAAAGACATGCTTTCTCATGTGGAATTGTTAATGTTGTCGGGTATGGCTGGGGTGGCGACCCGGCTGGGACACCTAGGAAGACCGGAGAAGGGCTTGCGCCTTCCCCAGACCATGTGGGGGCGACCGCCCTGGTACCTTTGGGGGCCTGGGTACAGAGCTTTGAAGATCAACCCTGTAGGGGCCCGTGGTCACCGCCAGGGGGCACCTCTATGCCTTTGGAGCCCTGGACCTCAGCACTTCCGCCACACCTGAAGTGCTGGGGGGAAGAGGAGCAGGGACACCCGGAGTGCTTCCGAGGATGCAGCCGGCACTTCCGCCACACTGGGGCGTGTCAGTGGAAGATTGCCAGGACACACCTGGAGCACATCCGGGGGAGTATAAAAGGGGCCACCTCCCTTCATACAATGGCTAGAGTCGGGTGGAAGATGGATGAGGTCTGGAGGACAGACAAGGAGGCGGTCTGAAGGAAAAGGCATTGTGTTGTGGCCAGGACTTTTGGGGACTTTGGGGTTTGTGTGCTGCACTTGTAAATAGAAAGTATGGTGATTAAACGTGTTGTGGGTGATCCAAACGTGTCTGCCTGTCTGTGTCCAGGCCAGCTGCCACAATTTTTAACAAGTTTATGAATAACTGTGTCACATGAAACTTAAAATGTTTTGCAAGTTTTTGATTCATTTGAAAAAAAAAAGCTTTGAGTTGCAGCCTGTTTGTTTAGCCCTCTCTTACCATGGGTTAGCATTTGAGTGTGGGCAAGCTGATAATGGCATCATGCTATAATTTCAAAGGTGAAACACAAAAATTAAAAAAAACTTGTAAAATCATGAAACTTCAGAAAATCTATAAATTAATCTATTTTATCAGTCTTGTGTCATTTATGTCAACATATCAGCAAGTATCAGATTACATTAGATGATAAAATTAATTGTCCCCAGGGGGAAATTAAAATTTCATATATACAGTATAACAAAAATAAAGAACAAACCCCCAAATACACATAAGAATTTCTGGCTTGGGTAATAAGAGAGCTGATGAGGTGAAAAACAGGCAGGTACTGTAGGTGGCTGTAGGTGGCTCAGAAGTCAGACCTGCTCAGATTATACCACAGGTTTATATTTAAAGTCATTAATGTTTGAATAGAGCAGGTGCATCTTGTAGTCTTCATGAATGAAACATTCTGATAGAATGATGTGATAAGCATTCAGAATGATTCATTAACAACATATTGACACAGAATAATCATTTCTGTCGTTGCGTCAGAAAGAATGATGAGATTAACTTTTTTCCCTTGGCAGTAACTTGGGTGAACTCAGTCCACATTTTAATGTCTGGATCACATATTTAGTCTTAATTGTAATGTGCTCTTTTTTAACCTCTGCTTATTCTCATAAATCTGCTGTTCCCTGTTCCTTCCATTTTATCTGAGGAAACCTGTCAAGCATTAAAATAGTGTGTTAAAATAGAGCTGTAAGCCAGAATAAGATTTATTATTTCTTGGTTTTATTTTGGGGCAGCATGGTGGCGCAGTGGTAGCTCCGCTGCCTCGCAGTTAGGAGACCCGGGTCCTCCCTGCAAGGGTTTCCTCCCACAGTCCAATGACATGCAGGTTAGGTGCATTGGTGATTCTATATTATCCCGTGTGTGTTCCCTGTGGTGGGTTGGAGCCCTGCCCAGGGTTTGTTTCCTGCCTTGCGCAATGTGTTGGCTGGGTTTGGCTCCAGCAGACCCCCGTGACCCTGTAGTTAGGATATAACGGGTTGGATGAGGGATGTTTTTATTTTTGTACTTCTCCTCATGTGGCTCCTTCCCTTATGTTAATTTGGTAATCCTAGCATAAACACAATGTGACATTCCAACATGACAATCCTAGATGAGAGAACACAGCAGCAAATAGTTTAAATCAGCATTTATATGTGTCATTCTAAAATAATTTAAGAAATAACATTTAATATTGTCATTTTTTTAAGATGACCACAAAGTTCTCTGTACCTACCGCAGGCTATAGCAGACCAGTGTCAAAGGATCTTCTGTACAGGAAATTTTGCCATCTGTTCAGTTATTTCAAGTGGTGAAACAAACATTGAGAACCAGTAGCTTGATATCACTGTAACACAATTCTAATCAAAAAGAAAACTCTAGCTTCTCTAGCTTGTATCTTGTCTTATGCCGCATTATCCTATTGTGTTACGTTCTGCTTTAAATAGCAATCATTTTAAATAATTGTTTTTTCTTAATATCTATACTCATTTTTTTCTCTCCCTCTCTCTCTCACATTGTTATTTATTGTTAAATTTTGACTGGTTCTGATATTTTCAATTTGTAGTCATTAACTTTGCTTAACAGTAACACTGTAAATTGTTAATGCTGTTTTTATAAAAAAAAAAATTAAAAAAGTGGTGCAGAGTGAGTCCATTCTTCCTGAGTCCACCGTGTAGTACTCTGCAAACGAAGAAAACGTGTCAAACAGTTTCTCGATGCAGGCAAAAGCTACTGACTTTATTACGGAACGTGTTTAAACCATATACAGTACATAACTGTTGCCTTTTCATTAATACTCATCACCCCACCACCAGTGGCGTAGCTGGGGGGGCTGGCAAGGGGGGACATCTGTATCCAGGGGGCACCAAATTGATGTTACAAAATTTTAGAATGAAATGTTTTCCATTCTTAAATGCACTAAAAAGTAAATAAAAAACATTTGCATACTCAGTCCATCACTCCATCAGTATGAGGATATCTTTTTCCTATGTTTTTTTGTCTCTTTCTGATTTCAAAGCACATATTAGTTCTACAGTATATACCCAACAAACAATAATTTATCCCCTCCACTACTCTAACATGCTTGACTCCCACCCAGAAACATTTTTGACATTATTAAACATGAGGCATCAGTGTATCATTGTCTAAGTTGTAGCCATTGCCATTTCTGTGTGCCAAGTGATTTGTGTTTATGTGTTTGATAGAAAATTGATTGGGCTGCGGTGAAGTATTCTAGTAGATGGCTGCAAAAGTCTAGACATTTCCCTATCATATTTTCATATGAATAAAATGTAAGTAATGCAGTTTTTATAAATATATAATTATTTTGCTTTATAATTTGCTATATACTTTCTTTAAAATCATTTTTAAATGCGGAAAACGAATTTTTTCTTACAAAAACTAAGTGAAATCTTCAGTTGTCCCTGTGCGCTGAAAACCCTAGCTACGCCTGTGCCCACCACCTCCCACAATGCAATGTATGTGAATTGTGTTCTTACAGAGGTGCAGCACCTCCAGCTGCTATACAGGATTCAGAATTCACGAACATGGGCAACATTAACCTATTCACCCAGTCTGACTATGCATTGGCAGGGTTGTGACTGGACCTGGAGAACTAACATCTGCATGCCTAGTAGGTACAGGTGTGTTGGGGGAAGCAGAGGCTGTGAGGAGTCCTTAAGTGTGGGCTTGAGGCAATCTACTGAGACCGTCTGCTGTTTGCCACCAAAATCCAGCATGAATGTTTTGTCTCCGCATTCCTAGACTCAGAAAGGGCTATCATAAGGTGGTTTCAGTGGGCCGTGATGTACCTCGTGATGGACAAATGGGAACTTAGCTGATTGCAGGTGGCATGGGAACTACGGGTGAAGAGAGCTGTGCTGGGCAGAAGGTACTGGCTAGAAGGTGACTGCTGTGTCAGGGAATGTAGATTTGTGTCAGGATGCAGTCCAGGGGACAGAACTCTGAGAATTAAAGTCCTTGACACACTGCGAGGCTCACAAAACACCAGTTCAGCAGACGTGACCTGCAGATCCTCTTTCAAAGGTGTATGTAGCCCCAACAGCACCCAGCTGTCATTAGGAAGAGAAGCCTTGATGGCTGACTTTAACGACTGTTGAAATCACTCACAAAAGCTGTTAGCTTGGGGGTGGTAGGCAGTGATATGGTACAGTGTCATCCCAAAGCCCTGTGCAGCCCAGAGCTGTGAAGTGAACAGTGCACCTTAATCAGAAGTGATGTTGGAAGGAGTGCAAAACTGTAACCCAAGTGCTGATAGAAGCCCTTGCTACTTCTGCTGCAGTTGTACAGTAGACATCAAAAGTAAACTTCAGGCCAGTGAGCATGTGTGTAAAAACATGAAAAGGAAGAAGGAGGCCTATCAGTTTCATGTGAAATGGCAAGCAGGCACCAGGAAAGGTGTCAAAGGGGCTTTGTTCATGTCCGGGGGATTTTCAAGCAGACTCTCTACCCTGGATGCTGTGGAGCCGCTGAGAGCTGCAACAATGTAGTAGTACTTTGTGTCGTCTGCCATAACGTCCTGCAACGCAAACTGTGCCTCTGCTTGGTCGAACCATGCTATGGCTTGCTGTTGCCAAAACTCCGGTAACATTAAAACCACTGCATTTGTAAACATGTCTAACGTAACTCTGGAACTGTCCAAGAGTATTGGGGTCACAACTGTAGCACCCTGCTAGGGAAGAAAACACAACAGGCAATGTTTTTTTGATGCAGGCAAAATCTTCTGACTTTATTATTGAACTTGCTTAATCTATATGCATAACTGTTGCCTCTCCACTCATCACCCCGCCTCCTTCCACACTGCAGTGCATGTGAATTGTGTCTTTACAGAGGTGCAGCGCCTCCAGCTGTTACAACTGTATAAGAGTTTTTCCTTAAAGAGACGCAGGTTTAATTGGTTGGTGATACTAACTTGGCCTGATATGAATTTGAGTGTGTCACTTAATTGATGAGTAGTCTGTTCTCAAATGGTCCCAAGCTAGGCATCCAAACTGTACAAATAGGCATAAGGCCTGAGACCTTACAGTTTAAAAAAATATTATTGTTTCATATTACTCATATTATATTATTCTCATATTACTTATGCTTGAAAATGGCAGTAGCCAGGAGGGCCTAATACAAGTTCTAACCCTCTATCCTGTCAGTTTAAGGTTCCTGAGCAAAAGTACTGACAGAATGTAATGTCGAGACAGTGTAAAAATTCTGTGGCAGGCAACCAAGACGCTGTCTGATAGTAGTGACGTTTATAAGGTTACTGAATTCTCTGAGTTTCAGGAACACTGGAAACTGACATAGTGATATTTCAAAGAGAGATTTTGAGGTTAACCTTGCAGTGAGCTCATGAAATGATTTAAAGCAACCATGAGGCAAAGTCTCAGTCCTAAAAACAATAGGTTATGATCATGAGGATGTGTGACAAAGAGAGTAAGAGGTAGAAGAGGGGCAAAAAGAAATGTGCTCTTGTTGATACTTTGGGCCATTGGATGGGCCAATCCATCTAGTAGAGTGTGACTTCTATTTGGCCTTTTCCAATCCGTAATATAAAAATGGGTTTAAAAGTTAGGCTCAGCCAAGTAGGTTCTCTAATTACCCCAGGAAATTCCATAAATAATTCAGTATGCTAGCTTCTCCAATTCTTTGACAAAAATTCATGAAATGAAGCTAGTAGTTTGAGTTCTCAACTAAGTTCAGACAAGGATGACATTTTGTACCCAACTGATTAAGGGCACTAGTTATATGCTGGGCGATTAATTCTTAACTTAATGGGTATCTGTAAATGCACATGGCCAAAAAACTTATGATGTTACCTTTTGATGGTATATTTTAGACACATATGCAAAATAACACTTTAAAGCATGTTGTGAAAGTAATAGAGCCAAATGAATTAACCTCAAAAGTCTGCATTACCAATCACACAATCTCCGGATTCATTACCAACCTGGCCAAATCAATCAGATCCATCTTAAGTTTATCATTTCTGGATTGGTTATTGAAATTCCCCCACCTGGAAAATACAGGTAAAATTCCATTACAGCAAATATCATTACAACAAAGTATTTTTACAGTCCCAACAGTTTCTTCATAAACTTTAAAAATCTTGTTACTACAAAAAACATTCAGCAGATACTTTCATTACAACGAATTGCCCAAAAGACCTTCCCTGAATTAATCATTCACAGAGCAGGTAGTTCTGTGGTCGCAGCACAGTTGCACAATGTTCCCTGAACGTTGAAGTTTCTTCAAAACTTTCCCCGTACTGTTTTTTTTATTATTTTGCTGTGTTTGTTTTCTGTTTTTGTCAATGATACATTTTGCTTATTGCTCGTCAACATCTGAAAAACACCCATTGGAATTTAATTCATTGTCACCCTCCTATAGAAATGACAGGCACTAAAAAACAGTTCACATAAAAAAAAAACTTGAAATCGATTCTATCAAAAAATTTTCACCATGTAAACCTTCAAGAAAAAATGAAAAAATCTCAGGTTGAAAAAATCTCAGTGCAAACGTATGCAAATTGCTGCATTTGAAGATGCCAAAAAAACAGTTTTTATGTAGTTCAGTAATGCAATTGAAGAAACATTCCTATTAGTGGGTCACTCGTTCATGAAAAAGCAAAGTCACTGTCAATCTCCTTGGACCACGAAGATTTTACTGCCAGCTGGGGTGGGCTAATTCATTTTCGGGATCGTTTTGGAATTGCAGCCAAAGCAATCTGTGGAAATGAATCTGCAGTTCCAACTGAAAAAGCAAATGAATGCCGTGCAGGTGAAATCAGGAAAATCATTTCAGCTTGAAGACATCTACAATGCAGATAAGACTGGAATCTTCTACCAGCTGCTACTGCATTGCACTTTAGTACTCAAAGATGATCCATGCTGAGGAGGAAAAAAAAAATTAAATAAAGGTTGACAGCTCTACTTTGTTGCAATTCAACTGGCACCCAAAACATTATTCCTCTCAGCATTGGCAAGTCAACCAATCCTCTGTGTTTTAAGTGTGTTACATTCTTTCCATGTGAATATAAAGCAAACCAGCTTAGATGACTCAAGACAAATGGACAGCGTTGGGGCCAGGTCAGTGGCCAAGTTATACTGTTCCCTGCATTTATAATGTTCCTTGTGTCACGCATCGACGAAAAGCGCTTATAGTGCAATCTCGATCGGCTCAACACTGTGAGCCTGCGTTTGCCCCAGTAACGGACAAGCAATCTTCCACAGACACGGCAATCGCACTTCGGGGGGTCTCAAAATAGTTCAGAAACCTCACAATATGCACAAAAGGAATTGATAACTGCCCATAGCATGCTTCCACATTTAGATAATGTTCACGTTGAGTTCCTCCCACCCAATTGCAGGGCAGTGCTCCATTGAATTTTGGCATCATTCACACCCTGAAAGAGTATTATCGCAAGGAAATGCTGAGAAAAATTCTGGGCAGCATAACGTGAACATAAATGAACGTGAAAAAAGCTATTGAAATGATTGCAAATGCCTTAACAAATGCAAATGCAAGTTAAAGAAAGCATTATAACGACAAACACAGAATCTCATTACTGTGAAATTTTCATTACAACAAAATATTTTTTAGGTCCTTGGCACTTCGTTGTAACAGAATTTTACCTTATTAGTTAAAAGTTAAAAGCTATATAAATGTAAAGAATCTATATATATAATTCACTAAGGCAAGACACCCATGGAAAACACGGCGGAAGGGGCGTGGATTCACTAAGCCGCCGACAAGTAAGACACCTATGGCGCACGCAGGGAGGAGCCACGCCCTCCAACTCCAAGACCATTGGATATGACGACAACTCGCAGAACCACGCCCACCAACTCGGACATGACCACACAGAAAAACTGCCGTCATTTATATAGGTCTGTGGTAGATGCTACATGCATCTCCGAGCCATGTTGACTGTTCATTGAGGCATGTTTCTCGCGGAGGTGAATCGCCAAATGAAAAATGGTTTGCGAGGGGTATCCCATGGGATCCTTAAAACAATCCTTTACAACTGAGGTTAAAACACAATGAAGTAAGCAGTCTTTAAAAACCGAGTTTTCGGTTACAACGCACGACCGCGTGCACCATAGCAAACTGTTTTACACGCTACATACAGCATCCGCGACAAACATGCATCTTCTTCACTCACGGACAATTATATGTTGCTCTCTCCAGAGTTACATCTTTTCATTCACTTTATGTTGTAACCTTAAACCCTCCCTTTTTAGACAACTGTGTCTTTCCAGAAGTGTTCAACCATCAATAAATAATTATGCACCGTTTGTTATGCCGTGGGTTCACTATTGTGTTGTATTTTGCTCTCTCCAGAGTTCCATCTTTTCATTCACTTACTATTGTATTCTTACACCAACCTGTTTTAGACAACCGTGTCTTTCCAGAAGTGTTTAGCATTCAAGAAATAATTATGCATGAGATTGAGCGTGTGTTTACCCGGCGCAGAGAGGCGTGGGTAGGCTGTTGAACCTCATTCGGGCTGCAAACCATGGAATTCCCACTAAGTGTGACTCATACACTCCCACTGGTTACGTCCCTACCCTTTGTACACACCCCCCTCCCACCTCGATACTACCGTGGTCGGGTGTCTTCGTGGATTATATATAGAAAAGAAGCCAAAACTGCACAGAGCAATGAAACATCTGCGTGAGTCACATGCGCATCTGGACTGTGTAAAGACGACAACGACTCAAGTGACGAGTTGGAGGTGGGCACATGAGCGGTCAATGCCCACCTCCAATCAGTGCGATTGCGGTCCGACAGTTTTCAGTCACGGATGATTGTGTGTTGGCCTGACTAGTTATTATTATTATTTTAGTACTACGGGGCTTACCCACTGATCACTTTGCTCACCAACCCCAGCTTGCCTGTGTTACACACCAGCCACTTCGTGTCTCTGCAACTCGTGTTGTGAAGAGGGGAGCTGAACGCACCCCAAGGAGACGCAGTCGTTCCTCCAAAAACCCCTCTTAAACGGTGATACAATGGGAAACAAGTACAGTTTTGTTTTTACCTCCTCTGTGCTTGATCAGCTGCTGGCATGCTGCTGCTGCTGCTGCTGCTGCTGCCTTCTGATCTGCATCTCACGCGGCGCTTCAAACATTTAATAGCCTGTACAGCAGCTGTCCTACTCTTTGTCTTTTATTTCCAGGCCTGGTCATGGTTAAATCTGTTAGCACAAAGTCTCGTCTCACGGGATGTGAGTTCTTGATATTTTTTAGTTTATAATTTAAAAACAATAAGAATATGAAAATCTAACAACATCACATTAAAGCATGACATAAAAGTCATATAAAATCGTTGCACTTTTAGGCTTAGGATTTTATATATATAGAGTACATTAACACCTGTTTAGGAAACCATACAGAGGCAGCAGAGCTAAGTTTTGCTTTATTTACTTTGTGGTCTTCCATTTGAATTTCGGTTATTTTTTACATTGTATGGTACAAATTTATTGTATGTTATTTTATACTCTTGCAATTTATCTGTATTCTTTAAAATTTTGAATTCTTTATACTCTGTATATTGTTGAACTTTCACTAAATTGCTGCACAGTATTCCCTGCCATTAAGTTTGCAATACCATTCAAAGATCTGTTTTATGCACTTCTAGAAGAATAAAAAGTAAAGTACCACTTCTGATTAGCAGAAATACCCCAAACGTTGATAAAAATCTACACTGTACATGATACATGCAAAATTTGGATGACCTAAGTGAAAATATACTCAAGTTATCATGTTTACATACACACACATACAGAGACAGACACACTGACATAATTCCAAAATGGTATTTCTGGACTCAGGCAAGTCTAAAACATCTAGATTCACCAAAATCTCAACATCAAATTTTTGGATGATTACAACACTTTCCCTATACTTTATATATGAGAAAGTAAAAAAGAGGAAATATAAAATTGCAAATTGACTGATGGAGCCAAGCCACGATTTTATAGAAAGAATTTTTTTTTATTGCTAATTCAAATGCTATTTTTCAGATTGTGATGATAAGAGAATAGGATGGTTTTTTTAAATGACTAAAAAGTAATAAGTAATTTTTTTTGTTGTTGTTGTTGATAGACATTTATTTAAAGCCCTGTATACAGAGGTCAGAACTAATAATTTAATGCCTATAGAGAGTTAAGATTTTTAGCAGTTTTTATCTTAGATTGATTAATCTTTAAAGCATTACTCAATACCAATATTGGTGATGTCCTTTACTATAGAGTTCTGCTGCAATCTTTTTCACACCAGCACCACCAAGGACTGCATGTAGCATGTTCAAGAGTAAGCAGCTCAACTGAACTAGTGATATTAGCCCTTGGGTTAAAAAAATACAAATATTGTATAGAGAAAAGTATTTAGTTAGTTACATAGTACTTCCGATACATCCATTTAACCAATAGCATTATAACTGAGGCCCAGTGATTTAGAAAATTTTCTGGGCAAAATTGGTTAACACAGCTAATTATGCATATGGAAGTGACAAGCAAAAAAAAAAAGAGAAGCAACATAAAATTCTCAGACTGACTTAATCCATTTCAGGATGATGGGGTGTGGAAGCCCTTCCCCAGTGAGTGAAAATGTGGGGTAAACAATTTGACATTTCTTCTAGATCTTTTTAATGTGGCCCTTCTGTTCTAGTCCCTTATTAAATGTTCAAAGACTAGTCTCCATATTGAGATCAATTTGGAAAATATTTACAATACAATGTGTTCAAGAGTCATAGGAAGAAGAAACTGCATGCTACTGTAGTAAAAGGTTTCTACAAACACAAAAAATTCCTAATTTGATGGTACATGCATACAAATGTTGGCACATGCTTTCAAAGATGAGAGCTTTAAAGGTCATAAGGACTCACACGTGAAAGACACATATATAGTTGTTCATTTTTATTTTATTTTGAATATTGTATGTAAAAAGAGTAGCACAAATACATTTGACAAGATACATTTAATATGTAGATGTTATGTTTAAAAAGAAAATGCTCTTAGGCATCCACAGTGTAAAAAATGACTGACTACAGTAGTTATTTGCATAATTTTAAGAGCTTTTTACTCACTGTAATTAAATGCAGAAAGGATTAACTTTGCTTAGAGAAAAATAAAGAATAAGGAATATGGGTGTTTTTTAAAGTGCACCGCTGCCTCAAAAGTTCATGATGTATTAACCCATATACAATAAGCTTTATATTAAATTGATTTATTTATGTTTAATATTGAAGACATAAGGAAAAAATGGAAGAACACGTGTTTTTATTATAGCATGAAACATACATTTAGAACCTTTGAAAACTTCTTCATTTTGACAGCTTACATGGAATAACAGTTGCATTCTGAACTGTGAAGTGTATGTATTTGAAATATATAGTAGAGACATACTGTACCACAAACCAAAGTATTTTACATTTGATGATACAGAATATAATTTAGTTACAGAAATGCTCTACCTAGCACAGATAAAATAAAAAGTGTTCAATCATATATTTCAAGAGAGATTAAATTGCCATGCTCTAAACTAAAAGCCAAATACAAGTGCTTTTGAAGTTCAATGAGCATTTTAAGAATCTACAGCTTGAAAAGTTCCACATTTTTGATTGCTTATTTAAGTTTATGCTTTTAGGTGGCATATTTATTTAAAATAAAATGTCCAAATACTGTGTTATTTAATTTAAAAATTAAGTTGATCATATACATTAAGCATTATGTCAAACCATACATACAGTATGTACTAGCGACATGGTAGAACAGACGTTAGTGTTCAGATACAAGCACATTCACTGGCTGTGCCAGGTTTCTTCTGGATCATCAGTTTCCACCCAAAAGTAGAAAGAGGAAATTTATTACTTTTTACTGACTTTGTGTGAATGAACTAGTGCCGTGTGGTGCTGTGCAGTAGGTGTCCGTGGCAATACATGAGTCTTTAATAAAACCAGTGTACTCAGGCTCCATGTGTGTAGATACTGCAGTGGTAAAGTTCTGCAGCCACGGAATGGTTGATAAGGAGATTGCTTTAATTGTATTTGCACATGAATGTGCGTTCAGGAGAGACAGTTTCCTCATTGAAACCCTCTGAGGCATGATTGTTACTGGCCTAAGGCCTAGGGGAACCTGGCTAGGTACAAGCCACTGTTCCTACAGAGTGTAGCCACAGCAGTATGGTGCCAAAAGCAGAAAAGAAGCAGGCAGCAATTAATTCACTTTATTCTGATTTGGCCGGAGGTATATAACTACTTCAGTCTCTACCTAGATCAGCTTGACAATCGGTTAAAAATGGTATATAACAATTTCCTTTGCTTAACAATAGTGTAAACAATAGTATTGTTGCCTACTATCAAGAAGTACATATACCGCTGTATGCTCATTAGAGATCAATGTTCCTAGAACATGTCAAATTTTCAAACCAAGTAAATACAAACATTTTCTAATGAAGCAGGCAGTTCTGATATCACAATTACTGTATATTGATGAGATACCAATCAAAGAAGTTGGATCTTCAAAGCAGGTGACTCTTTTGTGAGACATTTGTCCTGTAGACAGCTACTGTACCAAGAATAAAATGTAGCAGAATTATTCAGGAAATTTGCCTTTTTACTTATCATCCCAGTCTCAAACAATGAGTACCTATTGCCACTTCATCTATTGGTTTTAACATTTGTTATTTCTATGTGTTTTTCCTAAAAGCAACATATAGAAGTGTCCTTTTCTTTAAAACACGATTTCTAGCCCATTACAGTCGCTCCCACTGAGCAAAACAGAGAAGCAGGGAATGAATGAAGGATCTTGTAGGGCCAACGTCAGGTGGGAGAATGAATGAGGTCTGGCTACAAGACTCCAGAAAGACGCTGAAGGATGGTGGAGAGGGAGGGACAGAAGCTGTTGGTGTCCCAGCCCAGCTGAAAGCCCAACAGGTGAGCGGGGAAGATATTGGGAGTAGGAAGCACTGAGCTGGCAGGAAAGTAAGAAGGAAAGAAAATGAAAATAGCTCTATAGTTTGAATCTTACTCTTTAACATAATGAAAGAACTTATTTACTGATTGTTTTTTTTTTCAACAAATGTGTTAATTTTATTGATGAATATTTACTTATGAAAGAGTGCACTGCATTTTGTTGTTGAACACTGGAAAATAAAATACACCGAGTATGTGTTGCACCACACTTATTATTTTATGTCCTCATTCATCCAAGTTCATTTTGGTCTATGACTATTGATGTCCCAATTTTTAGGAGGTAATGCCAACTGTGGAAAACCGGGGTATCACATGCTCCATTCTGGATTTATTGCTGTTTACATTTGATTTTTCAGATATTCTGTGGCCCTTTTACATTTCTGATGGAAAAGTGCTCAAATGGGGTTATTTTGCTTTTGTAAACATGCATATTTGCCCTTTGTCACGTTAATCATTTCCTGGTAAAACCTCAGTGACAATTTAAAGCAACTTAACCAGTTTCTTACTTTAAAAACTAATAATATATTCTCAAAACAGCTTATTTCAATTTAAGGTTACATAGAGTAAGAACCCATACCAGCAACACTGGGTGAAACAGTCCTCCAGTGCTAGTCCATAATACGGTCAACTCATAGTTTGGCAATTTGGATTTGCCAGTTACCCCAACCAACAAGTCTTCTGTGATGTTGGAGTAAACACCACATAGACCATGGGAAAATGTGTAAAGTCCACAAAAATGACAACTGGGCACAAGATTCAAATCCAGGCTGCTGAATTCATTAGACTATGAGGCTACCCACTGTGCTTCCATCTGTTATTAAAAAAAGTTAAAGCTGTAACATATCTTATAATAAAATAACAAAACCGTTTCACCTGAAACCATTCTTCTTAGGCAAAGTTTCTGTACATTGAGTGCCAAGAAAGCTGACCCCTGAAATGAATCATTCAGTGTTGTAAGACAAATCTGAAACTAATGAATTCAGATTGGCAAAAATGTAAGAAGTGCTTAATAACTGGGAATTAAATTTGGGTGCATAATTTATTATGACTTTCTAACACCATTCACATGCACAGTTTTTGTGATGTTGATAATTGATTACATGCATGGAAAATTTAACATAAATTGTCAATATAATGCTTTGCTTACTGCAGCCATCAATCAGGGAAAACCACTGAGAAAAACTATCACCCATCCCTCTTCTGCTACACAAAAATGTTCCTCCTCACACTGAAAAAATGTGGCTTCAAATAAATTTCACATCTCCCCTATCCTCCTGACCTGACCCTATTTATATACACACACACACACATTTCGGTGGCATGACACCACTATTGGCCGCCATATTGAACTTTCCAATGGTCTTTGTTACTTATGGGCCCATCTTCAAGAAATTTGGTATGCGGGATCCCAACCCTAACTGAATCCTAATTATGTACATATATATGTCCATAGCTTGCAGCTCGGTCACCGTGTGAGGTGCTGTTGGGTCCCCCATGCCAACGCCTCTCACGTTGTTGGCTGCTTGCCTATATAAGGCCGTCCGTCGCTCCGGTCTCTACATTCCCTTCCTTGCTTCGCCACTGGATTCATGTCTCCCTGCTGATAACTACAGCCTTTTTATTTAATCCACGTCTTCTCCGCTGTTTTATTTTTCGTTTATTACGATTATAGTTATTGTGTAGGTATTTTAGACTTCCTTTACATTGTTCAGGTACCCATTTCCTTTATCGTTCCAACCGTACCCCCATTAACATGTCTATCGAGGTGATCATCATCGATCAAAGAACTATAACTTACCGAGTGGTTTCGTTGCCCGGAGATGGCACCTGCCTTTTCAATTCTCTTTGTTACATATTGCACGGCCATATCAGGCTCACTCTTGATATCCGGAGGAACATTGTGTCTTATGTATTGAATGACTGGGACAGGTTCAAGGTGTGGACTGATGACGGTACAGGAGATAATTATACTACACAGGAGCACTAGAAGAGTGAAATGCTTAAGCCCTTCACCTATGGTTCTGCATGTGAGTTGATGGCTGCCACTGAATTGTTCGGTTGTCACTTTCAAGTGTACCGAAAAAGCCAAATATTTTACACCTTTGGACAACCGCCAATGCCTCTTAAACATCTTAGATTCACAGGTGACGATTTCAGTAGTGGACACTTTGATGTTTATGAATGTTTAAACTCTCAAAAGCTGGATGTGAAGTTATCGACGAAACTGGTTTTATGCTTACAATGCTTGACAGATGCCGAATGTCACTTCAACACAAGTCCTGCAAATACTGTCATAATTGAAACAAACCATGAAACTCAAACTGATTATGACAGCAGCAATCCAAGCTGTGAGATTTGAAACAAAATTACTTTTCACATGGCCAACTGTACGTTGCATGCTCAAGAGTAAGCTCAGCGCAGAGCTTGGTCATATTACAACCGGAGGGCTGAACTGACAATGTGGTATACAAAGAGATCCTTAACAAATAATTATTGGTATATTTTCCCTCAGTTTAAAAGGTTTAATTTTCTTCTTAATAAAAATTTTAATGCAGTACTTCGCCGCTGCGAAGTGCGGGTATTTTGCTAGTATATATATATATATATATATATATATATATATATATATATATATATATATATATATATATATATATTGTGACGGGTGGCTGGGATGCTGCTGCATATGTTCCAGTGGAGCAACCATAGGCAGCTCAATACCTCCCCCGGGATGCTTGGTGGCATCCTCCCTGGCCGACGGTGATTCCCCAACCTCACACATGGCTCCATAGGAGATGGAGTCCTTCACAGCCCGGTTGGGAGGTAGGGTGGCTGCTGAGGGGTGCTGTGTGGATTCCACAGCCCAGCTGGACAAATCATCGACCCCACCCGGAAATGCAATTGAGACCAGGTGGTCAAGCACCTGGGGCACTTCCGAGTGGGCTCTAAAAAAAGGGCCAGCCACCATTACTCAGTGGCCAGAGTCGGGAGGAGAGAACAAAGCTTCAAGAGGGGAATGGTGGTGCTAGAAAGGTATGTTACTTTGTGTGTTTTGTGCTTTATTTGAAGTGCTTTGGGACTGTGTATTGTCAGTGGGGTTCCCGGGGAAGACGTGCCCCACGGGTGAAGAAAAATAAAGTGTTTTACACGTGCCTCAGTGTGAGTCTGTGTAGGGTCGGGCGCCTATATAGTGCTTTTTATCACTATATATATATATATATATATATATATATATATATATATATATATATATACATATTTATACTGTGCATATATTGTGAAAACAAGGGGTGCCAGTGTACCCCAAACCCAAGACACAGTCACCTCCAACATGTTTTTAAAATAAAGAACCTCTACAAAATCTTTGCTCCAATTTTTATTCACAATTATAAACAATCACAAATATAAACAGTAATTCTTCCCCCTTACATCCTCCACTCAGTGTTGCCTGCTGCCTCCCAACACTGACTCCCTGATGTAAGACAGCGGGATCTCTTTTAAGCCGTACCTAGGAATGCTTCAATTGCAATGCCATGTCTCCCTGGAAGCACATCCAAGCTATAGAAAAAGGAGGGAGTTCCTATAGGGCTCAGACATGAACTCAAAAACAAATTATTTAAAAAGGAATTAAAATCACTTTCCTCCAACATATAGACTGCGCATCATCCAGCTAAGATGTCTAGCCCTTTGCATTCTGCTTTCACTGGCAATGTCAACGTCACTTCAGTATCTCACCACCTCATAGCCTTTGTGCTGGGGGGCTGGAAAATACAAAAGATGGTCCGACTCCATTTTTATGGAGTGAATTCGCGAGGGTCATCCTGACTCTTTTCAGGGACTTTACCTCTTCAATGTTACATATCTCATTTTTTTCCAGCTGAAGTGGTGATTTGTTGTCCCTCCTGCTTATCTTCCTGACCATACTGATCCCATACTTGATGCCAGTACTTTGGCCCTCTGTATTCTTTGTAATACATTCTCCCAGGCAGTGACCAGAGGTCACCCCTTTGGTTTCCCTTCTGCTGTCTTTTATGCTATATTTTCAGCCCATCACTGGAGTGATGTGGTCCTTCTTGTGTGGAATTACCGGTCTAGGTTTTGGCACCAATAAATTTGTTTTTCACAGGTCCCTTCCAACAGACATCCAGGAAGTCCTGCTTACTGTGCCAATTGTGACCACAAGGGGGTGCCTCCTTAAATCCTGCTTACACTCTGCAGTGAATGTAAGAAGATTTAAATACTTTTAAGCTGGACCCAGAAATGGTTCCAGAACTATGCTGTATCTCTCTGTAAGCACTTCCAGGCCATAGGAAAAAGTAGGGAGGTCCATCCCCGACAGCTCCCTTTATCGGTCCCCAGGGATCGCAACAGTGCTTCACTTCCAGACTCCAAGTCCCAAGAACCCCTGCAAGTGTCCTGACTTGGTTTACCATATGAGGACAACTGCTACCTAGCACATGAGGAACGGAACAATTCCAGATCCTCTACTCTTATCAGTCCATCCATTGAACCATTCCAGCCAGGTACAAATGTATTTCCTCATCCCACCAGACAATTTGCTCATGTCACTTCATTGGCCTCCCATTTGGGTAATGAAACATCCTCTGTCCCAGCGTATTGCCCCACATAGGTGGTAACAGTGCAGAGGCAGACACTCATCTATACTAATAAAAGGCAAAGCCCTGACTGACTGACTGACTGACTCACTGACTCATCACTAATTCTCCAACTTCCCGTGTAGGTAGAAGGCTGAAATTTGGCAGGCTCATTCCTTACAGCTTCCTTACAAAAGTTGGGCAGGTTTCATTTCGAAATTCTACGCATAATGGTCATAACTAGAAGCTATTTTTCTCTATTTACTGTAATGGAGTTGAGCTCAAAAGCCGTGGGGGGCGGAGTTTCGTGTGACATCATCACGCTTACCACATAATCACGCAGTACGTAGAAAACCAGGAAGAGCTCCAAAAAGCGCTGATGAAAACATGCATTACATAATTAAGAAGGCAGCGAAACAATTAGAAGTGAGCGAGTGACATATAAAACCATATTCAGCGGCTCACGTGAACTGACGCAGTGCGCAGACAAAAAGCAACAGTTCCAAAGAGTGCTGAACAAAAAACGAATTTCACTGCTACGCTCAAATAGAGAAACCACACCCCGTGGCGCAATAGTAGAGGCTTCGCCTCTAGCGCTGACGTCCGAGGTTCGATTCCCGAGAGAGGATGCACTGAGTATGTACGCACGCTTCCCGATTCATTTTAGCCTCGCATCCCCTTGGTTTGAGACGTATGAAAAATATGCGGTTAACACAGAAAGACAGATCACCAATTGAAGCTTTATGAATAATGGTTACTTTATTCGCAATCAATGATTGTTTTGGTAAAGCCATACTCAGTGTATTCATTAGATGAACGGTAAAAAAGTAAGAGCGAGGGGAAGGTAACTTATTGAGGCACGCAGGCAAAACCACAATAGCACGCAGGCTCGATGTACTGTAGTCTGATCTGAATTGCGCGATCACATTTGAAAAAATATATCTTTTCAAGTTCTATTTAGTCCATATGTGTCAAACTCAAGGCCCGCAGGCCACATCCGCCCGGCGTAATTATATCCGGCACGCAAGATCATTTTATATATTGTTGTTATTAATGGACCGGGGATATGAAGCGCTGGTAACACAATAAACTACAGATCCCATAATGCAGCGCTTCAGCTGCCTTGCCTAACACTTACGCGTTAATCAAGTCTAGCTTATGATGCTGCAAGTTATTGCGAAGCTAGCCCACACGATGCCAAGAGAAAAGGTGATTCTGAACATAGAGCCTTTAAAAACCGATGGGAGGCTGAGTATATGTTTACTGACATTGCCGGTAAACCCGTGTGTCTCATTTGTGGAGCTAATGTGGCTGTAATTACAGAATTTAATCTAAGATGGCACTATGAGACAAAACATCAAGATAACCTGAAAGACCTGAATGCAATGCACAAGATACAGAAAGCAGAAGAGTTAAAGAAGAATCTGACACTTCAGCAGACGTTTTTACCGTGCAAAATCACAAAGTGATTTCAAGTGAAGCTACTTTTATGGGAGACACAAATGCACCAGTGCAACTTGCCCCACTTTCCCTGTTGCCAAGTAATGTTGAACCAAGTCGGCACATAGGTGTTCCCAAATACGCACTTTGCTGATAAAATGAGCGCACTGCGCACTGAGTTCGCATGGCGCTTTGGTGACTTTGAAGAACAAAAAAAGAATTTTGAGTTGTTTCGCAACCCATTTGCCGTCGATGTGGAAACTGCACCTGTGCAGATTCAGATGGAGGTGATTGAGCTGCAGTGTAATGGCACACTGAAGGCAAAGTACGATACTGCACGGCCCGCACAGTTTATTCACTCCATTCCTGCACAAATGCTCCAGCTCCGTCTACATGCGGCTCGAACCTTGTGCATGTTTGGTAGCACATATCTGTGTGAGAAGCTCTTCTCAGTCATGAAGACTAACAAAACAGCACACAGGAGTCGCCTCACTGATGAGCACCTGCAGTCCATCCTGAGAATCTCCACAACACAGAACCTCACACCAAACAGAAACGAACTTGTTGCCAAAAAGATGCCAGGCGTCCAGCTCTGATAAAATGACATAAGAGCAAAGACAACTGAATGATTTGATTTGTTATTGCTGAAAAGAACAAATTTTATTTATATTTCCAGGTTTTGTTATGCACCATGTTCATATTTGAATTTGTATAATTTTGACAGGATATATTTTTATGGAGAGCAAAATCTTTTGGGATATTTAAAATTTAAGTTTATTTTTTATATAAAATTACATAAGGGTAAAGAAATTTGAATGTTTGTTCTTTTAATGTTTACTTTCTAACTTGTATAATTTAGACAGGATATATTTTTATGGAGAGCAAAATATTATAAGTTATTTAAGGTTTGAGTTGATTTATTCGAATAATATTCTGTCGACTAAATAAAAATTCCTTCTATTTAAAATTTAAATAGAACTTGAACAGATACGATAGTTCATAATATCCAGGCAGACTTGCACGTAAGAGCGGGAGTCATCTGTTTTAACAAACAGCATATTGCACTGATACGAAATAGCCTGCCCATTTAATTATTTAGGAATGGATAAATAAATTAAGATTTTGTACAAATAATGTTTTTCATTTTTCTTCCTTGATGGATTCTGCCCCCCCCAGCAACCGTTGCTTGCACTCCAAAGACTGTATATATGTGTGTGTATATATATATATATATATATATATATGTATGTATATATATATATATATGTATATATATATATATATATATATGTGTATGTGTGTATATGTATATATGTAGATATGTATGTATATATATGTTTATATGTGTGTGTGTGTGTGTGTATATGTATATATGTAGATATGTATGTATATATATATATATATTTATATATATATGTGTGTATGTATATTGTGGACGCGGCCTGGACACAGACAGGCAGACATGTTGTTCATCAAACCACCACACGTTTATTTACAATATGTACAACAATAGCAATGGTCACACAGACCCAGTTCAGTCCAAATAGTGCACAAACCCCAAACACACACAGTCCTGGCCACAATATGCCTTCTCTTCGGGCCGCCTCCACACTCTCCTCGTGCCTTGTCCTGCTTCCACCCGACTCCAGCGCTGAATGAATGGAGACGGCCCCTTTTAAACAGTCCTCGGATGAGCCCCAGGTGTTCCCGGCATTCCTCCTCTGGCCACGCCCCAGCGTGGCGGAAGTGCCTGCTGTCCTCTCGGCAGCTCTCCGGGTGCCGTCCTAAATCTTCCCCCCAGCACTTCCGCCACACCAGGCGCTGACCACGGGCCCCTACAGGGTGGAGCTTCCATGCCCTGTACCCGTGGCCCCCAGAGCAACCAGGAAGGCGGCCCCACGTGATCCAGGGTGGGCTTTGATCCTCTTCCGGTCCCTCATGGCGTCCCGACCGGGTCATTGCCCCTGGCATCCCTGACAATATATATATGTATTTGTGTTTATATATGTGTGTGTATGTATATTTATGTGTGTATATGTTAATATGTATATATTGTGGTCCCCGGCCGGGACGCCCAGGAAGACCGAAGGAGGACTTGTGCCTCCTCCAGACCGTGAGAGGGCGTCCGTCCTGGTTATGTAGGGGGCCTCGGGTAAAGGGCTTGGAAGCCCAGCCCTGTAGGGACCCGTGGCCACCACCAGGCGCTGCCCCGATGCCGGAGTATCCCGTGTGGAACCCGGTCGGGGCTGGAGCCCAGCCGGGATGCCCAGGAGGACCGGAGGAGGGCTTGTGCCTCCTCCAGACCACAAGGGGGCGATCGCCCTGGTTGAATTGGGGGCCACGGATAGAGGGCTTGGAAGCCCAGCCCTGTAGGGACCAGTGGACACCGCCAGGCGGCCCCCCGGTGCCTGAGGAATCCTGGAGCCCAGCACTTCCGCCACACCAGGAAGTGCTGGGGAGAAGAAGACAGGAGACACCTGGACGGCTTCCGGGTGCACAGCCGGCACTTCCGCCACACAGGGGTGTGTCCAAGAGGGAGTGCCAGGAAGCAGCTGGAGCCCATCCGGGTTCCCATATAAGGGGCCGCCTCCCTTCAGTCGATAGTGGATGTCGGGTGGAAGAGGACAGAGCTGGAGAGAGGACTGGAGGCGGTCGAGAGAGAGGCACAGTGACTGAGAGTGTGGCCTGGACTTTGGGGAATCGGTGCAAGAGGCACTGGGGTTTGAGCACGAATTGTATATAATATTGTAAATAAATAGTGTGTGGTGGAACTATGTTGTCCGTCTGCCTGTGTCCGGGCTCCAGTTCACAATATATATGTATATATATGTGGATGTATGTGTATATATGTATGTATATATATATATATATATATATATATATATATATATATATATATATATATATATATATTTATATATATATATATATATTTATATATATATATATATATATATATATATATATATGGCAGCAACACTCATCTCTCACAACAGTGACAAAACAATTACATTGACAATCATGTTACGTTATTTTCAAAATGTTTCCTTTTCTTTTTCATTACTTCTTTAACACAGTACTTCTCCGCTGCAAAGCCTGGGTATTTTGTTAGTAATCCATAATATAGGCACTGCAAAAAGAACAAAAACAGTTAAGGTGGGCATCAGGTGCTGTTGAAAACGATGCAGCTCCAATACCTTTTTGCATCAAGTGGGGCAGTATCTCTATCATTGCCCCTACTTATGACATATTTGTGAAGCATATATATACAGGGAGGTCCAGATATAATAATGCAGTTTTCATTACGCTATAACTTATTAAGTTTATTACATAGAGAATTCACCAAAAATTCTTTTTGTTGTCGATAGATGGCAGCACCTGCCCTGCATTCCAAAGTGGCGGGGAGACGGTTGTCAGTTGAACAGCAATTCTTTTGTCTTGTATTGTTTTCCTGCATTGCATTAAAAGTTGCATAATTAGATCTGGACCACCCTATATATATATATATATATAGTGGAAAACGCACCCCCAAACACAGACAGACTGACACCAGGATGTCTAAAGCTCACTCCTTTATTTTATTCTTTCAATGCACCACAATGCCTTCTCTCACCAACTCTCTTTTCTTTTCTTCTTCTTTCTTTCTTTCTCTTCTTTCTTTTCTCTCTCAACCTCCTTCCTCCTCCTCACAAGCTTTGTCTTCTTCCTCCCAACTCTGGCTCGTCTACTGGAAGGAGGTGGCCCCTTTTATCATGACCCGGATGACCCCCAGGTGCTCCCCTTGACGTCATTTCCTGGTGTGGCGGAAGTCTCAGGAAAGCACCTGGAAGCCCTCCGGGTGACCTTGGAATTACTTCCGACAGCACTTCCTGGTGTGGCGGAAGTGCTGTCATCCAAGCTTCTCTCACTGTCCGGGCACCCCCTGGTGGTGACCACGTCCTCTCATAAAGAGGGTCCGAGCTGTGTCCCTGTGCCCCCCAAATAGCCCCGGGCGGCTGCCCTCTAGTGGCCGAGGAAACGTATTGTCCAACTCGGGGACTATCCAGGCGTCCCGGCCAGGCAGTGTCCCCAGTCATCTGTGACAATATATATTATATATATATATATATATATATATATATATATATTGTGAACTTTGACCCGGACATCATATTGTCACCACACACTGTTTATTTACAACTATTATGTACAATAATTATGTGCACCACAAACCCCAGTGCCTCCAGCACCGATTCCCCCAATGTCCAGGCCACACAGTCCTGTGCCTCTCTTTCTCCTGGCCACCTCCAGTCCTCACTCCAGCTCTGTCCTCTTCCACCCGACTTCTGCTGCTGACTGGAGGGAGGCGGCCCCTTTTATAGGAACCCGGATGGGCTCCAGCTGCTTCCAGGCAATCAGTCCTAGCCACACCTCAGTGTGGCGGAAATGCCAGCTGCGCACCCGGAAGCCGTCCAGGTGTCCCCTGTCGTCTTCCCCCCCAGCACTTCCTGGTGTGGTGGAAGTGCTGGGCTCCAGGGTTCCTCAGGCACCTGGGCACCGCCTGGCGGTGGCCACGGGCCCCTACAGGGTTGGGCTTCCAACATAACCAGGACGGACGCCCCCTCGCAGTCTGGAGGAGGCACAAGCCCTCCTCTGGTCCTTCAGCCCCGACCGGGTTCCACACGGGATATTCCGGCATCGGGGCGCCGCCTGGCAGTGGCCACGGGTCCCTACAGGGCTGGGCTTCCAAGCCCTTTACCCGAGGCCCCCAACCTAACCAGGACGGATGCCCCCTCGCGGTCTGGAGGAGGCACACAGTATATATATACAGTAAGAACCAGTTCCAAGAATAACCAGAGAATAAAAAAGTTTTTTTTTTTTGTTTTATTTTGTAACATTTATAATTAAATACTTTTTATAACATTAATTATAGACTTTTGTGTTGCTAATATTGAGTTTTATTCTTAAATCATTCATGAATACATGACACTTTGTCTTGCCTTTGAACATCTAGCAAAATTTGGATTGTTTTGTATAAACTGATCCATAATTTCTGTAATAGTGGCTGAACTTTTTTTTAGAAAATCTGTTCCTTTTGTTCTTCATCTTCAGAAATGCTAATTGTCTGAGCACTTGCATTTTAGTTTCATTGCTGTTCTTCTCACTTTACTTTCTTTTTCTTTTCAACCACTCATTTTAAAACTAAAAAGGGATAATTATTATTTATTAGAGTTAAGCGGGGTCTTTATGTATATATATATATATATATATATATATATATATATATATATATATATATATATATATATATATATATATATATATATATATATATATATATATATATACATACAGTGCATCTGGAAAGTATTCACAGCACATCACTTTTTACACATTTTGTTATGTTACAGCCTTATTTAAAAATCGATTAAATTCATTTTTTTCCTCAGAATTCTACACACAACACCAATGACAACGTGAAAAAAGTTTACTTGAGATTTTTGCAAATTTATTAAAAATAAAAAATTGAGAAATCACATGTACATAAGTATTCACAGCCTTTGCCATGAAGCTCAAAATTGAGCTCATGTGCATCCTGTTTCCCCTAATCATCGTTGAGATGTTTCTGCAGCTTAATTTGAGTCCACCTGTGGTAAATTCAGTTGATTAGACATGATTTGGAAAGGCACACGCCTGTCTATATAAGGTCCCACAGTTGACAGTTCATGTCAGAGCACAAACCAAGCATGAAGTCAAAGGAATTGTCTGTAGACCTCTGAGACAGGATTGTCTTGAGGCACAAATCTGGGGAAGGTTACAGAAAAATTTCTGCTGCTTTGAAGGTCCCAATGAGCACAGTGGCCTCCATCATCCGTAAGTGGAAGAAGTTCAAAACCACCAGGACTCTTCCTAGAGCTGGCCAGCCAGCTAAACTCAGCGATCGGGGGAGAAGGGCCTTAGTCAGGGAGGTGACCAAGAACCCGATGGTCACTCTGTCAGAGCTTCAGAGGTCCTCTGTGGAGAGAGGAGAACCTTCCAGAAGGACAACCATCTCTGCAGCAATCCACCAATCAGGCCTGTATGGTAGAGTGGCCAGACTGAAGCCACTCCTTAGTAAAAGGCACATTGCAGCCTACCTGGAGTTTGCCAAAAGGCACCTGAAGGACTCTCAGACCATGAGAGACAAAATTCTCTGGTCTGATGAGACAAAGATTGAACTCTTTGGTGTGAATGCCAGGCATCACGTTTGGATGAAACTAGGCACCGCTCATCACCAGGCCAATACCCTCCCTACAGTGAAGCATGGTGGTGGCAGCATCATGCTGTGGGGATGTTTTACAGCAGCAGGAACTGGGAGACTAGTCAGGATAAAGGGAAAGATGACTGCAGCAATGTACAGAGACATCCTGGATAAAAAACTGCACACACTTGACCTCGGACTTGGGCAACAGTTCATCTTTCAGCAGGACGACCCTAAGCACACAGCCAAGATATCAAAAGAGTGGCTTCAGGGCAACTCTGTGAATGTCCTTGAGTGGCCCTGCCAGAGCCCGGACTTGAATCCGATTGAACATCTCTGGAGAAATCATAAAATGACTGTACACCGACACTTCCCATCCAACCTGATGGAGCTTGAGAGGTGCTGCAAAGAGGAATGGGCGAAACTGGCCAAGGATAGGTGTGCCAAGTTTGTGGCATCATATTCAAAAAGACTTGAGGCTGTAATTGCTGCCAAAAGTGCATCGACAAAGTATTGAGCAAAGGCTGTGAATACTTATGTACATGTGATTTCTCAGCTTTTTATTTTTAATAAAGTTGCAAAAACCTCAAGTAAACCTTTTTTCACATTGTCAATATGGGGTGTTATGCGTAGAATTCTGAGGAAAAAAATTAATTTAATCCATTTTGGAATAAGGCTGTAACATAACAAAATGTGGAAGAAGTGATGCGCTGTGAATACTTTCCGGATGCACTGTATATATTTATGTATGCATATATGTATGTATATTGTGACGGACAGCCGGGACCCCTCTGCTGCATATGTCCCGGGGGAGCCACCATGGACCGTGTAATACCTTCCCCGGGGCGCCTGGGGGCAGTCTCCCTGGCCGTGGGTCCTTCCTCAGTCTCCCCCGTGGCTTCATAGGACATGGAGTCCACCACAACCCGGTTGGGAGATGGGGTGGCCGCTAGGGGGTGCTGTGGAGAGCCAGCCGCCTCATCGGACGACTTGCCAGCCCCACCCGGAGGTGAAATTAAGGCCAGCTGGTCAGGCACCTGGAGCACTTCCAGGTAGGCTTTAAAGCAGGCAACCTCCCTCCATTCGGGGCCAGAATCGGGAGGAAGAGGACGAGGTTGCCTGGGAGGAGTGGTGGTGGCAGAGAGGGTTGTGAAGAATTGTGCTTTGTGCTTTGGAACTGTGTTGGGCCTGTGGGACACGGGGAAGACATGCCCCTCGGCTGAAGGAACAAAGAATAAAGCCTGTGTGTTTTATACACGTGCCTCTGCATGGTCTGTGCCAGCGCCTTTTTTACAATATATATATATATATATATATATATATATATATATATATATATATTGTCACAAACTTGCACAAGAGCCATAGCGAGGTTTGGCCCAACCACCCATATATTGTTTTCCTGGCTGCTAAATTGCAATACAAATGATAGCACTGATGTACACAAACAAGAGTCCAAAACAGAACTGAGGGAATAGGGAAAAGGTGGAGGCTTTTAAAGGTCAGTATAGGAAGTGATGTCAAAGGGGCCAGGCAGAATTTCCTGTTAGTGGTCTGTAGAAAGCGAGAAAAACAATCAGGGCATTCTGCCACATCCCGGTCTGATTCGGAATTGCCCTCATTCAAGCCGTTTAGCTGCCTCCCATGCACACGTGTGTGACAATATATAATTATATGTACTGTTAATATATATGTATATGTGTGTGTATGTGTATATATATATGTATGTATATGTGTGTGTGTGTATATACAGTATATATCTATATATACATGTCTGTGTGTTTTTTTAATTTACAAACCTACATGCTCCAGGCCACTTATTACTTTTAGGTCAATAGCTCATTACAGAAATAAAGTTTCCCACAAGCTGAATTATTTTCTCTCTATATATATATTTTATGAAACTTCTCATTTTCAAATGTGACGACCCCTCCAAGCAACTATTATCTTTACTATGTCTGTAGACATTCTGCAGTATATTCACCTTTCCCACAGACATTAACTGTCAGTTTAAATATATTACTTGGGTGCAGGAATTCTAATTTAATGTCTTCCAATTCTTTATCTCTAGTTTGAGGTTATACACTTCCTGAAGAAAAAATAAATACACAGCAGGTTGAATAAACAAACAAATTTTACCTCACATGCTGAGCATACAGAAAACAGCTGACAGCAATAGCAGAAAACAAACTTGGCAAGCTGACTTAGTGTGGCTTAGCATATTAATGCTGTAAAACATGCCCATAGCTATATTCTACTAAAACTGATCACAGGTGAATTTATATAGATGTCCTCTAGTGAAGCAGTCACTCATGGTATAAAGTTAATGTAATTGTTTTAAAGTAAATGTGATTGTTTGTTTTGCTTTTTATATTATACTTACACCGTGATATGCTGAAGGTCACCAATTTCAAATGAAGTCTACCGTAGTGAATTGTCTTTTGATTGTCCAACATTTTCAATTGCAAGAAATATACAAGGAAATGTCAGCATCATAGGCATATTATATTTATTGACTAGATATTGTATGAAGATAATTTAAATGTTACACACCTTAAGCTAATTGCTGAACTGTTACATTTTTGAATGTTATTTAATTAGAGGCTAGAAGAGATGTTTAAGTGTTTTATCAATAATCTGAAATGAATGCAACCCACCTTGAACAGCTCTCCTCCATACATTCTTTTGAACACACTCTCTTTCTATCCTCAATAATATTTTTTGAGCTCCATAACACACACACACACACACACATCATAGCAAAGTAACCTTTTCAAAACTGCCTAATTAAATTAAGGATCTCCATTATTTATGAGCTATCCTGATAGCACTGGGCATAAGGCATGAATCTAGTACTGACTGGGAGTGAGTTTATTACAAGGCTCACTCACAGAAACATCCACACAGACCCAGTTTAAAGCTGCAAACTAATGTGACATATATGTTTTGGCAGTGGCATTTCACACCTAGGCCTTTAGTAGTGCTCCGTCTGAATCAACCCGCCCCTCAAAAACTAATTTATGGTTATTAAAACCATCTTAATATGCAGAAATACAATATAAAGAGCCGTTGAATCGCAGATAGATAACTCCTGTAGCCACAATAAATGCCTTTATTGAATAGACAAACCAGGGGTGAGCATGTTCCTTTCTACTGCAGCTACAGCCGCAATACACATAAAAAACATCAATAATAACTCATAAACTTGCAATATTATTTAGGAAAATCGCAACATTTTACCCACGAAAAATTTGGATTATTTGTAAACATAATCCATCCTCCTCTCTTTCCTCAAAAACAGTTCAATTACTCTGTCATACAGATTATGCGTGCGCTTCAGTTCCATCAAAAAGTCCCTTTCTATCGCGATCGAAGCTAATGCTGAAAGTCGAACCTGCCCTGTCGTATTTCTGGCATGAGTTTTAATTCGCTTTAGGGCCGAAAATGTCCACTCGCCAGAAGCAGTGGACACAGGAATGGTCATCGCCAAACATACCAATGTGTACAGCTGCGCCATGCTCTCATTCAGATTTTTCTGATGAAGGAAGTTAAGGAGATCAGTGGGAGATTTTCCTGCAAAATCATCCATGGTATACATTATAGTCAGTTCTGTTTTTAGCCGAGACAGATCAAAAAGTGCTCCGTGGCTCTGTGTTAAACTGGAGAAGGCTGCATGCGGGAATTTTTTCTTGTATTCCAAAAACTTCTGGGGGTTGAGGAGTGTGGCAAACATTAGTTTTTCGTGGTCTTGAAATCTGGTCTGTGTCTGGCAAATAATATTGTCCAGAATCCTGCAATGGAGGATCTTGCGCTTGACCTCTTCGTGCCCTTGGAGCGCCTGCAGTGCGTTCAGTGGCCTCGTAGAGTTCCTCATATCGGCTTCTATCTCGCTCAACGCTGTCACAGAACTCCTTTACCCTAGCCAGACAAAACAGCACATCCAGTTTTTTGTCCTGTAGTATTGAGAAGAGCACGTCTGAATACTCAAAAATGCAATTGAATGTGTGAAGCAAAAAACAAAACTCAAAATCATCCAGTCGTGCTTTAAATCCATCAGCACAGCGCACTGTGTCCTCATCATACTCATCATGATGCTCCAGAATGTTATGAAACAGTTCCTTTAGTGCATCTCTCAAAGACCATATTGACCACTCTGGATGTGTATTGCCACCGTGTTGGTGCCACACGAGGAAGACGCCGCTGGCAGATTTCATCCAGTAGTTTTGCGTGTGCCGAGGCGATCTAGAAAAAAATGCAGCAAGGCCATTGAGGTGGCCGAAAAAGATCTTGCATTCTTTAAGCTTTGAGGCCCCTTGATTCAGTACTAAATTGAGCCGATGTGCATAGCAGTGTATGAATAAAGGCAAAGGTGCTCTCTCTTTAACTTTAGCCTGCACCCCATTTAATCCAGAAGACATGACCGCTGAGCCGTCAAAACACTGTGCCACAACTTTACCCAGACATTCATTTTCCAACAAAAATCTGATGATAAGACCTGCAATGTCATCAGCTCGCTTCTCACTGGTAACATCTTCAAATCTGACAAATCGCTCCTTGACACCTATGCCCGTTATGTAACGCAGGACCAGTGCTAGCTGCGCTCTGTTACTCACGTTTGTCGTCTCATCCACCATAATAGAGAGAAACTGTGCTTTTTTAACGCCACTTCTTATCTCTTCTCCCATCACTTCAGCAATAGCAGTGATCGGGTTGTTTTGTATTTTATCCGACGTCCCACTAAACACTTTATTGGTGCACAGGTGGTAATGTAAATCCGTGTTGTTCTCAGCAATGAGCTCCACATAGTTCCCTCTGTTATTGGATCCCACGCTTTCATCATGTCCCCGAAATGAAAGTTCCTGTTTGCCCAAAAAAAATGACTCAGTCTTTTTAAGATTTCTCTGTTTTTCTTCACCTTTTCGTTTTGGAGCTCCGTTTCCCTGCGCACTTGCTCGTTCAGCTTTAGATCCACTCTGGTTTCCCCAAAAGTTTTGGAAAGCGCTGTTGCTTGTAACAAAATATCTATTACACCATCCTATCCAATCAATGGGTCCGAATACGGTGACGTTGCCGTACGCCTGCTAGTGGGCCCTACTGACACCAACTCAAAATCTGATTGGTTGAAGCAACAGTTTAATCGACATTTATTTTGTGTTAGAGGGCCTGCAGAACAGATTGTGAAGGCCTCTGGGGAGACTGACTTTGACTCTGCCTGGCAACAAATGATGGCTGAAATGTGATTGGTTAAATGCTTTAATACAAAAATACATGTCTGGAAGCAGCACAACCATCGGAAAAGCTATGAAAGGAAGCGGACAGACTATTTGGAATTATTTAACAAGTATTCATGGACAAAATATAATTAACATCAGTTTGTGATTCAGATATTTTTTTAGGCCAGCAGAGAAGGCCTTGCAGGCCCTGACAGCCCACCACTGTGTTTTGGGCTGCAAGAGGCAAGCCCAGAGAGTTTTAGCAATGCAAAGAGTTATTGCATGAAAATGGATTAATATCAAAGCAAGACTAGGAGATGGAATAGTTAAAAGAGACAGGCAGAATATAAATCAAGAAGAGTAAGAAATACTGGGAAGACAGTCAGAAAATGATAATCAAAGCCAAAAACATAAAATGCAGAAAATCACATTCAAACATTATTTGAAGCAAAAGCAAAAACATGCTGCCTAGTATAAGTTGCAACTAAAATCTGTATCACTAAAGTGGTTGTTTTTAGTAGATAATCCCAGAGCTTAGACATGAAGCAGTGGGCACCAGGATTTTTATAGGGGAAGCAAAATGTTGATGACAGACCACATGACTAGCAATGGAGACTGTTGACACAAAAAATATGGTGACACTCAAGGAGTCAGCTTACAAATTGTATTGCAAAGTGAAAAAATAGTAAAAATGCAGATAATGGTAGAAATCATTAATTTAATATGGTGATGAAATCACATCACCATTATGGCACAAAAAATAAATAGCAAAAAATAGAAAGAATTCAAAAATAGTTTAATAAAATAGAGTACATGGTATAAAATCCATGTAAATAGAAGATTTTATGAAAACTATACACAGACGTTGATTCAAAACAGGACTTTAAGCCATTGTATTGGATCCATGAGGCAATAGTGCTAAGCACACAAAAACAGATCATGACTATGAAAGTATGCCAGTAGCTCTTCTTTTAAACTATAAAGATACTATACATTTTCTTCATTTCTACTTTAACCACTGGATAGAGTTGGTTAAAAGCTAAAGGTTAGCTGGGAATCTCCTTGTACAGTACATACTACAGAACCTGAAGCATAATGTAAGTGATGTGTTTATTGCTGTATGGTACAGATACCTACATAGGACACTCAAAAAATTATTTTGCAAAAATTATCACTTTATTTCTTAAAATGCATTGTGTTATTTTGTAAATACACCAGCTGCTTGCTGTCACTTTTCTGAGACATCTATAAAAAGGTTTAACACATACAGTATGTAGCAATCCATTTAGAGGCAAAATTCAATCCTAATAGTCCTGAGTGTGAGACAATCACAGGGTAGTGAGAGAACATGCAAACAACAAAGAAACAGTGACCAGGTTGAGATGTGAACCCAGGCTTCAGGACCAGTGATGCGGCAGTGGTAACCACTGCACAAACCACATTTCAATGGTTAATCAGTCAGTGGTCTTTCTATCCTTGTATCGGTTTTACAGACTAATGTATTGCATATGTGTATTTCTTAGGTCACACATATTATTATATGTTCCAATAGCTTTTGCTATTTGCTAATGATGTCAATAGCAGTAAATCTTCCCTCTAACCATCCATCCATTTACCTTCCCAGCCTTGAATGTCTATTTTTGCAAAGAATTTTTATTGTTTCTTTTAGAAGGTTTTAACATTGCAATTTGAACTGTGTTAATAAAGTGCAGAATACCTTCTTGCTATATATAGAACCCACTCTATCGTGGAAGCTGAAGCCTATCCCAGCAAGAAAGGTAGGAACAACACCCTTGACAGGGTGCCAGTCCATTGCAAAGTGAGCACACAAAGATTAGGGCCAATATAGCAAAAAAAAACCCACACAGACAATGGGATAACATGCAGGATTCACTCAAAATTCTTCACATATCATTCAGTCAAAAGCAATATGCAATTTATAGGCATGAAAGGCACTTATGGCTGGTAATGTTTTTAAAATTATTCAAAATCATTTATAAATGGTTTAAAACTACATCCCATTAAAATTACTTAAAACTGTGCAATGGGGTGCAGGTATTATCTTAAAAGGTTAACAGGCAATGATGTGAGCAACAGGCAATTACAGCTGTTTTGATATCATAGCTCAAAAGCACAGTTGCCTCATCAAATAATTGGATTGCTGAATCCTGCAGCAAACGTAGACAAAAAATATTTGGTGGATTTTTTTTTTAAATTGGCTATTCCTTTGAAGGTTTGACACTAGATGGATGAATGATCCGCTAATGCCTCTTGGACATGTTCTCTTTCGTGGGCTTAATAAATTCCATAGTAAGATTCTGCTTTGTGTCCAATGCTTCCAGTGTAAAGAACAATGCAGAGTAAAGTAGTGTTTTCTGAATTTAAGTGGAAATAAATTTCAGTCTTTCACATTTCACTGTCACATTAATAATGTAACAGAAGATGTATTCACTGCTGTATTTTATTAATAATAATCTTTTTTTCCCAGAGATTTGTAGTTGCACAGTGATTTACACTGCTGCTTCATGGAGCCAGTGACCTGGATTTACATGTGTTTGGATGTTTTTCGTATGTCTGCATAGGCTTTATTTGGCATACCCCAGTTTCCTTTTCACATGCTTAATATGAGCATTCTAGGTTAACTGAGTTTCAAACATAGCACATGTAGGTATGTGCATGAGTGTACCCTGAAACAGACTAACACGTCATACAGAGCTGGTTCTTGTATTGCCTCTGTAGCTGCCAGGATATGCTCCAGCCAATAGCCTTAAACTGGTTTAATTATATTTGAGAAAATTATGGCATGCCCCTACCCTAATCCTATCTCCACCCCAACAACATTTGTCTAACTAAATTATCAAATATGGCTAGTACATTGCAATGGTCAGTGATTCCAAAGTTGTAAAGAAGGAAGAATTACAGTTCTGGGGATACTCAAATATCACTAACAATGAAATGAAAATGTTTTATGTGATGTGAGTTGTTTACAGTTCTGGTCAGTTCAATGAATTGTCTTTATACCTTTCAGTACAATGAGAAATGTTTCTCACAAATCTCACTAGTGAAGAAAAAGGAAGCAACAATACAAAACATTGACCAAATGCAAAGTAAGCACAGTTTACTAAAAAGAGCAATAAGTATAAATAAATGAATGAATGAATGAATGAATGAAAAATTAATGTACTTTCGAAATTAAAATATACATAAATAAAAATTTCCATCTTAAAAATGTTAGGAAATTAAGGCGCTTTCTAAATAAACAGGATTTGGAGAAATTAATTCATGCAAACTGTTCTTTATACAGCCTCCAGTTAATCCGAAATGCGGCTGCAAGAATTACACTGGCTCCCGGTTAAGTTAAGGGCTGATTTCAAAATCCTCCTTTTAACATATAAAGCATTAAATGGCCAAGGTCCGGCTAACTTGTCTGAACTTATCATGACTTACAAACCTGAGCGCACATTAAGATCTCAAGATACCGGTCTGCTTAGGATTCCAAGAATTAATAAAATAACAGTGGGAGGTCGAGCTTTTAGTTACAGGGCCCTAAACTGTGGAATGGTCTTCCTGCTTCTATAAGAGATGCCCCTTCAGTCTCAGCCTTTAAATCCCGGCTGAAGACTCACTACTTCAGTTTAGCATATCCTGACTAGAGCTGCTGATTAACTGTACATACTGCATCTCTGTTGTTAGTCATTAGCACTAAAACATAAGTAACATGCTAGTTAGAATTGAATACTAACCTTCACCTATTCTGTTTCTGTTCTCGGTACCCAAATGTGGCAATTGGTGCCATGGCCCACCTGCCAAGTTGTTTGACTACCTATGGTAAAGTCATCCCTGATGGCGGATCACAGGAATCATGGGAAAGAGGGGTCCTTTCATCGGAGCAACGTTTCAGCCATGGAATGGCCAAATGGGGAGGCAGCTTGATGGATGAGGTCTCCAGGACTCTAAAAATATCCAAATCTTATTATGTGATATCATTTACTGTTATATTCTGCTCCGTTCTTCTAAAATGTTTATTATTATGCTGTATTAAGGATTTGTTCTGTGTATTGTATTGTATTGACCCCCTTCTTTTGACACCCACTGCACGCCCAACCTACCTGGAAAGGGGTCTCTCTTTGAACTGCCTTTCCCAAGGTTTCTTCCATTTTCCCTACAAGGTTTTTTGGGAGTTTTTCCTTGTCTTCTAAGAGAGTCAAGGCTGGGGGGCTGTCAAGAGGCAGGGCCTGTTAAAGCCCATTGCGGCACTTCCTGTGTGATTTTGGGCTATACAAAAATAAACTGTATTGTATTGTATTGTAGATGTAAACATACAAACTGAAATATTGCAAATACTGTGGTAAATGGGAAATTACTAGTGCTGATACTTAAATAATGGAGTCCTGGTCATAGGTCAAGCATATGTTGGAAGTTAACAACGTAATGGCCAACGTGTAGAAGCTGTTTGAGAGGCTGGGGGTATAAAACTGAATGATACCATACCGTCTGCTGGATAACAGTGGGACAAATGTTTGTCTCAGCTTGAGAATATTAAATTCCTGATTCTGTCTTTGAACAGTGTGCATGTTTGGTTAACTGGCAACTCTAAATTGACATTCGAATGAATAAATGCAGCTATGTGAGTGAGTATGTCCTGCAATAGACTGGAACCCCAGGATTAATTTGTGCCTTGTGCCTAACACTGGGATAGACTTCAGCCCCTATTATGATAATATAAACTTAAAACCTAAATAGGGAATTCTGAAGTTGTAAGATTTGATATTCTGTTATACTGAGCATTTGATGACATTATTAACTTAAAATGTTAACTTAAAAAAATCATTTTCTTTCCAGTGGAGTTGTTTCATCTAAAGTCTACCTTGCACAAGAGTTATTTATCAGCTGGTCTCTTTTATTAGTAGTAGCTCCATTGTTTAGGTGTAAGTTTTGACAAATTCATGAAAATCAAATCTCCTGTTAACATAATAACTGACATGCAGCCATGTGACAACAGACCAGGAAAAGAAAACAGAACAAGAGTAGGCAACATTCCTGGAGAAAATAACAGTTTTCTGCAACAAGCAAAACCATAAATATCAGACCCCTGGAATCTGCAGGAGCGTCTTTTCAGAAACTGTTATTTGTAGACACTATCTTTACCGTAGATTCTAGAAATTAATGCACAATTCAGGTTTTCTTTTTAAATCCATTTATTGTCTTTTTATATCGGCACTTCATTTAGATCCAATCATAAGGGAAAAACATAGAATGAATTGAGGGTGTTTTTCTCACTCTTTTATTTGTGTAACATTAATGTAGTATTTAGTTGCTAAGAGGTAGGGCCTAACAAGTAGAAAAGTAAAAACACATCTCCCGAAACATCTAAAACTGGTTTAGTTCACTTTGCATTTTTAGAATTAGATTAGTAACAAAATTGAATTTCACAATAAACATACCTCTCATTTCGGTTATCATAATCATCTTCTATGTGCCTTTTTGCTGTCTGTACAATAGAAAATAATTAGTTTTACCACAAAAATTAAATTACATTGGATAAAACCAGCAATGTTGAGGAGAAGACTCGATTTATTTTTCTTCAAGTAAGAAGAGATTAAAGCTGCAAGCTGTGTAGGTTAATGAGGATCAGGCAGTCAGCGGGTGTTTCAGTAGAGTGCAAGCATAGTGAAGACAGGATATGCATGAGCAAAAATAAAAAGTACTAAGCACAAAACACAACTGAAGCCTGAAAAGGATGGCTAGTTTTGGAAACATACAAATTCCAAAGCAAAAGACTTGTTAGATAAAACAACTTTTATAAGATTTCTTTTCTCTTTGCTGCTTTTTTTGGCCTCTTGACAGCAATGAAATGTCTTCTTGCATGCATTCCTTTAGAAAATAATTTAGAATAGACAAGAATAGCACACAATCAGAGTCCTGGAATTTTCTGGCACATCTTTGCAGCAATGCTGCTTAAGAGCACTACTTAAACTGCAGGAATGCAAGTACGATTCTGATTTTTCTTTTTTAATACAATCGAATTCTTGCCAGTCTTGGAATCATAAACAGTCAGGAACAAAGGGTTTGCTAGAAAGAACAAATTAAAAAAAGACTCTATAGCCTTTTTTTCTTGTTCACAGCTTATCTGGCTATTTGGCAGCAATTAAATCTTTTCTTGTATGCATCAGTGTAGCACAGCCACATTATTTTCACTCACATTTATGTTATTCTATCGACATGAATTCTGCTTATATGTGCTTTCTCTGTCTCATTACTTCTTAAATAATGCATGGAATTCACTAATCCCACTAGTCTTCTAAACCAATGAGGCACAACTTTCAGGCAAAATCTAGTTATAGCCATATTTGAAAGGGAAAAAGAAGAATAGGAAGGCAGGAAAATCAGGATAGAGTGCGGTGAGTCCGTTATCTGGATTACAACCATAATGAGGGACAAAGCGGACAAGATTAAAATCAGAACTATTACTTTAAAGGCCCCTGACTCCTCAGTTTGCTGTTTATGTGATCTGATGACATCTTTAAAAATGCTGGCAAATAACTGGTTTTCCTGTTTAATGGGCAAATAAATTTTTTCTGCATTTTGCATTCGGAATTTTGCAGGCATACCATTATAATTCAAGTTCAGTGACTATACTTATTGTATTTACGGCCTTCTTTGTGATGGTGATGGGAAGCATTTTCTTTTGTAAATGTTAAAATAAGATTAAAGAACAAGTGAGAAATTCCTAAGTTACACATTAAAAAGATCAGTATTATGATTACAAGAGCAACAAAATTAATTTCTGATATAATTTATAACTAAAAACCTAGAAGGCCAAACACTACAGAAAAAACACAAAATTCAACCATAATGCAAAAGGTGAAAAACTACAAGAACATGCAAATAAAAATGAATATTTCTTTAAATACAATGCCTAAAGATTCTTAGGGTATGAGCAGGCAAGAGTTTAATCTGCAGCTATAAGATGATGTCTGAACTATGCCACTGGTCATTGCGCTCTCTTTTGGACTATCCCTGCTAAGTAACTGTCAGATAATAGATCTAAGTCAGGTCTCAGTGAGATAAGCAATGGGAAGGAGGCCTGCGCACTGTTAAATGGCTCAACAGTTATTAAGTCATCATCATTAGAAAAGTTCAAGTAGTGGTTTTTGCCAACTTATGCGTAAATTTCTAGCCTAAAAAGCACGGAGTAAGTGTCATAAAAGGAACCTGTTATGATTATCCCCAAGATGGAAAGGCCAACACTATTAAAAAAACAAGCTTCTAACACATTTAATTAATTACTAAATTTAACAGAGATATTAAAGAAATAAATCAAGAAACAAAAAAAAAAAATTCAACAAATAGATTTTTAAAAAGAAATTGAAAAGTTTCTCAAAGAGAAACAAACAACATTAAGATTAACAAATACATACTGTATGGTGTGAATTATAAGTGAAAAAAATCAACTCACAAATCAACAAGCATACAAAACAAAATATAGAAATGACAATGGTAAAGGATTGTGCAAAAAAACTAAAAATACAAAATAGCATGGGACTGGCACTGTGGACCAAGGTTATTATAGTTTTGCCTTTTTATATTAGCTTTTATTTCTATATTTTTTTCTGACCTTACTTGGAAATTCAGTTTAGTTTTAGTTTAGTTTTTATTTCACAAAGGTATTTCTATTTTATTTATATACAGTGGTGTGAAAAACTATTTGCCCCCTTCCTGATTTCTTATTCTTTTGCATGTTTGTCACACAAAATGTTTCTGATCATCAAACACATTTAACCATTAGTCAAATATAACACAAGTAAACACAAAATGCAGTTTTTAAATGATGGTTTCTATTATTTAGGGAGAAAAAAAATCTAAACCTACATGGCCCTGTGTGAAAACGTAATTGCCCCCTTGTTAAAAAATAACCTAACTGTGGTGTATCACACCTGAGTTCAATTTCCGTAGCCACCCCCAGGCCTGATTACTTCCACACCTGTTTCAATAAAGAAATCACTTAAATAGGAGCTGCCTGACACAGAGAAGTAGACCAAAAGCACCTCAAAAGCTAGACATCATGCCAAGATCCAAAGAAATTCAGGGACAAATGAGAACAGAAGTAATTGAGATCTATCAGTCTGGTAAAGGTTATAAAGCCATTTCTAAAGCTTTGGGACTCCAGCAAACCACAGTGAGAGCCATTATCCACAAATGGCAAAAACATGGAACAGTGGTGAACCTTCCCAGGAGTGGCCGGCCGACCAAAATTACCCCAAGAGCGCAGAGACGACTCATCCGAGAGGTCACAAAAGACCCCAGGACAACGTCTAAAGAACTGCAGGCCTCACTTGCCTCAATTAAGGTCAGTGTTCACGACTCCACCATAAGAAAGAGACTGGGCAAAACGGCCTGCATGGCAGATTTCCAAGACGCAAACCACTGTTAAGCAAAAAGAACATTAGGGCTCGTCTCAATTTTGCTAAGAAACATCTCAATGATTGCCAAGACTTTTGGGAAAATACCTTGTGGACTGATGAGACAAAAGTTGAACTTTTTGGAAGGCAAATGTCCAGTTACATCTGGCGTAAAAGGAACACAGCATTTCAGAAAAAGAACATCATACCAACAGTAAAATATGGTGGTGGTAGTGTGATGGTCTGGGGTTGTTTTGCTGCTTCAGGACCTGGAAGACTTGCTGTGATAGATGGAACCATGAATTCTACTGTCTACCAAAAAATCCTGAAGGAGAATGTCCGCCATCTGTTCGTCAACTCAAGCTGAAGCGATCTTGGGTGCTGCAACAGGACAATGACCCACAACACACCAGCAAATCCACCTCTGAATGGCTGAAGAAAAACAAAATGAAGACTTTGGAGTGGCCTAGTCAAAGTCCTGACCTGAATCCAATTGAGATGCTATGGCATAACCTTAAAAAGGCGGTTCATGCTAGAAAACCCTCAAATAAAGCTGAATTACAACAATTCTGCAAAGATGAGTGGGCCAAAATTCCTCCAGAGCGCTGTAAAAGACTCATTGCAAGTTATCGCAAATGCTTGATTGCAGTTATTGCTGCTAAGGGTGGCCCAACCAGTTATTAGGTTCAGGGGGCAATTACTTTTTCACACAGGGCCATGTAGGTTTGGATTTTTTTCTCCCTAAATAATAAAACCATCATTTAAAAACTGCATTTTGTGTTTACTTGTGTTATATTTGACTAATGGTTAAATGTGTTTGATGATCAGAAACATTTTGTGTGACAAACATGCAAAAGAATAAGAAATCAGGAAGGGGGCAAATAGTTTTTCACACCACTGTATACTGTATATTAGTTTTTAGTAATTATGGCATGGAGCTCCTACGGAGTTACTCTTGTGTCACAATCAGACAGAACTGCACACTTAACAGATTTGGATATGAATTTAATGTTAGTAGAAGCTTACTACACTGCCTGGTTTACAATCTGGTTTTGTTTTTGTCTAATAAAAACAAACAATCAAAACTAGACACTGAATATGAACAATTTTACACAATTTTATAATTTTAAAAATATTTTCTCATGAAAATCACAAGGGCTTAGGAAGAACTGGACTCTTAGGCTTGAGTCAGCTAGCTAGTATTGAGGGAAACAAAGAACATCAAGCATGTAGTGTCAAGGTTAGGGGTGGTGAATCTTGAATAGCCCACCATAAGGACTACAATTCTCATCATACAACTGATCGAGGGCATCATCATTAGTATGAACAAAGTTTTCTATTGACCAAACCACAATCTTAAAGACAACGGGTATGTACGGCATGTTGTACTCGTCTAATCTTGGTAACAGTTTCATTGTCTCGCTAAGTTACGGCTTTTGTCTAAGAATATATCTTTTTGTCTCATTGTTGGTTGTGCTTAGCTTTGTTGAATTTTAAAATGAAAAATTTCCCTGTTTATTTATTTATTTCAGCAATGGCTAGTACTTTGGCTAGTACTAAATTTCATTATATGTTTGCTTTATCCATTCATCCGAGTCACAGGGGTCTGCTGGAGCCAATCCCAGCCAACACAGGGTGCAAGGCAGGAAACAAACCCCGAGCAGGGTGCCAGCCCACCGCAGTTTTTGCTTTATCGTGTTTAATAATTTAATTACATTACTGTTAATCTTTCTCAGTTGGTTAAGGCATGGTCAAGTAAGCTTTTAGCCATTGCAAAGAAAAAATTGACCTTGTGTAATAACTGTCTCACTGAGCTTATAGAGTGGAGTTGTTACCTGGGTGCTCATCAAGTTAAAGAACCTTACAAATATAAATGTTCTTATTTAAATAAATGCTTGCTCAGCAACCTAAAGAATGACCACCACACATGACCAAAAGATTTGAGCAGTTATGTGTTTGTATAAACACATGTTTTTATCCCATTCTAAATATCAGGAATTTATAAATGGGAGAATATAAGCATAAGAATTTCTTGAATGGATATTTTTCAACAATACACAAATAAAGAAATGTACAATTTTTAAGTATTAGACCACAATATACGAATAACTGTTTGGTTATATGTGTTGTGAAATAAGGCAGGGTTGTCCTTGCTCTCAATTGAACTTGTGCAACAAGTAGAAGTAAAAGAGCATGGATAACATAATGTGGAAAGGGTGAACATTTATAACTTTATTTATGGAAGGAATAATAGTCATGCATGTGGTAAACTGGAAAAGGACATGAAGAGTTAAACTTCCTTTTCCTTTACAATATTTTAATTGTAATAAAGAAAAAATATGTTGGGATAAGCTTTTTGATATCATGCAAAAAATAAGTACATCAAATATAATTAGCTGTTTAACAACTGATGTGTAGCTGCAAAGCTTTGCTTTGTTAGGATGTTCTTTTGCAATCTGATGCAGGTTCAGTGCCTATTTACTGTTACTGTGTAATGTTTTGTATATTCTTTCCATATTTGCTTTTGTTGGTGGATTAATTGACATGTAAAAATTAGTATGGTGTGAAGGTGCCCTTCATTAAAGTGGTTTTGCGGCCCCTTTCCTGTATTTCATGCTGCTCCTGCAATAGACTGTTGTGCTTTGAGACCTTCAAATGGAAATAACAGAACAAGAAACTGAATGTGCTTTTATGATACTTAGACATTAATACGAAGCAAATTATTTAGTATGATGGTTTTAGGAAAATAAATAATATATTGTAAGTAATGTATAAATAATATGTTATGTTATTTTTTAATGCATTTGGAAGAAAAAGGATTTTTTGAGGTGCAACAAATGATGGACATTGTATCTAAATGTGTGGTTTAGAGTTCTCTTTGGGGATATTTTGAAAATATGTATGTTAGTGTGTGAATATTTCTAGATGTTAAAAAAACGTGATAATCGTAGAATTAAGATGACAACAATAGGCATATTATAGAGGTTTTTCAGAAGACAGAATTTCCATAATTTCAGTAAAAGATTTAGTAAGAGAAAAATTCCAAAAAGAAGAATCCAAAAAAAAAATACTGAGAGGCCATCCAAAAGTACCTTATTAGAAGAACATTTATCAGACACATGTATAAAATATAACATGTTTATGTGATTTTTGTTGTCATGCTTTAAATCTTGCATATTTTCACACCTACATACAGTGATCCCTCGCTATATCGTGCTGCGACTTTCGCGGCTTCACTCCATTGCAGATTTTAAATGTAAGCATATCTAAATATATATCACAGATTTTTCGCTGGTTCTCAGATTTCTGCGGACAATGGGTCTTTTAATTTATGGTACATGCTTCCTCAGTTTGTTTGCCCAGTTGATTTCATAAAAGGGACGCTATTGGCTGATGGCTAAGAAGCTACCCAATCAGAGGACGTATTACATATTAAATAAAACTCCTCAATGATATACGATATGCTTCCCGTGCGGTGCTTCGCACACTTCAAAGCTCTAACAGCCCGTATTGATTTTTGATTGTTTGATTTTCTCTGTCTCTCTCACTCTATCTGACATTCTCTGCTCCTGATGGATGGGGTGTGAGCAGAGGGGCTGTTTGCACAGTGGCTGTTTGCTTAGAAGATACGGACGCTCCTGTAAAAAATGCTGAAAGACTACCTTCACATTGATCGCTTTATCGCGGTGCTTCCCATACTTAAAAGCCAAAAAGCCCTATTGATTTTTGCTTGTTTACTTTTCTCTCCCTCTCTGACATTCTCTGCTCCTGACGAACACTCCTTTGAAGAGGAAGATATGTTTGCATTCTTTTAATTGTGAGAAAGAACTGTCATCTCTGTTTTATCATGGAGCACAGTTTAAACTTTTGACTAGAGGGTGTTATTTCATGTCTTGAGGGCTCTAATAATGTTAAAAAACGTATTTAGAAGGTCGTAAACAGGTTTTCTATGCTCTAACTGCGAAAATATTAGATTCATAAATAAAGAATCCTACTTCATGGAAATTAATTTATTTTTCTGGAGCAGATTAACCGCGATAAATGAGGGTTTACTGTATAACTGTGCAGAGAATATTTATAAACAGTGTGGGAGAGTTTCTAAGGGCTTAAAATATATAAAAATAACCATACAAACATATGGTTTCTACTTTGCGGATTTTCACCTATCGCGGAGGGTTCTGGAACGCAACCCCCGCAATCGAGGAGGGATTACTGTATATGTTTGGTATCATTCTTTTCAGAATTTATTGAACTTTAATGTGATGTTGTTAGATTTTCAGATTCTTATTACAATTTTAAATTATAAACTAAAATATCAAGAAAGTCGTGGGGCAGCCTATTAGGCCGCAACTGACACAGGGCACAAAGCACCAAATAGCACAAAGTCACAGTCCTTTCTTTTCCTCGCTTCTCTTTTCTTTTGCTGCCTTCACCCCTCCCTCACAAGCTCTGTACTCTGCCACCCGACTCCGGCTCCCTGAGTGGAGTGAGGGGGCTCCTTTTATAATGCACCCGGATGACCTTGCTGCAGCAGCTCCTGGTGTGGCGGAAGTGCTGCATGGGCACCCGAAAGCATTCCGGGTGTACCTGGTTCATGTTCCAGCAGCACTTCCTGGTGTGGCAGAAGTGCTGCAGTCCATGGCTGTGGAACCATCCAGGCACCCTTTGGTCTGCACATGACAATGGGATGCTAGGGGCAATGACAGAAGGTCACACTGAAATGATATCTATCGAGGCAATTATATATTCAGTTCAATTCAGTTTTTTTTTTGTGTACCATTTTTCACTGAGTGCTGGCTCAGAGTGCTGTAATAAGTTCTCAGGCAAAATGCAAGTATAAGTTTTATAAATTACTAAATACAGAGTTAGTACAAATAAACACAGAGATTTTGTTAAAATACGCAGAAAACTAAATAGAAACTAATGCACATGGAAGCCAACAATATCTGTTCTTTAATTAATTGTTGAATTATGGCCTATTGACAACTAGTTGCATAACTGGTTTAATACTACAATTAGGTATTCAAAATTCTGGATATGTTAAAAGAATAGTGAAGGAGTTTATTGAATTTTTTTGATGAAAAATGTTTGCACAGTTTCTTTTGACTACAGATTTTTGAGTTAGAATTTTGGCTTAGAATCTTTTTGGTCTTGTGGTACTGACTCTAATCTGCACTCAAAACAGCACGTTTAACACATTGGAAACATTCCTTTGAGATTATCGTCCATGTTGACTTGATTGCAAGCCATTAAGTTCAATAGATTTTTCAGCTCCACATTCATGCAATAAGTCACCTATTCTACCACATCCCACAAGTACTGTATTGGATTCAGATCTGGTGACTAGGAAGGCCACTGAAGAACACTGTTTGTCATGTTCATGAAATAAGTTTGAGACAACTTTTGCTTTGTGACATGTTGTGTTATGCTGGAAGTGCCAGTTACAAAATTTGTAAATTGTGGTCATGATGGGATGCACATGTAAATAACAATACAGTACTCAAATAAGCCGTGGCATTCAAGCAATGACTGATTGTTACTAATAGATTCAAAGCTGGCCAAGAAAACATTCCCTTCACCCATACACCACCACCAACAGCTTAGACTGCTGACGCAAGGCAGGCTGGGTGCTTGGAATCATGCTGTTGCAACCAAATTCTGACCCTACGATCTGTGTGCTTCAGCAGAAATTAAAATTTATCTGACCATCATATGTTTTTCTAGTTTTCAGCTGTCCACTTTTGGTAAGCCAGGGCACACTGCATCCTCAGCTTTTTGTTCTTGATAGTCAGGAGTATAACCTTACATGTTCTTCTGCTTTTGTAGCGAATCCGCCTCAAGATTCAATGTGTTGTGAATTATGAGCTGCTTTTCTGCTCACCACAGTAAATACAGTAGTGGTTATCTGACTTACCATAATTTTTCTGTCGGTGTGAAACAGTGTGGCCATTCTCCTCTGACCTCTGTGATAAACAAGTGACTTTTGCCCAACGGGCAGCTACTAACTAACTTGAAGATTTTTGTTTATCACATCATTCTAAGTAAATTCTACAGACAGTTGTAAATGAAAATCCCAGGAGATTGGCAATTGCAGAAATACTCAAACCAGCCCAAGAATTATGCCAATGTTGAAATCACTGAGATTACCTTTTTTCTGGAAACTGGGGTTTGATTTGAACATTCCCTAAAGTTTCTAACCTGTATTGGCATGATTTTATGTATTGTGCTGATGTCACATGATTGGCTGCTCAGATGACTGTATCGATAATTCACTCAATAATAATTCACTCAGTGACTGCATGTCATATATATATATATATATACATACAAAATATATATATATACAAATATATATATATATATTTGTGTACCTATTGCTGTGATTAAAAATCTAGTTTTGTATTATACTTCATATGTACTATAATACCTTTACCTTAGTGATTGATCTTCTCTTACTATGGCTTGGCTTTGGCTATGTTTGACTACCCTTTTGTAACATTCCTTAAAAGCACTCAAGTTAGAGTGTCCTTCAGGACTTGTATGAAAAAAGTCCAACAGACACAACAGTTGCCTACCATTTTATTTTTACTTTTATGCCTAAGATATTTGTGTCATTGGTGTTCATTATTTTTTCATGTTTTGTCCTGTCTTACCTTGGCCACTTCTAAGTTAGGTTTTAAATTTCAGCTTGTTTCTCTCTAGTCAAACTATAACTATGACAATTGTTTAATTAATAATTTAATTGGAACACGTGGCTGACGTGTGCTTTGCAAATGTTAGAGCCTGTTGAGAGTTTTTGTTGTGTCCTGTGCTGTGAGATTTACATAAAAAAATAAATTTTGCTCTTAAAAGTTGGGTTTTGGTTGCCGGTAAGGAACCGTGTGGGAATTTTTAAAGCTTTTTTCCCTTTAGAAGGTTTTTTTTTGCTTTTTTTCACCTGCACAGGAGCAAAAGTAGCTGTGTGTTTAGAGGTGCGCTTGGAAAAATTACTTGTATATGTGCTTGTTCTTGTCATCTGTATTTGAACTGGCATCGAGGAGGCAGGGTAGAAAGCAACAATAACTGATATTGGCATTTGTAAGCAAATAACTACATCATCGTAACAGCGATTCCTTAGTTTAAAGGAAAAGAAAAAAAAGAGATGACGGCTGACTTCAAAGAAGCAAAGGGGATGGCTCAGCAGTGCTCAGGTAAACGGCCATCGTTAAGATGCCAATCAGGCACAAGGGGCTGTAGGAGCAGATAAGGTAGTAAAGTTTTATATATTTGTTTATTTTAGATTGAATAGTCCTTAGCGGTCCATAGGTAGAACAGTTAAGCAGGCAACAGCGTAAGGCCGGGTTTATATTTCACATGACGTGACGCATGCTGCAGTGGACGCTCCTGCTGGGCAAGTGTTTTACTGTTTATATTTGCGAGCGTACTTTACGGAAATCTGGAGGAATCCACCAGGTGGCAGTGCGAGATATCATCACGGTGAGAACAGGTTTGGCTTCACTGTTTTGTGAATTGCCTGGAACACCCATTAAATTCCAATAACACCTGACCGCAATATCTCTGAAAAGGATGTTTAATGATTAAATCCATCAATCCAGGGATTTGTCCATTCCAGCAAGCACTGGGAACGAGGCTGAAACAATCCCTGGATGGGCATCAGCTCATCGCAAGGTGAATACAAGCACTCACATACACTAGCATCATTTTAGTGTCACCAAATATGCATATCTTTGGAAGGAAACAGAAGCACACTGTGGAAACCCAGAAAGAAAATATGCAAACTTTGGGCAGGGAATACCAGCGACGTGACTCCCTGCGAGACCGCAGTGCTACTGCTCTGCCACTGTGTCACCCCCATGTGTGTAATTATTAACAGCATCCATCCATCCATTTTCTAACCCGCTGAATCCGAATAGGGTCACGGGGGTCTGCTGGAGCCAATCCCAGCCAACACAGGGCACAAGGCAGGAACCAATCCTGGGCAGGGTCCCAACCCACCGCAGGACACACACATACACACCCACGCACCAAGCACACACTAGGGCCAATGTAGAATCACCAATCCACCTAACCTGCATGTCTTTGGATTGTGGGAGGAAACCGGAGCGCCTGGAGAAAACCCACGCAGACACAGGGAGAACATGCAAACTCCACGCAGGGAGGACCCGGGAAGTGAACCCGGGTCTCCTAACTGCGAGGCAGCAGTGCTACCACTGCGCCACCATGCCACCCACTTATTAAAGTGATATCAAATATAAATCTTAGGATTCTAAATGTGCAGAGAGTTGGAATATCATACATTTAATGTGTTCTGTGTGGCGATCTATTGCTGTTTGCGGCTGCTGTCAGGTCCAGAGGAAGCCTTAGAAAAAAAAGACGGCAGAAGACGGTATGTGAGACTTTTAAAATGTATTGTGTCATTATGATCGGGAATGTGACGCTTGAATATAAAAGCACCATGAATGCATTTGCACGTTGGCATTTTACTTCACCACATCGAACCATTCATCAAAGATCGAAACACGCACATCGATCTTGTAGGATCTGCAAACTGGTTTTCTGTCACATGTAGATAGTAACCAGAGACTCTGATGTCACATTCCAACTTTTATCACACTGTGCCCCATGACTTTTTGATGGTACGGCAACTCGGCACGCGTCACGTTAATTTCTGAGGACCTGCTCAGAGGACAAGTCAAATGAACGCTGGGAACGTGTGGCAGCCATGATGCGGCACGTACACGTTATTTGCGTGAAGTATAAACAATCCCTAAGGGTTCATTAATATGAGGGAATACAAACAGTGCGAGTCGTAGAGCTTATAAGTAAGAGGAGCGCAAAGTTAGGAGGAGAGACAGAGAAAGGTAAAGTCAATCTCCTGGAAGGACAAACAGCAGGCACCTGAGAAGGAGAACAGTACAGGAGGTTAAGGGGAAAATGTGTAAAATAGCTGTAGAATTCTCAGTGTTACCATTTAAGTTGAATCATTTAATTTTAAGAAAAAAAACGTTAAGGCAGTTTAATCCCAAATCAAATTTTAATAATGAGGCTAGTACAATAATCCTGTTGGATGCTGGACTTTTTAGATGATGGTTTGGAAGAGCCAGTTGTCTATGAGGGCTACATCTGCAGGAGATGCCAGCTGATCCAGCACCTTGAGCTCAGGGTCGCTGAACTGGAGGGGGAGCTGGCTGACCTGCGTTGTAATAAAGAATTGGCAGAGCTGGCCCAGGTGTCCTTTAGAGCAGGGGTTGCCAAGTCTGGTCCTGGAGGACCACCGTGGCTACAGGTTTTCTTCTTAACCCTTTTTTTTAACGAGTGCCCTGTTTGCGCTGCTAATTAACTTCTTGTAAATTAATTTTAATTGAATTGATTTTTTAAGATTTGCTCCCCTGAATTTCTTCATTTATTTCCTTAAATGGCACCCAAACAGACATGAAATGTGAAGTGAGTGAGTCAACAGAAGACCAACTAAGTGAGGGTGTCAAACTTCAACCAATTTCACTCCAACCAGCTGCTTAATGAGGTGCCAATTCTTAATAAGGAGGCTGAGTCTTCAAGAGCAAGTCAAATATAATTAGTTCAATAGAAGTTAATTAGCAGCAAAAACAGGTCACTCATTAAGAAAAGTTATAGAATGAAAACCTGGAGTCACGGTGGTCCTCCAGGACCGGAGTTGGTGACTCCTGCTCTAAAGGACACCTGGGCCAGGTCCACCAAGAGATTCCAGACAAGACCGGTAGAAATAGGTGGGTCATGGTTGCAAGGTGTAACATAAAGGGTGTACACTGTCCGAGGGCATCAACCCCAGAATTAGAAGAGTCAAACCGTTATCATCTGTGGTGGGCTGGCGCCCCGCCTGGTGTTTGTTTCCTGCCTTGCACCCTGTATTGGCTGGGATTGGCTCTAGCAGACCCCCGTGACCCTGCAGTTAGGATATAGCGGGTTGGATAACGGATGGGTGGATGAAACCGTTATCATGTCTTTGTAGAGCTGTGTCTCTGATAATTCTGAGGTGATAGGCAGGGATGAGGAGCCCCAACGTGCCACCTCAAAACCAGTTCCCAAAAAGAGAGAGGTAGTGATAGGGGACTCAATCTTTAGAGGGATTAAAGCGCAGGTGTGCTCCAGAGAGAGAGAGTCTCGCACGGTGTGTTGCCTTCCAGGTGCACAGGTGGGTGACCTCTCTGGAAGGGTAGATAGGCTCTTGGCCAGAGCGGGGATGGTTCCAGTTGTCATTGTCCATGTTGGAACAAATGACATACATAAGGGTAGTCTGTCAGTTCTGCGATCCAAATTTAAAGAGTTAGGTGCCAAGCTGAAGGGCAGAACTTACAAGGTAGTCTTCTCCGAAGTTCTGCCTGTGCCACGTGCCAGTCCAGGTAAGACTGAGGAGATTAGAAGGCTTAACACATGGCTCAAATATTGGTGCAGGGTAGAAGGGTATAGGTTTATGGGGCATTGAGACTCCTTTTAGAACAGATGGGACCTGTTCCGCCATGACGGGTTACATTTGAACTGGAGGGGCACCAATGTATTGGGGAGGAGTATGAGCAGGCTAGTTGAGGATTGTTTAAAATAGGGAACGTTCAGGGAGTTTAGGACAGGCAAGGTTTAGGTCAATGCATGTAGAAATAAAAATGTGTAGTAATGAATATTCTAAGCAAACATTTAAATGTAGAAGGAATAACAAAGATGGGGATGAGTGTAACATAGGGGGATACACATTTTTAGGAAGGATAGACAGAACCGAAAAGTAGGTGAGGTTAGTGTTTATGCCAAACAAAATTTAAATGTAAATCCTCTTCATTTACATGATGAGCCCCATCTTAGTGAGGACATGTGGCTTCGCCTGGGAAATATTAGGGAAAGAGTAGTGTGTTATAGAACATCCAATTCAGACAGTAATTTCAACACACATCTATTAAGTAATATCAAAAAGGCAAGTTTACAGGGAGATATTATAGCCATGGGGGATAACCTTGCAGATGGAGGAGCAAAAGAGCAGAGTTTTCAGAAGTAATCAGTGACTGTTTTTTAACACAGCATGTTAAAGCACCAACACAGGGTGAAGCCTTCTGGATTTAGTATTTTGTAATAATCAGGATAGAATTGAGGGTGTAGAGGTGATTGAACCACTAGGGTCGTGACCATAATATAATACAATTCTCAGTATTTTGTAAGAGTGCAAATGCAAAGACTAAATTGTTAAGTTGAACTTTGGTAGGGCAAATTTTGACCATATGCAACAAAGTCTAAGTAGGATACACTGGGATAAGCTTTTAAGTGTGGAAACAGTCGGGGAGCAGTGGAACAGGTTTAAAAATGTTTTACATGTAATGCAGGACAGATACATACCAAAAATTAGGGGAGGCAGGAACAATCTGTGGACAGGACGCCAGCTCGTCACTATCACTGCGCCACCGTGTTCCCATGTTTCTTTTCTCTGTACCCTAATACTCTTCCATATGACACTCAGACAGTGGCTACAACTCACCTTTTCACACCAACTTTGATATCTGACCACTTCTTATTTATTTCAGACTCTTTGTGACTTTCTGAACTTGAACTTTCGAGTTTCTCCACCACTCTGTCACTCAATCAGCTTCCTTTTGTTGATTATATCACTACTTAAACCAACAAATAGTACTTTTTCCCTTGCCTCTACCTGGTATTCACTGAAATTCTTCTCTTTCCCCCTTGCTTTTGCCATTGCCAAGGGCTATTTATATTGATTTGCATATTCAATTCTGGGAGGAGTTGGGGAGTAGCAGCAGGCACGTGCATTTGCGTTACTTTTCACACTGACCGGCATTTATGGAGCGGAAGAACGTGGAAGTTGGTTTTCGCCCAGATTTATGCATCTGAATTTTTTCCGCTTTTGTCTGTACACCATGTTTTAGTGTGAATTCAACGCACGGCGTTATGTATGAGGCCCCAGGACAAGATAATATTTACCCTTGAGTTCTTATGGTGGCTACTGAGTACATATATAATAAACCCTTCACAGATATTTTTAGGAAGTCACTGCGCACTGCAGAGATTCCGAAAGACTGGAAAATGGAAAATATCATCCCATTATATAAAAAGGGTGACAGGGCAGATCCAAGCAACTACAGTATAGGCCAGTAAGTTTAACATGCATAACAGGAAAATTAATAGAAGGAATTATTAAGGACAAGATTGAGCAATACCTGGCAAGGACAGGAGTTATTCTGAACAGTCAGCATGGGTTCAAAAGAGGGAGGTTGTGTTTTACTAACATGCTGGATTTCTATGAGAAGGCAACAAAAGAATACGATCAAAGTGGAGCATATGATATTATTTATCTTGACTTTCAGAAAGCATTTGATAAGGTGCCACATGCAAAGTTGGGCATCAAATTAAAAGAAGCAGGAGTTCAGGGTGATGTTTTAGATGGGTGCAGAATTGAGAAGGATTTAGGAATCATAATGGACTCTAAGCTATCGACTTCCTGACAGTGTTGAGAAGCCATTAAGAAGGCTAACACAATATTAGGTTACATAGCACAAGTCTAAGGAGGTTATGCTCAACCTTTATAATGCACTGGTGAGGTCTAATCTTGAGTACTGTGTGCAGTTTTGGTCTCCAGGCTACAAAATGGACATAGCAGCGCTAGAAAAGGTCCAGAGAAGAGTAACTAGGCTGATTCCTGGGCTACAGGGGTTGAATTATGAGGAAAGATCTGAGTGTATACAGTTTAAGCAAAAGAAGATGAAGAGGTGACATGATTGAAGTGTTTAAAATTATGAAGGGAATTAGAACAGTGGATCAAAACTGTTATTTTAAAATGAGTTCATCAAGAACATGGGGACACAGTTGGAAACTTGTTAAGGGTAAATTTCGCACAAACATTAGAAATTTTTGCTTTACACAAAGCACGATAGACACTTGCAATAAGCTACCAAGAGGTGTGGTAGACAGTAAGACTTTAGGGACTTTCAAAACTCGACTTGATGTTTTTTTGGAAGAAATAAGTGGATAGGACTGATGAGCTTTGATGGGCTGAATGGCCTGTTCTCGTCTAGAGTGTTCTAATGTTCTAATAATGTGACTTTGAAGCTGTGAAGCATGTCCATAGACTGTATGGACATGGGGAGACTATGAGCCCCCCTGGGGTATGGCATAACATAAAAGGAGCCGCCTTCCTCAATTCAGAGATCCAGAGTCAGGAGGAGGACTAAGCTTGCATGAGGAACAGAAGAAAAGGCAGAAAGACAACATAGTTACGGAGTATTGCTGTATGCTATTTGCTGTGTTGTGGTTGTGGCATGGGAAACACTTGCTAGAGTTTCCCACAATAAAAAGCCATTGTCGTTTTACTTGTGTTCGAGAACTTTGTGTCAGGTTTTGGTGAATTACAGTGCCCCCACAAGTAGCATAGACAGCAGGATTCCTGGCCTTCTAGTGTCAGTGACCTGTTTTTAAATAGTCTTGTGGCCAGAACACAAGAACACTCCAATACCAAATTCACCAAAGAACTGCTTCCATCTGCTATGGGAAAGAACAGGTCTAGGCAGACCGCAAAAACATCGGGGGTCCAAGCACACTGTATTCCTGTTGGCAAGGAAGCCAACTCGGGAAGAGAAGATGCCAGATGGTGAGACAAACACTGGATGATGGAGTTCGGACAGGGGTATTTGCCAGACCCGGGTTCAACATGTCCTGGCAATGTCTGACATCTTTTGCATCCTCATACCTCCTAAATGGTGAATACCCAGTCACAGGCTGAAGCACATCACAGGGCGATACAACAACAGATAGAGCTCTGTCTCTCCAACAATGAGGACTTCAACCTGTTGTTTCCCAAGGAGGGTCACATAACCTACCCTGAAGAACAGGAGGAAGCCTGGAGTATAGTGTGGCCCTTGTATTGCCTGGTTCCTCACCTGAAAGAAGGAAATCAGCAAAAGGGAAAAGTGGTGCAGGCCTCTAAACCTAGGTAGATTCTGCGGTACAGGTAAGTGTGTCCTGTACTGTACACAAGAAAGTGACGCAGAGAAAAAGGACTCTGGATATTATCACTGAAGGATATCAAGTAGCCTTGATCCCAACAACCGTTAGATGCATGGGCCTCCTGTTAGGGATGCCCTGGTGGAGGAGAAAGGCCCAGGGCTAGACGAATAGGACCTGTTTATCGGTTCTGGCATCTGGCCTGTCCAGCCTCCCACCAAATGGTCACATAGAAGGGGAAGGCGTCCAAGCAGTACTGAGTCTCTTTTTATCTGATAGAGACTGCCGTCGAAACCCAGAGCAGAAAGGAGATCTGTGAGAGAAAGAGCAGGTCTTCTAACACTGTTGTGCATGAACCCTTGTGCTCAAGTATGTCGGATGACCACGCTCTGTTGACATGGAGAGACAAGCCAAACTTGGCCGAGAGTGAGGAGAGTTAGGGATTCCCATTCTGCTTTCACACTTGCAGGGCACGTGTTTCAAGAGGGGAATGATGGTTATATGAGTGCCGTTGGTCGGAACATGGCTGGAGACACTACCCGTATTTTGAAAAGAAAGACGATGGAAAGCGACATCATTTTAGTGTCTCCGCGTCAGCCAATTGTTTTTATATTTCAGGAGGGAGCCATGAACTGGTCAATGCCAACAGCCCCACTTGGAGAAGGACAGCCCTCACAGGATGGAATGCCTCACCCAACATGGCTTACCTGAGGGAGGGGCTGTGCGAAGGAGGCCGCCTGAGACACCCACAACATGGAAGGACAAGGGGAGAGAGCTTATACAGGGCTTTGTCTCTCTCAGTGCACTAGATGGCAGCCTCTTTGGCCACGGCATTGCCATGGATTCTGACAGGGCACCTTGGAAATTGGAGTTTGTCGTTTTGAGTCTTGTTGGATTCTGTGGGTGCTGCCAGGGGTTCTGAAGGGACTGGTGAGCCCTACTTTGTCAGGGTCTGAAATCACATGGAAGTGCTTCCAAGCCATAGCTTCAGGACTCTTGATGTACTTCTGGAGATTACATAAAAGGAGCTGCGTGCCTTAACTCTGAGAGCCAAAGTTGGGAGGAAGGTAAAGCTTTTGTGAGGGGGCAGAGGAAAAGGCAGAAGGAGAGAAGATGACAGAATTACAGAGCATTGCTCCACTGTATTTGCTGTATTATGGTAGTTGCATGGGAAAAGTTTGCCTGGAAAGAATTTTCCACAATAAAATGCCTTGGGTTACTGAAGCATTTCTGTCCGAGCCTTTGTGCCGGGTGTTTAGAGAGCTAAAGCACCCACTGTTTGCTACAAGGCATGTAACTAAAAAGGTGGAGACTTACAGAATCACTTCTTTACAGATGTTTATATTTAATGTATAAAGATCTGGAGAATTTAATTTTTGAGTCTTTTGTGCTTATTTAGAAAAGCCTCAAAATACATTAGTTGTTAATGCTTCAAATTATAAAAATGTCAAAAAGAGGATGAACATGACTTAGTCATTATATTGTAAACTTAATTTCAAACATACTGTAATTCATATTAAAACAGAGTAATGTTTTGTTAAGATATTGAATCTTTCTATCTTTTACAGGATGCAACAGATGCCTCAACAGTGTGTCATGGGTACTCTTGTTGTTGCTTTGCTAATTCTGTCAACTGTGGCAGCAGAAGCAGACAAAACAGAAAAGCAAGGTGAGCTAAATGTTTTTTATTGGACTCTATCTATCTATCTATCTATCTATCTATCTATCTATCTATCTATCTATCTATCTATCTATCTATCTCCAATACTGTATATATATGATGTCAGCAGTTCTTACCGCTGTGGCACCCAAGATGTCATATCTGCTTTGTACCCTAACCCGATTTCTTTTTCTTCAGTTATATTCTTGAATAAAATCGCACTTGTTTTGTTACACATGTACCTTTTATGAAAGTTCTTATTTGATATTTGAAATTGTCTTCCCACATTATTCACTCCATGTCAAAATTTTGTTGTTAGTACTATAACATGAAAAAAGTTAGTCTTTTAGGTATTTGATCAACATTTCTTGCGTTTCTTGCATTTCCTGTCATCCTTCACTTACCCAGATCATTGTAGACATGGAACACACGTGAAAGACATGTGTTCCAAATAATGATACATTATCTACCATATGCATCTCCAGGACCTTACACGCAGATAAAGGAGACTTGAGCTGGGTGAACTTTTTGCCCGAGATGAGCTGTGGCGGTGGAGGGATGGGATAGCAGGCTGCTTGCTGCTTGTGCTCATTGACAAATTTACAAATCAAAAGACACTGATTGGGAGGTGCGAAGAGATTTAAGGTGGGCCAGGATTATGAGTTTTTTCGTAGGCTTCAGGGGTTATAGTGTTAAATCAAAGCTGGCCAACTGACTGAGCAATTGTGGTAAGAGAGGTGACCAAGTAGTCAATGGTCTCTCTGGCTGAATAGATTATCGGGATACAGCATCTAGCACACACTGTCTCAGCCATGCACACAGTCTGTTTGAACTGTTCCCCCATACAGTGCTGCAAATGCTTCAGAGCCTTTCCTGTAGGGACCTCACACTTCAGAAACAGTTTCACCCCAAGAGCTCGAAACACACTCAATCAGTCCATCAAGTGTTCCTAATAGAACTGTTTGTACTTATAAGTACAATTTCCTCACTGTAAACTTGCGATACAGTTATAATATTGCACAACCTGAGTCACTTTATAAAGCACATATTTACATATGAAGACGACTGGCTTCTAAGTTTGTTATGATTTCCAAGCACTATCTTCTTGGAGCTCTTGATATAATTTTTAAGATGAAATGCAGTAAAGCATGTGTATTACATTATACAGATAAGTTTTAAACTTCATTAAAATAATTTATATTGTTATTAATTAAACATGTGAGGATACGGTGGACAGCTGCAGTGACGAGCTGGCGCCCATTCAGGGATTGTTCCTGCCACGCACTGTATGCTTCCTGGGATTGGCGCAACCCTGGATGGATAGATGGATGGAATAATTAAACATGTACTACAAAGATATTTAAATGTTCCATAAAAATTTTGAAGAATCGCCGTTCTAAGCTTACAGATGGCTTGGCATGTATTACAGAGCTGACCGTGTGGCGATTGGTTACTTGGAGAAAGAAAAGGAAGGACAGGAATTGGGGGTTAGTATGTTTGAGAGAGACAGTACTGCTGCAATAAATTATTTCATCGAAATATGCAAGCATCTTGCAGGAGGCAGGGCACCAGCTCATCGCTAATACTGTGCCACCGTGTCCCCATGTTTAATACATGCTTTAATCCCCATCATTATGAAAATGATATCAAGTATACATCTTTAATATTTAAATTTTTCAGAGAGCTGTAATATCATGAATGTAATGTATTCTGTGTTCCCGTTTAAGAAGGACTTAGTGATTTACACACATAGACTACATAAAAGAACATATACAATACGAAGCATTTAACGTGCTGCTTTAGTTATGATGGGATTTAAGAAACTAGTAAATTAAACGATTTTAAGATAAAGTTTATGACGTTCTGCTTTAATGACAAAGTAAACTGCATGATTAAAGTGGATATTTTGAAATTAAAGTTGACATTTGGGACTTTTTTTCAGCTGTGTCCCTATTTTGTTTTTCTTTTCTCTGTACGCTAATACGTTTCCATATGACACTCAGAAGGTGGGTTACGACTTGCCTTTTCACGGCGACTTTGATATCTGACCACTTCTTATTTATTTCGGGCACTTTGCGACTTTCTGAACTTGAACTTTTGAATTTTTCCACCACTCTGTTACTTGATCAACTTCCTTTTGTTGTTTATATCACTGCTTAAACCAACAAATAGTACATTTTTCCTTGCTTCTACTTGGTATTCACTGGAATTCTTCTTTTTCCCCCATGCTTTTGCCATTGTCTTTTTATAAAACGCCAAATATACAGGGCTGTTTATTTTGATTTGCATATTCAAAGAGGTGAAATTCTGGGAGGGGCAGAAGGCGCATGCATGAGCATTACATTTCACACAGACTAGAATTTATGTAGTGAAAGAACATGGAAGTTCGCATATGGACAGATTTGTGTATCTGAATTTTTTTGTGCATACGCACATTTCCGCTTTAATCCGTACACCATGTTTTAGTGTGAATTCTACACACGGCATTATGCATGAGGCCCCAGAACAGTGTATAGATAATGCAATTTTCAATACATTTTTAGAACTGTCGGCAGACCACTAATAATTTGTTAAAAATTTCGTTAAAATTTCATGAATTTGTTATAGTTAGAATAAAACAAATAATTTATATATATATATGTATATACAACCCCAATTCCAATCAAGTTGGGACGTTGTGTAAAACGTAAATAAAAACAGAATACAATGATTTGCAAATCCTTTTCAACCTATATTTAATTGAATACACTACGAAGACAAGATATGTAATGTTCAAACTGATAAACTTTATTGTTGTTTTGCAAATCTTCACTCATTTTAAATTTGATGCCTGCAACATGTTCCAAAAAAGCTGGGACAGGGGCAGCAAAAGACTGGGAAAGTTGAGGAATGTTCAAAAAACACCTGTTTTGAACTTTCCACAAGTGAACAGGTCAATTGGAAACAGGTGTTTGTCATGATTGGGTATAAAAGGCTCAGTAGTTCACAAGCAAGGATGGGGCGAGGTTCACCACTTTGTGAACAACTGCGTGGGCAAATAGTCCAGCAGTTTAAGAACAACGTTTCTCAACGTACAATTGCAAGGAATCTAGGGATTTCATCATCTACTGTCCATAATATCATCAAAAGATTCAGAGAATCTGGAGAAATCTCTGCACATAAGCGGCAAGGCCGAATACCAACACTGGATGTCCGTGACCTTCGTTCCCTCAGGCGGCACTGCATTAAAAACCAACATCATTCTGTAAAGGATATTGCCACGTGGGCTCAGGAATACTTCAGAAAACCGTTGTCAGTTAACACAGTTCGTTGCTACATCTACAAGTGCAAGTTAAAACTCTACCATGCAAAGTGAAAGCCATATATCAACAACACCCAGAAACACCGCTGGCTTCTCTGGGCCCAAGCTCATCTGAGATGGACTGATGCAAAGTGGAAAAGTGTGCTGTGGTCTGACAAATCCACATTTCAAATTGTTTTTGGAAATCATGGACGTCGTATCCTCCGGGCCAAAGAGGAAAAGGACCATCTGGATTGTTATCAGCGCAAAGTTCAAAAGCCAGCATCTGTGATAGTATGAGGGTGTGTTAGTGCCCATGGCATGGGTAACTTGCACATCTGTGAAGGCACCATTAATTGTGAAAGGTACATACAGGTTTTGGAGCAACATATGCTGCCATCCAAGTAACGACTTTTTCAGGGACGTCCCTGCTTATTTTAGCAGGACAATGTGAAGCCACATTCTGCATGTATTACAACAGTGTGGCTTCGTAGTAAACGAGTGCAGGTACTAGACTGACCTGCCTGCAGTCCAGACCTGTCTCCCATTGAAAATGTCTGGCGCATTATGAAGCGCAAAATACAACAACGGAGACCCCGGAGTGTTGAGCAACTGAAGTTGTACATCAAGCAAGAATGGGAAAGATTTCCACCTACACAGCTTCAACAATTAGTGTCCTCAGTTCCCAAACGCTTATTGAGTGTTGTTAAAAGGAAAGGTGATATAACACAGTGGTAAACATGCCCCTGTCCCAGCTTTTTTGGAATGTGTTGCAGGCATCAAATTAAAAATGAGTGAAGATCTGCAAAACAACAATAAAGTTTATCAATTTGATTATTCAATATCTTATCTTTGTAGTATATTCAATCGAACATAGGTTGAAAAGGATTTGCAAATCATTGTATTCTGTTTTTATTTACGTTTTACACAATGTCCCAACTTGATTGGAATTGGGATTGTATATATACATATGTATGTATATATATTGTGAGCTGGCGGGCTGATCGCACCCCTAGAGATTACAGATGCTTCTGGGAAAACCCCTGAAAATGTTGACAGACTACCTTCTCATTGCTCCTTACCTTATTTGTGCTCTGTCACATAACAAACCTCTCACGTGGTACTCCGCATACTTAAAAGCATGTACAGCACCTGTCAGTTTTGGAATTGATTGTTTGCTTTTTTCTCTTTCTCTCTCTCTCTCTGACATTCTCTGCTCCTGGCGAACATGTCATCTCTGACTTGTCATGGAGCATGTTTAAACTTTTGAAAAAGAGACAAATGTTTGTTTGCAGTGTTTGAATAAAGTTCGTTTTCTACAACTCCTGTGTTTTTGTGCAAATCTGTGACCCAAGCGTGACAAGTGGTACCAGGAGTGGTGGCACAGATGGATGCCGAGGAGTTATTTCAAATTGCTCAGAATGTCCCACTTCCTCACGATCTGGATGATGATCTGGTTCCTCCTCAGAATGTCCCGGTTCCACACGATCAGGTAGATGATCTGGTTCCTCCTCTTCCTGAAAATTCTAAGAATGTGCTGACGAAGATGGGTCCTTCCAATAACCCAGAGATGTTTCTTTTAGCTTTTGAGCAAGTGGCGACTTTGTTGGGATGGGACAAACGAAACTGGGCCGTTATCATCACCCCTTTTTTGTCTGGGGATGCCTTACTTTCCTTTTGGAATGTGCCTTGTGGTATGCTCGGCGATTATGATTTCCTGAAGCGGCAGGTTGTTTTACGTAAGACTACAAGCTTTTTGGCTAAAGGTTTTGCACTTAATGACCAGAGAATAAACATGGACGGTCCCATCCATGCACAAATACAAGATTTGATTCATATTGAGGGAGACGAGATGGAATGAGTTGTGGAAAAAGTTGTCATGAATATTGTACTGGCCGGGATACCTGCAGTTCTCCGAGATGAGTTTCTTCATCTCTTCGTCTTTAACAATTGTGGCCAAACGCTTAGAATGTTCTCAGACCGTTTGGAGAAAAAGTGGTCGATTTGGTGCTCTGTATGCTGTTTTACAACCTACGAGAGAGCGCCCAGGGAATACTCGTCGCTTTGACCAGAGGATAGAACATCAATGGGCTTCTGGACCTGACAATCAGATGTCATCAGAAAGGCCTCCAGGGGATCCAGTTATTAATGTCAATAGCACATTTAAAACAACATAGGAATGCTGTGGCCAAAGTACTTAACAATAATAGAATAAAAGAAAACATACAAATAACATAAATAGAAATAAAATATATGAACATAAATAAAATAAATAATAAATAGAAGTAATGTTATATAATCACAATGAGGAAACCATCAGTATTACTGAAGGTCACGGAATGCAAGTAAACAGAAATGAGTCTTTAATCTTGTTTTGAACAATTCAATTGTAGACGACTCCTTTATGTGATGAGGTAAAGAGTTCCACAGGTGAGGAGCAGCAGCTGCAAAAGCCCTGTCCCCCTTAGTTTTACACTTGGTACAAGGGACAACAATAGACAACTGACGAGAAGATCTAAGCACTCTGGATGGCTGGTGTAAAACACACAATTCAGATAAATAGGCAGGAGCAAACCCATGTAAAGGTTTACAAACTAGCAACAAGATTTTAAAATCAATTTGAAAACTGACAGGCAGCCAGTGTAAAGAAGCTAAAATTGGAGAAACAGAGTCATACTTTCTTGCCCCAACCAGAAAGTGAGCAGCAGCATTCTGGACCAACTATAACCTGTGTATCAGGGATTTGCTAATCCCAGAATACAGCGAGTTGCAGTAATCAAGGCGAGAAAAAATAAAAACATGAGAAGCGTTCTCAAGATCCCTAGAAGATAAAAAAGACTTGATCTTACCTAATAGACAAAGCTGGAAAAAGCAACTCTTGACTACAGAATTTACTTGTTTCTCAAAAGAGAGGTTACTGTCAAAAATAACACCTAGATTGCAGACTTGAGGCTTGAAAAAGAGCCAAGAAGTCCAAGACCAATTTGGGCTTTAGCTGATGGACCCACGATAAGCACCTCCATTTTATTTTGATTCAGATCAAGAAAATTATTAGTCATCCAGGATCTTAGTTCAAAAAGACAGTTGTGCAGTTGATTTATTGCAGTGGAAAGAAATGTTAAATTTCCTAAAAATAGATCCAATAGAATGATGGTATATACAGAATAAAATAGGACCCAAAATGGATCCCTGAGGAACACCATATTTAAGAGGAGCAGTAGACAAAAAGAGGAATTTAAAGTCACTGAAAAGTGTCTACCAGTTAAATATGGCCTGGCCCAGTTAAAGCCCAACAAAATGTTCAAGCCGCAACAGCAATTTCTCATGGTCAATAGTGTCAAAGGCAGCGGACAGGTCAAGGAGGAGAAGGACTGCAGCATCACCTGAGTCAGTAATAATAGAGATGTCATTGAATACTTTCAGGAGGGCTGTTTCAACACCTTGAAAACGCCTAAAGCCAGATTGGTAGATCTGAAATAAATTATTGAAGTTAAAATGATCAACCAATTGATTATAAACAACTCTTTCTAGAATTTTAGCCAGAATTGGCAGTTGGGAAATTGGGCGAAAATTGCCTAAAACTCCAGGATCTAATTCTGCCTTTTTTGGACAGGGACGCTCTGCAGCATGTTTAAAAAATGAGGGCACAACCCCTGCAATAACAGAATCATTGATAATGGCTAGTAAAGATGGGCCCAAAACATTAAAGGCTTCCACTCCAATAGGTGGTACTATATCAAGGGGGCTGGGAGCTGATTTAAGGGTGTCAATAGTTCTTTTTAACTGTGAAAGTGAGACAAGATCAAAAGATTCTAAGACAATGCTCTGTTTAACAGTGGGAAGTTCATAGCCAGTTTGAACAATGCCACAGCGGATAGTTTCAAATTTGCTGACAAAGAATGAAAAAAACTGCTCACATGAATGAACAGTGCAATTTAATCCCATCACAGAATGAGGGTGAATAGCCACATTAATTGAATTAAATAAGACCCTAGGATTCTTAGAATGATGGGATACTAAATCAGCAAAGAAATCTTGTTTAGTTTTCTTAACTGCAGCCTAGAGGTTGAATAGAGAAGTCCTAAAAATCTTTTTAGAAACAGTCCATCTTTTTTCCAACGCTGTTCCGCAGCTCGACAGGCGCGGCACAGCGATCATGTAGTTTCATGTAGCCAGGGAGCAGGTCTTCCCTTATTACTGTGTATCTTGAGCGGAGCAATTGAGTCTAAAACCGTTTTACAAGAAGAATTAAATTTTAAGACAGAATCATCGATGCCATCATTTTTGACATGCACATCAAAGCCAGAGAATATGGTTTTAAAATCTGATATAGCGAGAGCAGTGTGGGGGACAGCTAGTAGTCAGGACATCAACAGTAATATTCAAATCCATCACTATAGAAAAGGGATCAGTGAAAGAAACATCGCATAAATCAATATTATTAACTGAAATATCACGAGTAAGAACGAGATCAAGGATGTGACCGAGAGAGTGAGTTGGCATATTAAAATGCTGGATAAAATCAAATGAGTCTAATAGTGATAAAGAGTCATTAACCAAAGGTTTGAAGTGACATGAATGTTACACTATGTTATACTAATAAAAGGCAAAGCCCTCACTGACTGACTGACTGACTCACTCACTCATCACTAATTCTCCAACTTCCCATATAGGTGGAAGGCTGAAATTTGGCAGGCTCATTGCTTACAACTTACTTACAAAAGTTAGGCAGGTTTCATTTCAAAATTCTACACGTAATGGTCATAACTGGAACATATTTTTTCGTCCATATACTGTAATAGACTGCAGCTAGATGGCCATGGGAGGCGGAGTTTCGTCTTGTGTCTCGCATCATCATGCCTCCCACGTAATTGAGTGCCTGCCCATATAAGGCTGTAGCAGTGCTACCATTGGTTAGAACTGCATCTCCCAGCAGTCCTTGCAGGGCTGTTGGGGGCAAAGGTGGCCAGAGGGGTTCAAAAGGAGGGCAGGGGACGAAGAGGAAAAAAGTTTTGTTTTGGTCGTTTGCTGCTTGTATTTATCTGTGGAACTGCCTGTCGTTTTCCTGCTTTACATCTTCGTGTCCTGGATTGTGTTGTTTGTTGGGGTCTGGAATCAATCGTCTACCTGTTTACTGTTACTGAGGACGTTGTCTGGATTATTTGGTTTTCAGGGAACAAGGAGCGCTCCTGAACCATTCATCTGTCAACTTACTTCAGCAACTACCGGTTCCCTCGCTTCATTCAAATCACTGGACATAACTTCACCGCTATTATTTCATACATGGACTTTACTGCGTGTTTGTCATGTTTATCTGTTAATTGTAATATCGCCGAAGGGATCAGGGGTGGTATTATTGTTTTCATTTAGTAATTTAATTTCATTATACTTTTTTGTCGTTTAAGTTCCCAGTGCGTTTTCTTTGTCTCTGTAGTGTGTGTGGGTGTGTGTCGTGCCAAGGCTGGGGTTGTCCCTGGTAATCCTCATATAAAATAAATAAATCACCGTCTTTCTCGACGGTGTGAATCTTAGCGGCTTCCGACCGCTACAGATTTTGGTGAGCCGGGTAGGAGCAAGGGTTATTTACGACACCTTCTAGTGCGACTTCACTACACTCTTTCAGAAGCATGTCTGTTGTAAGCGCAGTGCAGGGCGAGGAACTTGAACTTAGTGAACCGCTGGTTGATGTGCGTCCGCTGCCTAGGCGCGCCACGTTACGGTCAGAGCCCTCTCGAGGAGGAGTTGAGCCTGCTGGATACCCTGTGTGTCTCCAGTCCGGAGCAGCCCGAGATCGGCGAGGACAGCTTCTGCAAGACCTGACGCGCGCCTAGAACAGCTTGAGACGCTGGTTGATGACATCGCCCGCAGTTTTCTAAATCGTGATGAAACTGTCCATGATCTTATCGATGCCACGGCCGCCCGAGTTTCCGGAGAGGCGGTTGTGAGGGTGCAGCGTCTGGAGCAGTCCTTCGTGAAGTGTGTGCAGCGCCTGGAAGCCAATATGAGAGAGGAGATCAGGAGGCAGGTGCAAGAGAGCTGGCGTGCCGCCACGCAGCCACTGGGGCAGTCGACTCCTGTAGCGGGAGTGAGGAACGACTGGGGACAGTCGGCCTTGTCCGTTGCGGTACCGCGGATGGAGTTTCCAAAGCTGGCCCTCAGTGTGCACCCACGGGCATTGTCGACTTTGTAGAGGAGGTCGACATGTTCGTGGAGCTGCATCCTCTGAGTGGAGCCGAGCTGCGGGGATTCCTGAACACGGCACTCAGCGGGCCGGCACGCTCTTGGTGGTTTGCTGAGCGGCACAAATACAACTCCTGGGCGGAGTTTCCGCTGCTTTCCTGAATGCGTTCCTCTCTGACGAATACCAGGCGCTGTTGGAAGAAAAGCTCCGGACCTTTGTGCAAAAACCATCGCAGAGCCTCCGGGACTTTGTCTTTGAATTCCGTGCGTTGTGTCTGAAGTGGCGATCTGACATGCGTGAGGAAGAGATATTGCGACGTGTCCTTGATGCATGTGACCCTCGGGTGGCTGCTACTCTGAGGGGGGTCGTGAAATCGGTCGATGAGTTGGTGAAGGTGGGGTCCCGAGTGGAAAAGGATTGGGCGGCTATCGGGCTGAGTGGGTCTCGAAGGGTCCCACGCCTCGAGATGTCCCCTGTCCGAAACCACGAGGGAAAGCCCCAGTGGATCCCCGGCCGATCTCACCTTGGTGCAAGCCACCTTGCCCTCTTAGTGGTGCCCATACAAGTGCGGGTGTCACTGGAGAGGCAGTCGTAGATACAGGGAGCACTTATACCCTTATGAAATACAGCTTGTGGGAAAAGCTTAAAGTGCCTCATGAGCAGTTAAGGGAAAGTGCAAAAGTAAAATTCTTTCTTGCGGATGGAAGGGCACACGGGGCAAAGGGCAGGGTTCCCATGAGGTTCTGCTTACATGAGACACACTGGGAGACAGAAGTTTACATCCTGGAAGATGACCATCTGTCAATGCCCTTGTTACTGGGAATGGACTCTCTGGTGTCGGTAGGTCTTACCATCCATCTGTCGCGGCTGGAGTATGAGTTGCCGGGGGGTGGAGTCCATCGGTTTGGGACGAAGGCTCAAAGTAATCTGGTTTGGCCTAACTTGTGTTATTACCTCGCACAGTTGGTGGACGAGCCCAGCCCAGTAGAGAAGGCTATTCTTGAACAGCCGGAGCTTGTTCAGCCGCTGCTTAGGAGGTGGCACTCTGTGTGGACGGACAAATTGGGTCGGACTGAGGTGGTGTGTCACCACATTCACACAGTCGACCCTGTCCCTGTTCGCACAGAGCTTACAGAGTGTCGCCTCTGAAAAGAGGAATAATCAAGGAGTGGGTCGACCAGATGTTGGCGGATGGGGTCATTGAGCCTTCCACCTCGCCTTGGGCTAGCCCTGCGGTGCTCGCTCAGAAGGCCGACGGGACCTACCGATTCTGTGTTGACTATCGGGAGCTGAACAAGAAGACCTTAGATGACGCTTACCCCATGCCCCTCATTCATGACATCTTGGAGTCTTTGCATGGGGCAGTGGTTTTCAGCTCCCTTGATCTGAAGTCCGGTATTGGCAGGTGAGGATGGGGAAGAGTAGTATGGAGAAGACTGCCGTCATCACCCGAGGGGTTGTTCCAGTTTCGGGTGATGCCCTTTGGACTTAAAACGCTGGGGCGCCATTCCAACGGCTTATGGAGCAGGTCCTCCGGGACTCATTGGAAAGACCTGTTTCGTGTATATTGATGACATCATCGTATTCTCCCCATCTGTCTCACAACATCTGAAGGACCTTGATCACATCTTCCAGCGACTGCAGAAGGCTCATCTGACACTCAACACCGCAAGTGTAGATTTCTACAGGACCATCTAAACTTCCTCGCCATTTGGTGTCGGCAGACGGGTCCGGTAGACCCAAAGAAAATTAAGTCCATCTTGGACTACCCAGCCCCAGGAGGTAAAAGTCTCCAGCGCTTCCTGGGGATGGTTGGGTGGTTCCACAAATTTGTGCATGGGTTTGCCGACATCGCTGCCCCTTTGTTCCAGCTGCTGAGGAAGGGATCCCCCTGGGAGTGGTCACCAACGTGCCAGGACTCCTTTGAAAGACTTAAACAGGCATTGATATCACCTCCAGTCCTGGCACAGCCTGATCCCAAATTAACCTTTCAGGTCCACACAGACGCAAGTGACCTCGGACTCGGCGCCGTTCTTGCTCAAACTAACCAAGGAGAAGAGAGAGTGGTGGCCTATGCTTCACGGTCACTGAAGGGCCGAGTATAATTATTCCACCACCGAGAAGGAATGCCTCGCTGTCGTGTGGGCGTGGAAAAGTGGCGCCACTTCCTGGAGGGACATCCTTTGAAGTCTACACCGACCATAGGGCTCTGACCTGGGCATTCAATTGCCCAAGACCACGCCTAGGCTAACAAGGTGGGTTTTGCGCCTCCAACAGTTCACGCTCAGGGTGTGCTATCGGAAGGGTTGTGCTAATGTGGTGCCCGATGCCTTATCCCGGTGCACGAGCCCGCACCGATGGTATGTGCGGTATCGGTCTCTAACCCTTGGCCTGATCTTCCCCTGAACATGCAGGAAATTGTTCACTCTCAAGCAGCCAGTCCTGTGTGTCAGGGGTTGAGAGAGGGCTCAGGGGGGAGGTCTGACCGCATACATTATAGGGAACTTCAAGGGGCACTCTATCGCTGTGTTCCAACAAAAGACCGGGTTACCATTATCAGTTGGTAGTGCCCGAGACATACGTGCCCAAGTTCCTACAGTATTACCATGACAGCCCGATCGGTGGTCACCTTGGACGTACTAAGACACTGTTTAAAGTCTTGGAGGTGGCATGGTGGCCGACGATACGCAAAGACGTCTGGTCCCATGTCCAGACTTGTACCACCTGTCAGCAATACAAAACCCCACCTGGTCTCCCCTCAGGTCAACTCCAGCCAGTAACCATCACTACCCCGGGGGAGAGCCTAGGCGTGGACCTAATGGGACCATTACCCACTAGTAAGGACCGGAAGACCTACCTGATGGTGGTTGTGGACTATTTTACCCGATGGGTGGAGCTATTCCCATGGCTAATGCCACAGCCAAGAAGATATGTTCCACCCTGAAGGATGAGATCTTTACCCGATGGGGGTGCCAAGAACATCATCTCAGACCGGGGCCCGCAGTTTACCAGCTCAGAGGCGAAGAATTTTGGAAGCAATGGGGGTGGTGCACCTGAAGACAACAGCGTACCATCCCCAATCTAATCGCACTGAGCGGGTGAACGGGACCTGAAGACAATGATTGCATCCTTCGTCGGAGACCATCATCAGGATTGGACAAAGTGGCTGCCTGAGCTGCGGTTCGCATTGAACACGGCGGTGCACGAGGTTACTGGTGAGACCCCTGCATTGTTAGCTTTAGGCAGACAGCTAAACGGTCCACTAGAGAGGGTAATTAATCATAAACCACCCAATCCAGACACCTCAATACATGATCATTTGCAAACACTACAACTTATCACACAACAGGTAAAGGAGAGGATGGTGAGGTCCCAGTCCAGACAATCTCAGTCGCACAACCGGAGACATAAGCCTGTGCAATTCTCAGTTGGGGAGAAAGTCTGATCAGGACTCATCCCTCTCCAAAGCCTCCGATAAATTCACAGCTAAACTGGCTCAAGTGGTTCGCCCGCAACTATAGTCCAAAAGAAAGGACCAGTGACCTATGCAGTAGAGTGGGGATTGCCGGGGACGAAGAAAGTAGACACTGTTAACATCGCTAACCTCAAGCCTTGGTTCGGCCGTACACCATGGCCTGGGGAGGGGGATTGTAGCAGTGCTACCATTGGTTTGAACTGCATCTCCCAGCAGTCCTTGCAGGGCTGTTGGGGGCAAAGGTGGCCAGAGGGGTTCAAAAGGAGGGCAGGGGACGAAGAGGAAAAAGTTTTGTTTTGGTCGTTTGCTGCTTGTATTTATCTGTGGAACTGCCTGTCGTTTTCCTGCTTTACATCTTCGTGTCCTGGATTGTGTTGTTTGTTGGGGTCTGGAATCATTCGTCTACCTGTTTACTGTTACTGAGGACGTTGTCTGGATTATTTGGTTTTCACGGAAGAAGGAGCGCTCCTGAACCATTCATCTGTCAACTTACTTCAGCAACTACCGGTAGGACTGTGTTTTTCCATTTCCCTCGCTTCATTCAAATCACTGGACATAACTTCACCGCTATTATTTCATAAATGGACTTTACTGCGTGTTTGTCATGTTTATCTGTTAATTGTAATATCGCCGAAGGGATCAGGGGTGGTATTATTGTTTTCATTTAGTAATTTAATTTCATTATACTTTTTTGTCGTTTAAGTTCCCAGTGCGTTTTCTTTGTCTCTGTAGTGTGTGTGGGTGTGTGTCGTGCCAAGGCTGGGGTTGTCCCTGGTAATCCTCATATAAAATAAATAAATCACCGTCTTTCTCGACGGTGTGAATCTTAGCGGCTTCCGACCGCTACAAGGCCGTCCCTTAGTGGCAATCCAATAGAAACACTCTGCCACTAAATATTCAGACGAAGATGAGATAATCAGGGTGGTGTTTGACACAAACTCAGCGAAACTGCGAGAGAAACTTTTAAGTGCCAGGTCTTAGCTAACATTAAATAAAGCCGTGGACATTGCGAGATTGCACGAGATAGCACAGGCACAGCTCAGAAGCTTTGATGCATGTACTCCGAGTGGCTCACGTGAACTGACTATGAACGCAGTAAGCAGAGAACAAGCAACACCTCTAAAGAGCGTGGAGACTTTTGATCACGTGAACGTGTCTGCAAAAAGTGGCGTTTCCTGCACTGCAAAAATACTATAAAAGTCGAGCAGTGCCTTTGAGACACTGACTGCGCTTCTGCCTGAAGTGAAAGTAAACACTTTTAATTTTTTCCTCCGTCCCCTGAGCTATAGTCCAGACCCAGACAACTGCAAACACAGGATTCCATTTCTAGACCGCGGCAAACTAATATTAAGGCGCTTCGCACTTTCTTTTGCACGTATACGATTATGAGGTCGTCAGGTCGGATTATGAAGACACGCACAGAAGTGGAGGACAGACAGTGCCATCCTGGCCAGTCAAGGGCAGGGCCGTCTCTCCAGTCTACACGAGACCCGCCGCGACGCTCATATCGTCAGCGAAGACGTCTCTCTACACTATATAAAACAAAAAGGCAAGTTTCCTTTCTTTACACCTTTTTTCCTTTTATCCCAAACAAAAACCTTTCTCTCTTAATGCTACAGAGGACACAAAACAAATTTTCTTTAATTGCTGGTAATGCCGGCAAGGCACATTACCAGAGGCAGAAATTTGAACGTTCACATAGAAAATGTAATTTCTATACCACAGCCGTTGTGTAGCACCTTTCAAAAGGGGATTTACTACCGAGAGATGATCCAAATACATTTTAGCTGCTGTTAGTACTACTTACCTGTTGTGTTATACCGTCTTTAAAATGTAGTTTACCCGAAACCACTCCAGTAGTGCTCAATGTATCTTTACTTCTTAAAACGTTAATGTTTTACTATTTAATAACATTTATTTTTTTTCCCTTGCACTCAGTGACCAAAGCCAATGGGTAATCAGCTATATTATATAATATACTAGCAAAATACCCGCGCTTCGCAGCAGAGAAGTACTGTGTTAAAGAAGTAATGAAAAAGAAAAGGAAACATTTTTTGAAAATAATGTAACATGATTGTCAATGTTATTGTTTTGTCACTGTTATGAGTGTTGCTGTCATATACCTGTATATATATATATATATATATATACACACACACATATAAACATATATACACACACAGACATATAAACATATATATATATATATATATATATATATATATATATTAGCAAAATACCCGCGCTTCAAAGCGGCAAAGTACTGCCTAAAATTTTTATTAAGAAGAAAATTAAACCTTTTTAAACTGAAGGAAAATATACCAATAATTATTTGTTAAGGATCTCTTTGTATACCACATTGTGAGTTTGGCCCTCCGGTTGTAATATGACCAAGCTGTGTGCTGAGCTTACTCTTGAGCATGCAACGTACAGTTGGCCATGTGAACAGTAATCTTGTTTCAAATCTCACAGCTTGGATTGCTGCTGTCCATTTGAGTTTCATGGTTTGTTTCAATTACGACAGTATTTGTAGGACTTGTGTTGAAGAGGCATTCGGCATCTGTCAAGCATTGTAAGTATACAACCGGTTTCATCGATAACTTCACATCCAGCTTTTGAGAGTTTAAACATTCATAAACATCAAAGTGTCCAATACTGAAATCATCACCTGTCAATCTAAGATGTTTAAGAGGCATTGGCGGTAGTCCAAAGGTGTAAAATATTTGGCCATTTCGGTACACTTGAAAGCGACAACCGAACAATTCACCGGCAGCCATCAACTCACATGCAGAACCATAGGTGAAGGGCTTAAGCATTTCACGCTTCTAGTGCTCCTGTGTAGAATAATTATCTCCTGTACCGTCATCAGTCCACACCTTGAACCTGTCCCAGTCATTCAATACATAAGATACAATGTTCCTCCGGATATCAAGAGTGAGCCTGATATGGCCGTGCAATATGTAACAAAGAGAATGGAAAAGGTAGGTGCCATCTCCGGGCATGGAAACCACTCGGTAAGTGACAGTTCTTTGATCGATGGTGATCACCTCGATAGACATGTTAATGGGGGTACGGTTGGAATGATAAAGGAAATGGGTACCTGAACAATGTAAAGTAAGTCTAAAATACCTACACAATAACTATAATCATAATAAATGAACAATAAAACAGTGGAAAAGCCGTGGATTAAATAAAAAGGCTGTAGTTATCACAAGGGAGACGTGAATCCTGTGGCGAAGCAAGGAAGGGAATGTAGAGACTGGAGCGACAAACGGCCTTATATAGGCAGGCAGCCAACAACATGGGAGGCATTAGGATGGGGGACCCAACGCCGCCTCACACTGTGACTGAACTGCAGGCTATGGACATATATATGTACGCAAGTAGGATTCACTTAGCGTTGGGAACCCGCGTACTAAATTTCTTGAAGATGGGCCCATAAGTAACCATTGAAAAGTTCAATATGGCGGCCGACAGTGGCATCATACCACCGAAATAAGTACCAAATTTCCAAGTACCAAAGCTGTAAGAAATGATCCTGCCAAATTTCAGCCTTCTACCTACACGGGAAGTTGGAGAATTAGTGATGTTGGAAAGTTCAATATGGCGGCCGACAGTGGTGTCATACCACCGAAATAAGTACGTACGTCGGTTTCGGTTACCGCAGGGAAGCCGCCTACCAAATTTTGTGAAGATGGGGTCAGCCTTCTACCTACACGGGAAGTTGGAGAATTAGTGACGTTGGAAAGTTCAATATGGCGCCGACAGTGGCGTCATACCATCGAAATAAGTACGTACATCGGTTTCGGTTAGCGCAGGGAAGCCGCCTACCAAATTTCGTGAAGATGGGGCCCATAATAAGAAAGTTCAATATGGCGGATGTTGTCGACTGTTATCGACCGTTATGGGTAGGATTTTCTAAATGAAATCTGCTTAACTTTTGTAAGTAAGCTGTAAGGAATAAGCCTGCCAAATTTCAGCCTTCTACCTACACGGGAAGTTGGAGAATTAGTGATGAGTGAGTGAGTGAGTGAGTGAGTGAGTGAGTGAGTGAGTGAGTGAGTGAGGGCTTTGCCTTTTATTAGTATAGATACACACACATACATACACACACACACATATGTATAATGTGTGTGTATGTATGTATGTATGTATGTGTGTGCATATATAATAGATATGTACAATTATATATATATATAATGTAGATAGGTGTGTATATACTGTATATATGTACTAGCAAAATACCCGCGCTTCGCAGCGGAGAAGTAGTGTGTTAAATAAGTATTGAAAAAGAAAAGGAAACATTTTAATAATAACGTAACATGATTGACAATGTAATTGTGTTGTCATTGTCATGAGTGTTGCTGGCATATACTGTATATCTATATATATATATATATATATATATATCTATACTAATAAAAGGCAAAGCCCTCACTCACTCACTCACTCACTGACTCACTCACTCACTCACTCACTGACTCATCACTAATTCTCCAACTTCCCGTGTGGGTGGAAGGCTGAAATTTGGCAGGTTCATTCCTAACAGCTTCCTTACAAAAGTTGGGCAGATTTTATATCGAAATTCTACGCGTAATGGTCATAACTGGAAGCAGTTTTTCTCCATTTTACTGTAATGGAGATGAGCTTCAACGCCGTGGGGCGGAGTTTCGTGTGACATCATCACGCCTCCCACGTAATCACGCAGTACATAGAAAACCAGGAAGACCTCAAAAACCGCTGAAGAAAACATGCATTATATAATTGAGAAGGCAGCGAAACAATAAGAAGCGAGCGAGTGACATATACAACCATATTCATCAGTTCTGCTACTTCGGAAACAAAACACGATGTAAACCTACACTTTAAATTAAGTTCATAGACAGGCTGCCACTGGCGTTTGTAATTTAGTGCCTGCCCATATAAGGTCGTCCAGCGGCAGTCCAATAGCAAACTGCCACGGGTAAATATTCACGGGTGAAGGACTGTGCTTATGGAGAGGAAGATGAGATGGTCAGGGTGGTGTTTGGTACAAACTCAGCGAAACTGCGAGAGAAAGTTTTAAGTGCCAGGACTAAGGTAACATTAAATACAGCCATGGACATAGCACGAGATGGCACCAGCACAGCTGGAAACCTTCGATGCATGTACACCGAGCGGCTCACATGAACTGACGCAGTGCACAGATAAAAAGCAACAGTTTCAAAGAGCTGAACAAAACCGAATTACACAATTGAAAAGGCAGCAAAAAATATGAAGCGTCTGATACATACAAACATATTCATAAATCCAACTACTGCGGAAACAAAGCACACGTTGGAAAAGTCAATGTCCCGCTAGAGGAAGACAGTGTAAAAACCCGTGCATGCAGTGTGTCAGGTCTCAGATAAAGAAGAAGACGAGCTGTTTATTGATGCAGTAAGAAACGAATCGATGAAAGAAACCTGTCATCTTTACAACGATTGACAAACACGGAATGTAACTTGAACACAACACATCCTACAAATACGAACCTGATTGAAAGAAATAATGATAATCAAATCCTTGATGACAGTAACACTCACAAAACAAATACTGTATATTGACAGTCATGTTACGTTATTTTTAAAATGTTCCCTTTTCTTTTTCTAGCTTTTTTAACACACTACTTCTCCGCTGCAATACGCGGGTATATATATATATATGTATATATATATATATCCCGATCTACATACTCGAATCATGGATACTTTATTCGCCATCAATGATTGTTTTGGTAAAGCCATACTCAGTGTATTCATTAGATGAACGGTAAAAAAGTAAGAGCGAGGGAGGATGACTCATTGAGGCATGCAGGCTGTAGTGCGCGTCAACTCTATCTGAATTGCGCGATCACATTTGAAAAAATCTATCTTTTCAAGTTCTATTTAGCTAGCTCACATGATGCTGAAGAGAAAAGTTGATTCTGAAAATAGAGCCTTTAAAAACCGATGGGAGGCTGAGTATATGTTTACTGAACCCGTGTGTCTCATTTGTGGAGCTAATGTGGCTGTAATTACAGAATTTAATCTAAGACGGCACTATGAGACAAAACATCAGGGTAACCTGAATGCAATGCAGAAGATACAGAAAGCAGCATAATTAAATAAGAATCTGACACTTCAGCGGACGTTTTAACCCGTGCACAATCACAAAGTGATTTCAAGTGAAGCTGCTTTTATGGGAGAAACAAATGCACCAGTGCAACTTTCCCCACTTTCCCTGTTGCCAAGTAATGTTAAACCAAGTCGTCACTACGGTGTTCCCAAATACGCACTTTGCTGATAAACTGAGCGCACTGCGGTTTGAGGTTTGAGTTGATTTATTCACGAATAATATGCCTGTCTGTTTTTACCATTCCTACCAAAGATATTTCTGTCGACTAAATAAAAATTCCTTCTATTTAAAATTTAAATAGAACTTGAACAAATACGATAGTTCATAATATCCACGCAGACTTGCACGTAAGAGCGGGAGTCATCCGTTTTAACAAGCAGCGTATTGCACTGATACGAAATAGCTGTGTGTGTATATATGTAGATATGTATGTATATGTATATATATGTTTATATATGTGTGTGTGTGTATGTATTTATATATATATATGTATTTGTGTGTATATATGTGTGTGTATGTGTGTATGTATTTTTGTGTGTGTGTATATGTATGTGTATATATGTAGATATATATATGTATGTATATATGTGTATATGTATAGATATGTATATATATATATATATATATATATGTTTATGTGTGTGTGTGTAAATATATATATATATATATATATATATATATATATATTGTGAACTTTGCCCGGACACAGACAGGCGGACATGTTGTTAATATACCACCACACGTTTATTTACAATATTTACACAATAATAATGGTCACTCAGACCCAGTCCAAAGACCATAAAGTGCACAAACCCCAAAATGACACTCAGTCCTGGCCACAATGCCTTCTTCTCGGGCCGCCTCCACTCTCTTCTGCCTCGTCCTTCTTCCATCCGACTCTCGCCCCGAATGAATGGAGACGGCCCCTTTTATAGAGGACCCGGATGAGCCCCAGGTGTTCCCGGCAATCTTCTTCTGGCCACGCCCAAGTGTGGCGGAAGTGCCGGCTGTCCTCCCGGCTGCTCTCCGGCGCCGTCATAATCTTCCCCAGCACTTCCTGGTGTGGCGGGAGTGCTGGGGAAACAAGTCCCAAGGCATTGGGGCGCCTCCTGGCGGTGACCACGGGCCCCTACAGGAAGGGCTTCCATGCCCTCGACCCGTGGCCCCCAAAGCAACCCGGAAGGCAAACCCCACGTGGTCCAGGCAGGGCTCTGACCCTCTTCCGGTCCCTCCTGGCGTCCCGGCGGGTCATGGCCCCTGGCATCCCTGACAGTGCCCCACAGCCAGCGAAGACCACTCGTGGGTAAGAGCGACCCGTCGCGAGGGCAGCAGAGCCCCAAACGGGTCCCACTCGAGGATAGCCGGGTCCGCCCCGCACTCCTAGCAGGGACAGGGCGGAGACACAATCTGAGCACCAACCCATGGTGCATCCCTGTGCCTCGCACAGGTTGTGCTCCCCCCTTTTACCGGCACCCCGGGGCCTCCTCGGTCGGCACCCCCTCCGAGACCTCCACGCCCCTTTGTTCCGAGCCATTCGTTCCCCCGTAGGCTCCTCCAGCTGTGAGCGCGCACCTGCACACCGGCAGAGAGATCATTCCACAGACGGCCCGACATCAGAGGGCTGTTCCTCCACGAAGGGGCTCCTTCAGCTCGCCCGGGGTCCGTCCCTACAAAAGAGAACACAGGGCAGAACCGCTGCCAAAGCACCCAGCTCGTGCCATGCACGGGCAGCGTTCCCCCCTCCAATCACCCCGGCACTTGCCTGATCGGCACCCTCTCCGCGGCTTCCGTGTCCCTCTCGATGATGGAGCCGTCGGCACCGCCTGCTCTCTCTCTGCCTGCTTCAGGGATTCCCTCTGCTCCCTCAGAGGGCAGCCAGCCGTACGCGTGCACCCAGCAACGCGTCTCACCATATTGGAGGAGGCGGCACCCAGCCGCTTAATCCTCCCTTCGCTTTCGGACGCCTTGACGGTATGCGACTCCGTATTAACCAACACGAGCCCCTGTGCCGTCTGCGTCCCCATCATATCGGAGGAATCGGCACCCAGCCCTTTATTCCTCTGTTCACTCTGGGACGCCATGACGGTTTGAGACTCCTTATGGAAGAAAAGTGCGCCTCTGTCCCGCTCTGCCCCTATAGTGCGGCGCAAGACCGCAGCCACTCGGGCGGAGGCGCTAGGACCCGGGCACTTAGCAGCCCGTGTCCATTCAGCGCCCTCTCGACTCCCCGCCACGCGCCACAGCCCGCGGCGCCGCACTCCCTGTCGGAGGGCTGCTTACTCGAACTAATCGTTATCATCACAGCCTTTTCAACAGACCCTCCCGCATGCTGTATGGAGTCGGCTGTACTCACCGTCTCCGCTGTACCTCTCCGGCTGGAGATTCCAGCGTCGCGCCATCCCGTTGTTGATTGAAATGTTCTCAGCACCGCGAACGCCTTCCTCTCCAGTTCCAGCACCTCAGCCCGGAGGGCACATAGCATCTGTAACACACGCTGCTCTGTGGGCTGAAGGGACAACCCCAGCTCCGCCAGAGCAGCCGGCAAAGACAGGAAGTTAACCGACGCGGAGCCTACCTGTCTGTCAGCCTCCGACGCCGGCCACTTCCTGTGGGCCTTTTCCTCCGGCCCAATCGGGTCTCCCCCCTGCCCGTGATGGACATTCCTTGGTCCCGCCTCTCTACAGTCATCGGCGGGGACACAAGACACACCGTCCCAATCGCGTGCCTTTCAGGGGAGGGACTTCTGTTCCGCGGCCATCTTGGCTCCCTTTCTGTGGCGTCGACGTGCCTGCCGGCAGCCTTGCTGTTGCCAGCGCCTCTCGAGCTGCAGCGTCTCCTCCTCCGCAGCCCTCGCGGCTGCCGCTGTGCTGCCGGAGCCCCGCGCGACCAGCATGCGCCTGCCACTGACGTGGATCCGGGAAGTCCCTGTCTGCAATAAAGAAAACATGCCCGCCCCCATGGGCCGCTGCCGCTAGGCAGGGAACTCACCTCCCGACTCGTCAAACCGAGGACACCTCCTCGGCGTGGCCTTTCTTGACGCCATGCCGTCCCGGGCGCCTCCAGCAACGGCGCGCTCGTTGGAGACCGCTGCACTTGTTGTAGGCACGCCGCCCGCCCGCATCAGGGAAATATGGCCTTCCTGCGGACCCCTGGCGGTCCGTGGGGTTTCTTTACCCCCGGGGCTGTGTGCACGCAGCACCAGCTGTACGCGGGTGGGGTCCCTGCTGCACCGGGCCGTCCACAACAATATTTTTTTGATCAGGTCTCCGCCTTGAAACAGGCGGAGCATCCTGCCGACTACGCCAGATGTGAACTTTGCCCGGACACAGACAGGCGGACATGTTGTTAATATACCACCACACGTTTATTTACAATATTTACACAATAATAATGGTCACTCAGACCCAGTCCAAAGTCCATAAAGTGCACAAACCCCAAAATGACACTCCTTCTCGGGCCGCCTCCACTCTCTTCTGCCTCGTCCTTCTTCCACCCGATTCTCGCCCCGAATGAATGGAGACGGCCCCTTTTATAGAGGACCCGGATGAGCCCCAGGTGTTCCCGCAATCTTCTTCTGGCCACGCCAAGTGTGGCGGAAGTGCCGGCTGCTCTCCGGCCGCCATAAATCTTCCCCAGCACTTCCTGGTGTGGCGGTAGTGCTGGGGAAACAAGTCCCCAAGGCATTGGGGCGCCTCCTGGCGGTGACCACGGGCCCCTACAGGGAAGGGCTTCCATGCCCTCGACCCGTGGCCCCCAAAGCAACCCGGAAGGCAAACCCCACGTGGTCCAGGCAGGGCTCTGACCCTCTTCCAGTCCCTCCTGGCGTCCCGGCCGGGTCATGGCCCCTGGCATCCTTGACAATATATATATATATATATATATATATATATATATGACAACAACACTCATCACTCACAACAGTGACAAAACAATTACATTGACAATCATGTTACGTTATTTTCAAAATGTTTCCTTTTCTTTTCATTGCTTCTTTAACACACTACTTCTCCAAGGCGCTTAGGTATTTTGCTAGTATATATATATATATATATATATATATATATATATATATATATATATATATAAACACACACACATATAAACATATATATACACATACAGTATATATATATATATACATATACATACATATATACAGATATATATATACACACATACATATATATACATATATATATATAGCAAAATACACGTGCTTGGCAGTGGAGAAGTAAAAAGAAAAGAAACATTTTAATAATAACGTAATAACGCAAAAATATAGAATTGTAAAACAAGACTAGTTTACAAGACTGAGTCCAAATCAGAACTGAAATCCAGAGGAGGGGAGTGAGGTTTTATAGGAAGTCTTGGGGGAAGTGACATTGTCCTCGGGGCTGGAAGAGGAAGTGACATCTTCAGAGTTGAGGGAGTACCCAGGAAAGGTCTGCAGGCAAAAGACAGTCAATGCACCCCGCCACGCACTGTTCAGGTGAGTCATTACCATTCTATAAGCCCTTTAGCTGCCTCCTACTTACACCTGTGTGACAGTATATATGTATATGTATATATGTGTATTTATGTGTTTATACATATGTATATATATGTATATATGTGTATATATACAGGAACAATTCCGTTACAACGAACTGCTAGGGACCTAAAAAATATTTTGTGAGATTCTGTATTTGTTACTATAGTGCTTTCTTTAACTTGCGTCCAGGGATTTGCAATCATTTCAATAGCTTCTTTCGTGTCAATTTTAATCTTCTCCTGCCTACAAGTTATGCTGACGAGAATTTTTCTCAGCAATTCCTTGCTATAATTCACTTTCAGGGTGCGAATGATGCCCAAATCCAATGGCTGAAGCAATGCTGTGCAATTGGGTGGGAGAAATTCAATGCAAACATTATCTAAATGTAGAAGCATGTTGTGGGCAGCACAGTTATCAATTAGGAGTCGAATCATCCTTTTCTTCTTCATATTGTGAGATTTTTGAACTCTTTTGAGACCCCCCCACTCCCCATCCAACGGGAACGACACGCTGAAGTGCATCCCGAAGCGTGATTGCAGCGTCTGTGGGAGATTGTCTGTTGCCAGGGCAGGACAATATCAGGCTCATAGCGCTGCAGTGAAGCGACACAGGACAAAATCAATCAAGATCGGGGTCGCACTATAAGTTCCTGACTTGCACCCTAAAACATGAGGCTTAGTCTCAGTACTTTAGCAAAACCAGCTTTATTCAGCTTGAAACAGGAACAGCACAGTTATTTATTGTAGCCTGATCTGCCACTCTGCTATACACAGACACAGCAATCAGGCAGGGTTGTTGCCAGGTCAGTAACCAAGTAATCCTATTATCTGCATTTACAATGTACGTGCTTCTAACCTTGCATCACCCATCGAGATCTTTTCTGTTTACTTTGGCAGAGAGACGCAGCATAGCTGTGAGCCTGCTGTTGCCCCGTACAGACATGGAGATCGCACTTCGGGATGCTCTTCAGCGTGCTGTCTAGTTGGGGGAGGTCCCAAGAGAGTTTACAAACCTCACATATTCTTGAATGAGTGCTGAATTAATAGGAATGTTTCTTGAATGAGCATCACTGAACCACATAAAAACTGCTTTTTCGATGTCTTCAAATGCAGCAGTTCACATACGTTTGCAACCCGAGATTTTTCTTCTTTTTTTGCTTGGTCTTTCAAGAAAGATGACAGTGTCGATGGCAAAATTCCAAATTCACTGGCAACGTCTTTTTTCTTTTTGCTGCAATCGAAAGCTGCAAAAATGTAAAGTTTTTTTTTTCTAATATGAACTGTTATCATTTTTTTTGTGTCTGCTGTTTCTATAGGAGGGTGACAATGAGTTAAATTCCAATGGATGTTTTTCAAATGTTGACGAACAAAAAGTAAAAGGTATCACTGAAAACCACAGGAAACAAAAAAGCAAAAAAAAAACCAGTATGAGGAAAGTTCGAAGAAAAAAAAACAAATTACAGTGTTTTTATTTGGGGATGCTCTGTGGATGATTCATTCAGGCATTTCAAGGTTTTTTGTGCACTTCGTTGTAATGAAAGTATCTGCTGAATGTACTTCGTAGTAACGAGATTTGTATAAACTCATGTCATATGGGGAAGCTGTGAGAACCATAAAAATACTTTGTTGTAATGAAAATTTCGTTGTAACGGAATTTTACCTGTATATATATATACTGTGTATATACAGTGGTGTGAAAAACTATTTGCCCCCTTCCTGATTTCTTATTCTTTTGCATGTTTGGTAAACAAAATGTTTCTGATCATCAAACACATTTAACCATTAGTCAAATATAACACCAGTAAACACAAAATGCAGTTTTTAAATGATGTTTTTTATTATTTAGGGGCAAAAAAAATCCAAACCTACATGGCCCTGTGTGAAAAAGTGATGTTTATGAATGTTTAAACTCTCAAAAGCTGGATGTGAAGTTATCGATGAAACCGGTTGTATACTTACAACACTTGACAGATGCCAAATGTCTCTTCAACACAAGTCCTACAAATACTGTTGTAATTGAAACAAACCATGAAACTCAAACCGATTATGACAGCAGCAATCCAAGCTGTGAGATTTGAAACAAGATTACTGTTCACATGGCCAACTGTACGTTGCATGCTCAAGAGTAAGTTCAGCGCACAGCTTGGTCATATTATAACCGGAGGGCCGAACTCACAATGTGGTATACAAAGAGATCCTTAACAAATAATTATTGGTATATTTTCCCTCAGTTTAAAAAGGTTTAATTTTCTTCTTAATAAAAATTTTAAGGCAGTACTTCGCCGCTGCGAAGCGCGGGTATTTTGCTAATATATATATATATATATATGTATATGTGTGTTTGTGTGTATATATATATATATGTGTATATATATGTTTATATGCGTGTGTGTATATATGTTTATATGTGTGTGTATATATATATATATATATATGACAGCAACACTCATAACAGTGACAAAGCCATAACATTGACAATTATGTTACGTTATTTTCAAAATGTTTCCTTTTCTTTTTCATTACTTCTTTAACACTACTCTCACATGTAAGGGGTATTTTAATAGTATATATATATACATGTGTGTATATATATGTGTGTGTTATCCAACCCACTATATCCTAACCACAGGGCCACGGGGGTCAATTTTAACCAACACAGGGCGCAAGGCATGAAACAAACCCTGGGCAGGGCACTAGCCCACCGCAGGTGTGTATATATATATATATATATATATATATATATATATATATATATATTTATACTAGGGGGCTCCACCCACTCCCTATACCCTGGTTCCCCTACTGTGCTATGTGCCATTGTGAAGGGGGAGGGGCTGAACACACCCCAAGGAGACTAGAAACTATTATTTCTCTAGAAGCAAAACTTTACATTTAAATCCATCAGCATAATTAAAATTCTATATATAGTTTTTTTTATATATATCTAATAAAATACCACACATAACATTAATTAGCTTTTCTTTTTAATGTCTGAGTAACTGCAATTATTTGTGGTGTAGGTGGTTTACCCTGATGACTGACCACGCTCCACTCCAGTGTGTCTACATACAGAAAGATTTGCATTCCCAGCTCTCATGTATTGTAGTTCATTAGCTTGCAGACATTTGATTTTGATGTCCACCATCGACCCTTTTCTGTGCACATCAACGCTGATGTCCTGTTGAGGCTGACCAAGCCCAACTTCAACTGTTGGTGTGCACAAAGTTTAATATATAAAGTATATGTTGTCAGAAACTCCACTCTGAGTCATAGGGTTTGGGGCAGCCACCCATATATTTGGTATTCTGGCTGCAAAGTTGCGAAAATGTAAACAGCACTGAACAGCACTAATGCACACAAAACCAAATCCAAAACAGAACTGAGGGAATAGGGAAAAGGTGGAGGCTTTTAAAGGGAAAAATAGGAAGTGAGGTCAGAGGGGTCCGACTCATAAGGGTCTTCAACCATAGGCTCAGACTCGGAAGTGACGTCAAGAGGGCCAGGTGGGATCTCCCGTGAATGGTCTGCAGGAAATGGAGAAAAAGAGTCAGTGCACTCTGCCACATCCCGGTCTGATTCTGAATTGCCCTTACTCAAACCCTTTAGCTGCCTCCCATGCGCATGTGCGTGACAATGTACATATGTGCATGTGTGAGTGTCAGATTGCTCATAAAAGTGCTCACCATGAGCAGTAAACAAAAAATAGTGTTCTAAGTAATTATTTTATGCAATACTTGTGGCAGTCTTTAATAGAATGAAATTGTGTGTCTGGAGGTAGTGGTTCAAAGCAGACAGGAAAGCAAAAGAAAGTACCATTGTAAACAATTTTTATTTATAATCTATACTAATAAAAGACAAAGCCCTCACTGACTGACTGACTGACTCACTCACTCACTGACTCATCACTAATTCTCCAACTTCCCGTGTAGGTGGAAGGCTGAAATTTGGCAGGCTCATTCCTTACGCTTACTTACAAAAGTTAGGCAGGTTTCATTTCGAAATTCTATGCATAACGGTCATAACTGGAACCTATTTTCGTCCATATATACGGCCATAGCCATAGCCTGCAGCTCATTCGCCATGTGAGGCGGAGTTGCATCCCGCATCATCACGCCTCCCACGTAATTGAGTGCCTGCCCATATAAGGTAAATATTCGCGGGTGAAGGACTGTGCTTAGCATATTCATGAGTTCAGCTACTGCGGAAACCCTCTGACACTGAACAAGCCTTTGTACACATATCAATAGGAAAGCAAAAATGCACTAAATATAGGCGAAAAGAATAGTATACTGTGAATTTGGTGGAAAAGATCTGTCCAACATGGACAACTGAAAATAGTGACCAAAAGAAGAAAATTAGCATTTGAGGATCAAAAGGGATGACCTGTCTGGTAACAAGCCAAATCTAAAAATAAAAAGCAACAAAACCAAAATGTTCAGTCAAAATAATAAAACATAAATTAACATTTTTGTCTTTCCCTGTAACCCAGTTTTCTTTTTGTTGTGAATCTAAAGTATGCACACAGTAGTATGTGTACTGCCATATATCATACTGACAGCATGATAACATCAAGTTGATGTTTCCAGAAAAAAATCCCATGACTGGCAAGAGATGCATTTGCTGCCATGTTAGAACAGAGAAGAGTAGTACCCATGAACAAAAGGCAGTACAAAATGGTGTTGCAGTGATGTTAGAAAACTATAACAACAAAAAGGTATAACAATAAAAAATATTAATTTGAAATTTTTTAAAATTATAAATCTGCTGGAGCCAAAATTAATTACGACACATCCAAATTGAAGGAGTTTTAGACAGCAGCACACTATTTAGTAAATCTTTGAGATTGTTACAAACGGTCATAGTTGATTATAATTCAGAACAAGAAGGTAGAGTAGAATCTGAAGAAACATGACAGCTTTAGATTAGTGAAGTTCATTTTGCTGACAGGCATATTATAAGCTATAATGGGCTTATTATAACAGTTACTTACCACAGCCTGCATTGATGTCTGAGACATTTTTATACCATTGGTTGATTATATACAAAGATATGCTTTAAGTAAATAAGACTAACCCCCAAAACCCCTACATTTCCAACACCCATCTTACTTACCTTACATGTACATCCCTCTCTTTGATTACCTTGGTTGCAGAAGTTCTAAAAATTAAGTGTTGACACAATTTGTTTATATAAAATTACTCCAGATATTTTTAAATTGTAGCTATTTTTCAGTTATTTATGTTTTAAAATGTAAGAAGTAATAAAGTATCAATGTGTGGTTTCCATTGTGGCCTTGTTATCTTTTTAGTGACATACCTGTCAGGCTGCACTCAACTGCTAATTTCCTATCTTGAAAGCCTTTTGTCAGTATGAAAGAGGATGACTAAAGAAAATATGGCAGGCTTTTGTGGGAATAAGTACGTTGTCTTTGTTAATTTATTTTAAGTGATTCATATTTTAATTATTTTTTAATTAGGATGTCACCTTTTGATACTTTGTTAGCAGCAGAGTAAATACAGTAAATTGCATTATTAGTACATTTTGAATCATTCAAAAATGAATATAAAATTACAGTAAAATGATTACAACTTCGACTTACACATACAAAAGTGATTTGAGATATCAACACAGTTTCTTGAGAGACAATAGTGTATGTCAAAAAGTAAGACGTAACCATTTCACAGAAATTCTGCTGTCTTGTTAGCAACCACATTTAACTGGTACTTGTTTTAATTGTATTTAATTTCTTTAATATCATGGTGGTGCAGTGACCTGAGATGAAGACTGGACTCCTTTGGTACTGTGTCTCTTGGGAGAATCCTTGGGTATCACTGGTTTGACTTTGTATCAAATGAGCAGTTGCTCATGGAGTCCCGAATGAGGCAAATTACCTGCATTGTGAGGGAGCGTCAGTTATGGCACTACAGCCATGTGGCACGATTCCCCGAGGGTGATCTAGCTCGCAGGATCCTCATTGTTGAGGACCCAAGTAGCTGGATCAGGTCAAAGGGATGCCCACATAACACCTGGCTGCGGCAGATAGTGGGTCATTCCCAGAGGGTGGGACTAGTACAAGTGTCTGCCTGGGGGGGTTGCCAACCAGGATCCTGAGCTGTTTAGTCGTATGGTGGATGCAGCAACGCACTGTACCAGTGCATGCTCCCCAACCTTACGTAACACTGACTGTTTAGTCCCACTATCTCATGGATCAAGTAGCCAATCAATGTCTGTTTGGAGTCTGTACATTCTCCATCTGTCTGCATGGGTTATTACCATGTGCTTCACTTTTCCTCCCAAATTTCAAAGATTAGTGTCTTAGGGTTTTTGATGACTGCGGTGGGCTGGTGCCCTGCCCGGGGTTTGTTTCCTGCCTTGCGCCCTGGAATTGGCTCCAGCAGACCCTGTGACCCTGTAGTTAGTATATAGTGGGTTGGATAATGGATGGATGGATGGTTGTTGATAATTCTAAATTGGCCCTAAGAGTGAGCGCAAGACACTGGTTTCCCATTAGACTGCTGCTGTACATGGGGTGGCTGTTGTTTTGAGTTGGAGTCTGAAACATGGCAATAAGGGGATAATGTCTCCAAAATAATTTCAAAAGCAGGCCAGGACCATCACTGGCCTGCCCAGCAAAATGCTCAAAAGAGTAAAAATGATGTACTTAAAAGGGCAAGCTGTAGTAAGTTCAATACAAAATTCTATTGCTGTAATCCAAGAAAAAAAGCAGAAAAATCTCAAACACTCATAAATTGAAAGAAATAAAACAGCACTCACAATCTCCACACGATCTCAGTGCTCATCTCCTGGGTTTCTATGTCTGGTCGGCATATAGAGACAGAAGGATGACCCAGTAGCAGTGACTGCAGGTTGGACCCACCCTTTGGATCTCCATTCTCAAAGTACAGGGAATGGCTATATGAGTTGTTTTGTCTTGATAGAGTAATATATTACTATACTTTCCCCTTTTGTATTATTAATATGTAGCCTTTGTCAGAATGCCTCAAATCTCACAGACTTACCATTGTTTATTAGGTATTAGACCATATACTGTAACTTGTCCCCACCTTCCCTTCTACATTTATAACCTCAGGCAATTAGTTGTAGTAAAAGACAAGCAGGAGTTAAGTTACAATTTAAATAAAGTATTATTGATAATATTCATAAATAATAAAAATATGCAAAGTATATTTGAATATTGGCAACCATACAACCTGATAAATATTGATGTGTAGTTTCAGGTGGCACACAGACTTGTTAGTTATTTAAAATGTCTCTAGTTAAGTCCTCATTTTTGGTCAGCTTTCTTCAGAACAGGCCGCATGCCTGTCTCAATTTGGCTGCCAAGCTGTGCTCTTCATTGTGTTGTCCAAACCCTACATCCAATAGGGCATCATGGGACTTACAGTGGGATGCAAAAGTTTGAGCAACCTTGTTAATAGTCATTATTTTCCTGTATAAATCGTTGGTTGTTACGATAAAAAATGTCAGTTAAATATATCATATAGGAGACACACACAGTGATATTTGAGAAGTGAAATGAAATTTATTGGATTTACAGAAAGTGTGCAATAATTGTTCAAACAAAATCAGGCAGGTGCATACATTTGGGCACCACAAAAAAGAAATGAAATCAATATTTAGTAGATCCGCCTTTTGCAGAAATTACAGCCTCTAAACGCTTCCTGTAGGTTCCAATGAGAGTCTGGATTGTGGTTGAAGGTATTTTGGACCATTCTTCTTTACAAAACATCTCTAGTTCATTCAGGTTTGATGGCTTCCGAGCATGGACAGCTCTCTTTAACTCACACCACAGATTTTCAATTATATTCAGGTCTGGGGACTCAGATGGCCATTCCAGAATGTTGTACTTGTTCCTCTGCATGAATGCCTTAGTGGATTTTGAGCAGTGTTTCGGGTCGTTGTCTTGTTGAAAGATCAAGCCCCGGTGCAGCTTCAGCTTTGTCACTGATTCCTGGACATTGGTCTCCAGAATCTGCTGATACTGAGTGGAATCCATGTGTCCCTCAACTTTGACAAGATTCCCAGTCCCTGCACTGGCCACACAGCCCACAGCATGATGGAACCACCACCATATTTTACTGTAGGTAGCAGGTGTTTTTCTTGGAATGCTTGTTCTTTTTCCTCCATGCATAACGCCCCTTGTTATGCCCAAATAACTCAATTTTAGTTTCATTAGCCCACAGCACCTTATTCCAAAATGAAGCTGGCTTGTCCAAATGTGCTTGAGCATACCTCAAGCGGCTCTGTTTGTGCTGTGGGCGGAGAAAAGGCTTCCTCTGCATCACTCTCGCATACAGCATCTCCTTGTGTAAAGTGCGCCGAATGGTTGAACAATGCACAGTGACTCCATCTGCTGCAAGATGATGTTGTAGGTCTTTGGTGCTGGTCTGTGGGTTGACTCTGACTGTTCTCACCATTTGTCGCTTCTGTCTATCCGAAATCTTTCTTGGTCTGCCACTTCGAGCCTTAACTTGAACTGAGCCTGTGGTCTTCCATTTCCTCAATATGTTCCTAACTGTGGAAACAGACAGCTTAAATCTCTGGGACAGCTTTCTGTATCCTTCACCTAAACCATGATGGTGAACAATCTTTGTCTTCAGGTCATTTGAGAGTTGTTTTGTGACCCCCATGTTGCTACTCTTTAGATAAAATTAAAGGAGGAGGGAAACTTACAATTGACCCCTTTAAATACTCTTTCTCATTATATGATTCACCTGTGTATGTAGGTCAGGTGTCACTGAGCTTACCAAGATAATTTGAGTTCCAATAATTAGTTCTAAAAGTTTTGGAATCAATACAATGACAACGGTGCCCAAATTTATGCACCTGCCTGATTTTGTTTGATCAATTATTGCACACTTTCTGTAAATCCAATAAACTTCATTTCACTTCTCAAATATCACTGTGTGTGTCTCCTATATGATATATTTAACTGACATTTTTTATCGTAACAACCAGCGATTTATACAGGAAAATAAAGACTAACTTTTGCATCCCACTGTAATGGCTTCTGATACAAGCCAATTCCAAACAGGCATACTTCAGACTAATGGGGCACAGAATACCTTTCACACCTGCCCCCAAAACCATTTGTTAAGGTAAAGCTTGCTAGCTAGGCAGTTCGCCTCCATGCGGGGGTTGACTGAAAAAGTCCTGCAGAGAATCACTTGCCAAACTTGTCTGAGGCACTTCCGCCAACCCTGTCATAAAATTACAAAGAGACTTAGTCCATTGCTGTCCTTGTCAGTGATAGACATTATTGTTATAAGTGTCAAATAAAGACATAAAAAATATTTCTCAACTTATATACAAAATTTCATACCACAACATGAGTCCAGCTGCACAACTCAGTAGGTCCATGTTTCAGTAGCTTTTCTGGACGGCCAATTGGATTGCAGGTTTTTGTCACTTGGCTTACTTGACTTAAGTCAGATAACCCTTCCAAAACCTTAATCTTAACAACCATTTTACCAGTTTGTATCACCGATTTATAACGTAAAGAGACAATCTCCTCAATTGAGTGGTGCTAGTGAGGTCCGAAGGTAGAATTTATTGGGAATGGCAGCACTACATGTAAAGATAAAGTACCTAAATGTTAAATCATAAAAAAAAGAAATTTCATTAGAATTTGTAAAATAATAATTCAAAAATAACAAAAACAACAGAAAAATAGAAAATAAATACAAGCTAGGGAAATATCTGTAAAGAAAAAGACCATTGTTAATTTTATAATAGTAGTGCAGTTATAATGCTGTTTCTTTTAATACTAAGATTACGAAGCACAGTATTTTTATTTGACCAAATGCTATGGTACCTCTTCATTTTCATTACAATCAAAATATACATTACATTAGTGGCAAAGTCCTATTCTATCCTATTTTGAAATCAAACTCTTCTTTAATTATGCTTTTTGTTCTAAAGTATTGTGCTTAGTCTATGATTTAAATATGAATCTGTAGGATGAATTACACAAAATGTATCATCTGCTGTTTACATTTTACATACTGTCACTATTATATATTTTTTTAATTAATATGGTAACCGGTGTAATAAAGCTGCACAGGAGATTGCTGTTGTTGCACAACTTATATTTTTCACTTCAGTCCTGTAACAAATGGTGACCTATGTATGATCACCTCAACTCCTTGGTTATGAGAAACACCTCCAAAGCAACAACAACAGAAGATTCTGCATTCTTTTATGACTAGTCTAGTGTGTCTTCCCTTATTTCTCACAAACTCTGTATGTATCTTTAATCACGTCTCACTCATGTTTCTCTTCAATAATGCATCCACTCATTCTTCCCCCTTTTGAAAGCTGTTCCTGTCATTCATAGTGTCCACCCCTTCTGAGTGAAGATGTCCTTAACATTAGAATCCATAAGGCCTGTGAAAAAACTCATAATCCTGGGCCACCTTACATTTCTTCTCACCTCTCCTCATCAGCGTCTTTTGTTTTGCAAGCATGTTGATCAGCACAAACAGCTTGCATCCCATCCCCCAAACCAACGGAGCTGAGTCCGTCACAAAATTCTCAGAGCTCAGGTCTCTTCATATGGCAGTGAGTGCCTGGATGTGTATATTGTAAATAGTATATCATTATTTGGAATACATACATTTCATTTGTGTTCTGTGTCTACAATGATTTGTGTAAGTGTAGGATGAAAAGAAATGTGAGGCAAACAATGCTGAACACATACCTAAAGCAGACACAAAAATGCTGGTGAATCATGTCTTCTTGGTATCTTGTCGTCACTTAAATTTTTTGTTATTCAGTTTTATTCTTGAATAAATGCACACTTGTTTCTTTATATCTTTGTGAAAGTGCTTATTTTATGTTTCTGTAATGAGATTTAATCTGTCTCTGCCTCTTTCATGCGCACACACACACATTCATACATGAAAAAATCACTATTTGAAAATGCTATGATATTTGAACAGGAATTGTCATTTTTGTGGGTTTTTTTTCCGAACACCAACATTTGTATTTTTGCTTCTGTCCCTTCAGCAATATCTTTTACAGGTAGCAAAACCTTATACAGTGATCCCTCGCTATATCGCACGTCGACTTTTGTGGCTTCACTCTATCGCGGATTTTAAATGTAAGCATATCTAAATATATATCATGGATTTTTCACTGGTTCACGTATTTTTGCGGACAATGGGTCTTTTAATTTATTGTACATGCTTCCTCAGTTGCTTGGCCCAGTTGATTTCATAAAAGGGACGCTATTGCAAGATGGCTGAGAAGCTACCCAATCAGAGCACGTATTACATATTAAATAAAACTCCTCAATGATATACGATATGCTTCCCGTGCGGTGCTTCGCATACTTGAAAGCCCAAACAGCAGGTATTGATTTTTGATTGTTTGCTTGTCTCTGTCTCTCTCTCTCTGACATTCTCTGCTCCTGACAGAGGGGGTGTGAGCAGAGGGGCTGTTCGCACACTGGCCTAGAAGATACGGATGCTCCTCTAAAAAATGCTGAAAGACTACCTTCACATTGTTGCCTTCCTTGTAGCTGCTTTGTCTGGCGGTGCCTCGCATACTTAAAAGCCCAAACAGTCCTATTGATTTTTGATTGTTTGCTTTTCTCTCTCTCTCTCTCTGACATTCTCTGCTCCTGATGCGCACTCCTTTGAAGAGGAAGATATGTTTGCATTCTTTTAATTGTGAGATGGAACCGTCATCTCTGTCTTGTCATGGAGCACAGTTTAACCTTTTGACTAAAGGGTGTTACTTCATGTCTAGAGGGCTCTAATAATGTTAGAAAATGTATTTAGAAGGTCGTAAACAGGTTTTCTATGCTCTAACTGCGAAAATATTCGATTTATAAATAAAGAATCCTACTTCGCGGAAATTCATTAATCACAGCAGAGTCTGGAATGGATTAACCGCGATACACAAGGGTTGACTCCTCCCAAAGACACTAGAGGGCACAACACTAAGCAAGTGTCAGATATACCTAACCTTCTACCTGTAAAGGCCACAGAAGGTTGACTGGAGATTTCCATGTGTACCACGTCTTAGCAATATCCATCACGTCATCTTGGTCTGTTCAGAAGAACTAGAACTTTCAAAAGTAAACACTGCCAAGAGGCCGTGTGGCAGCACATGTTTTAAGAGTGAAATGAATGGAAGCATGTAACTTTCTTTAAAAAAGCAGTGCAAATATTGCTTAAAAGACATGGGTCTCATGTATAAATTTAGTTTATTCTTGTAAGGTAAAAATGGTGTATGCCTAAAAAAAAATTGGTTTATGAAATTGTATGTACACCATATATCACACCAAATTCCTTTAGGGTCATTACATGTCAAATCAACCGATTTTCCAGAAATCCTACGCACTTCAATCACAAAAAATTTTAAAATAAATACCATTTCTACCAATTTTATCTAGGAGACACCCTATAAATTTATTTTGATGTAAGAACAATACTTTCCAAGTTACAGTCAATTTTATGAGCGCAGAGGGGTGTCAAATCTGTCACAGCTTTATTTTTTCATCAATTTCACAAGAATATATCTCAATAACAAAGCCACCTAACATCTTAAAATTTTGCATACTGGTACCTTTTTAGGTATAGTATGTAACAAAATCAATATGTTTGGTCCAGATGACACCACTTAGTAAGACCTTCAAAAAATGGAAAAAAAATTTTTTACACCTTTGTCTTTACCATGTTTAGGCTTTCAGAAAGCATACTTCTAACTTTTGGGGTCTAATTGTCTGACCAGCTTAATGCACTGTGGTAAGGTACAGACATTTTTAAAGTTAATTTTCCTATATCCTACATGGTCCCTTCTTTCTCAAAAAACAACTCTTTCTCTTCTTATGTCAATCTTTCATTTTTTTATTTTCATTGTAAACGTGGGTCAAATTCACCATTTGTCAGTAATTATATTCTTCATCACTAACGTGGGTATTGGATTAATGGAAAAAAAGGAATCACCAACGGCACATTAACCATAAGACATGACAAGAGCTACTTGATTTATCATTAAATACAACACTAGTGATTATGAAATGTTAACATCTTGCAGCAGGAGGAATGTGACCCATTTTATTGCTGTTTCATTCAAAGTGCAGAGTGTAGGGCAGCTTTGATTTTGAGATCAAGATGGTCCTGACTCCCACGGACAGTTGTAGGTGCACTTATCAGTGCAATGACACACTGTAATAGCACCCAACAAACATTTTCTCGAGGTGGCCAATGGAAAGACCATACAAGATAGTTTGGAGGCATGAAACAATTTTATCATATATGCACCCAACATAGCTTCCAAAGGAGACTGGTCTGATGTGAGGGATGCTTCTGATCCATCAGGAGTGTGATCATGAGAGGGCAGGATCTCAGCTGCTGATTCAGTGGTGAATATTTAGACAATCAATTGACTGTCTTCACCAGACAACTGGCTGATTTTGATTTTTCTGTAGGGATGTAACAGTGATATTCTTGAGTACCAAGTACTCTTTCAGCCATGAAAAGTCACATTCTCTGTTTAGCATCATGAGAAAGGATATAGACATTTAATATGAAAAAAAGTTTGACATTTTTGATAACTTAATGATTGAAATCTCAATGATTAACATCTAATCAAAAAATCTTAAGTCTGTTTTGGTTACAAATATGTGTTTCTGAGGTCTAAACATAGCTACGCCAATAATTCTAATTAAATTTTGGTCAATTTCAAGGGGCTGCTTTGACCATGCAGGGTCATGTGGACCAAATGTTTAAATTTTTTCCCATATTATACCAATTAATGTACCAACGTGCAAAGTCTAAGCCTGCTCACTGGTTTACTTCTTCAGCTATGACTTGTGAAATCTGATGAAAAAATGAGGCCGGATAAAATCGACAACCTCTCGGTAAACTGGCTGCATCTGGAAAGTATTGATCTTGAATCAAACAAATTTTACAGGGTGTCTTTTGACTAACATGGGTAAACCTGGTAATTTTTCCACAATTTGCTTGAGTCTGAAAGGCATGGGCCATTGATTGATTTACTATAGAATGACCCTTTATAAATTTTAAAACATTTCAAAGATATGCATTTGTGTATGTGCTGTTAGACATTCCCTGTCATCTCCTGTTAGTAATCAGGAGTAAATGTATGTCTTAAAATCATTTGAATATTCATGATGTAATCACCACATACATTTTGCCTTGTTTCTGAGTAATGTTACTACAAACTATGGGAGAGCACAGAAAATGAGCATTCATTGAATATGAACTTGAGGAGTTACTGACTGAAATGGAGAACTACAGAACTGCAAAAAACATTGTTTATGGTGGTCTCTATGCAGGAATCACAAATATGAAAAAAAAAGATTGGGACCAAGTGACAGCAGTTGAGTGGAGACAAAGCAAAAGTAATATGCCATCATTTAGTGCCTAGACTTCCACCAGTATACAGCAGAACATTCTTATTGAACTTGTAACGATAAAAAATTGCCAAATAAATGTCATCTTTACAATACATAAAAGTGCCTTTACATTCAGCATACAACATTCAAAGGTCTTTGAATTGGTATTGCATTGATGGACCTGGGTCATACTTGTGCTCATCTCAGCCCATGTCAGTTAGGAGATGCAGTTCATGCTTCTGTACTATATTTTACAGTGCTGCAAAAGCCATCACAATGCGACAAACCTTAGTGGAACTGTAGAGCACTGTGTCATCCAAAGAGTTGCCACTATCACCTGAAAGAAGAATTACACACATTGTCTATAATGTACTAAAAGTAATTGCAGTCCTACTTGCCTAAAAGTCAACCATCACACGTAACATGATATTTTTGATATCCACTGTAGTAACTTTGTCTCAAAAAGGCAAGAAACCATGGTTTGATGACAAAATGTATGTGAAAAACTTAAAGCCTTAAAAATTCTTACTTCTTACCTGGAATGCTCCGAATACTTTTCTAAATTAAATAACAAGAATAGAAACATCCCTTGCCTTCTGTTAAGAGCAATGTGAAGCAATATGTCATATAAAATTCATTTTCAAATAAAAAACATCAGTTCCATTATTTTACTGGTCAGCTAGACAGCATTAAAATGAAGATCAAAACAATTATCCAAAGAAATTATTTCAAGGTTAAATTCATTGTGTGCACTGCTTTAGATAGATAGATAGATAGATACTTTATTAATCCCAAGGGGAAATTCACATAATCCAGCAGCAGTATACTGATACAAAGAAACAATATTAAATTAAATAGTAATAAAAATGAAAAGAATTAAAATAAAATTAATGTTCGCATTTACTCCCCCGGGTGGAATTGAAGAGTCACATAGTGTGGGGGAGGAACGATCTCTTTAGTCTGTCAGTGAAGCAGGACAGTGACAAAAGTCTGTCACTGAAGCTACTCCTCTGTCTGGAGATGACACTGTTAAGTGGATGCAGTGGATTCTTCATGATTGACAGGAGTTTGCTTAGTGCCCGTCGCTCTGCCACAGATGTTAAACTGTCCAACTTTAATCCTACAATGGAGCCTGCCTTCTTAACAAGTTTGTCCAGGCGTGAGGCGTCTTTCATCTTTATGCTGATTTAACTTGGTAAATTAAAGTTTTCTCCTAATTTTACAATGCATCCAAGTATCTCAAATTTATGTAAAACTCAAACACCACTTAGAAGCTGGACAAATGGCCAGATTATATCAATGTGCAGATTTGAAGCCTGAAAACTAGGGAGGTTTCTGAAGTGTGGCAGCTGCCATTTCATTTTTATTCTTGTTGTGTGTAAATAATAGAATTCTTATTGGTACCACTTTAAAAAACACTTTTTGATGTTTTTAAAGAAATAGAAAATAACACAGTTTGTAATAATTATTACAGGGTTTGCATATTCCCTGCTTGCATATGAGGATATATTGGTGTCAGTGAGTGTGCATAACTGTGTATGATTACCTGTTTTAAATGTGTCAGTAATACTTCTCAAACACCAAAAAAGTTTAGTCCTTTATAAGTTGTGAAGTAAATTACATTATTCCAAAATATCTATAGTAAATAGCTGGATAAAATCTAAACTGATATTTTTATTTATAGATTTATGTTACTGGATTAAAAGCAGCCCTTACAAGCAGCACTTTTATGAAAAAACAAAAAATATTGGAAAATAACATAAAAATGATTGCAAAACAGTGCAATTCTTTTGCAAAATAATAATCATTTTTTTCATCAGACACAGCCACAGTATCTTTTATAACTTTATCTTTTTAAAGGCCTAACAAATTGATCAAAGCCTGGAAGAGTAGGTAGAAGAGTTTTTTTTTTTTTTTTTTTTGAAATGTTACTAATTTTACTGCAATCATTCCATACAAATCAATCAATTTTCACAAAAAGTAGGATTAAGAACAAGTCAACCCCCACTTCTGAGAGAGAGAGAGTGCATGGCCAACGGAGTAAAACTTAAGGCTTGTAAACATACCTAAATTGCTGAGTTTGATAAGTCAAAAGAGATGAATGGAGAAGAAAAAGAAATACAGAAATAATTGCTTCCTATGTGCTTTAAGAGCTTATTCTAAAATATTACTGATTAGATCCTGCCATGTTTTGAAAAAATCCTGTACAGATCCTCTAACTGAGTATTTGATTTTTTCCAATTTCAAATAGTATAAAACATCGGTTTCCCACTGACTTAAAAGAGGAGAGTTAGGATTCTTCCAGTTTAGCAAAATAAGTCTGCGTACCAAAAGTGTAGTGAATGCAATCACAGTTTGTTTGTCCTTCTCCACTTTAAACCCATCTGGAAGAACCCCAAACACAGCTGTTAATGGGTTAGGAGAGATTGTGAGACCAAGGCTGTCTGAAAGATAATTAAAAATTTTGGTCCAGAATGATGTTAATTTGGTGCAGGCCCAAAACATGTGACCCAGTGAGGCTGGGACTTGATTGCAGCGTTCAGGGTTGGATCTTGCCCTGAAAACATTTAAGAGAGTTTTAGGCAAGACAGATGTGCTCGATATATAATTTTGAGTTGAATAATTGTATGCTTTGCATATGGAGCTCGAGTGAATTCTCTGCATTGCTATTTTCCACTCCTTTTCTGATATATTAATTGAGAGATCTTTTTCCCAGTGTCCTCTTGGATCTTTGAAAGGGAGGGACTGTAAAATAATTTTATATATTGCAGAGATGGTGTCTGAGTCCTTGAAATTGAGCAATATTTTTCCAGCATGGATGAGGGTGCAAGATGAGGAAAATCAGGCAGGTTCTGTTTAACAAAGTTCCTAATTTGAAGATAGTGAAAGAAATGTGTAGCTGGAATGTTAAATTTGGAATGTAATTGTTCATAGGATGCAAAGATGTTGTCTATATAAAGATCTCTAAGCAAGTTAATCCCAAATTTTTCCAGATATTAAAACTGCATATGTTTGCGAAGGTTGAAAGAGGTGGTTCTCTTGCAGAGGTGCCACAGATAAAAGCTTCTCCATCTTAAAATGCTTTCTACATTGGTTCCATATTCTGAGTGAGTGAAGCACAATTGGGTTATTAGTATATTGCCGATAACTTGCATTTATTGGGGCACAGAGCAGGGAATATAAAGAAGTACTGCAGGATTTTACTTCTATTGCGGACCAGCCTGTGTATGTTCATCTATTTGTGTCCAGGTTTTATAGCTTGTATGTTTGCTGCCCAGTAATAAAACTGGAAGTTAGGTAGAGCCATGCCACCTTCTGCCTTTTGTCTTTGTAGGGTCGCTCTTTGGATACGTGGATGTTTTGAGTTCCAAATAAATGAGGTTATTGTTGAATCTAATTGCTTAAAAATGATTTATTGATGTATATTGGAATGTTTTGAAATAAAAAGGAGCTTAGGAAGAATATTCATCTTAACAGTGTTAATTCTTCCAGCTAGAGTGAGATGAAGGGTTGACCATCTACGCAAGTCCTGCTTAATTTTTCCATGCAGACGGCAAATTTTGTTGATAAAGAGCTTTATGTTTACTTGTGATGTTTACCCTAGGTATTTAAACTGTTCTGCAATGATAAAAGGTAGGGTGTCTAATCTAATATTATATGCTTGAGAATTCACTGGAAAGAGTACACTTTTATTCAGATTAATTCTGAGACCAGAGATCTTTTGAAATTCTGTGAGTGCTGTTAAGACTGCAGGCACAGAATTTTGTGGTCTGATATATACAGTACCATATCATCTGCATATAGAGAAATTTTCTGTTCCAGTCCTTCTCTGATAATCCCCTTTATCTGATCAGCATTTCGACAGTGTATTGCCAGTGGTTCAATGGCGATTGCAAACAGCAGCGGTGAGAAGGGACATCCTTGTCTGGTACCACATTCTAGTTTAAAGTAGTCTGAACAAATGTTGTTGATACAAATTGAAGCTTCTGGATTGGTATACAGTAGTTTGATCCATGCACAAATGTTGGGCCGAACCTAAATTTCTCCAATGTAGTAAAAAGGTATTTCCATTCAATCATGTCAAATGCTTTTTCTGCATCCAATGATAATAATATTTCTGGGGTGTTTGACTTAGTTGGTGAGTATATTACATTAAACAGGCGTAGAAGATTTGAAGATAAGTGTCGACCCTTGATAAATCCAGTTTGATCTTGTGATATTACCGAAGGCAGCACTTTCTCCATCCTTCTAGCTATGATTATTGAGAGTATTTTAACGTCATTATTCAAAAGTGAAATTGGTCTGTATGATACACATTGTAATAAGTCCTTATTTTGTTTAGGAAAAATGGTGATTAATGCTTGGTGAAAAGTTTGAGGAAGAGTTTGATTGTCTCTGGCTTCTGTAAATGTTGCTAATAGGAGGGGAGCTAGCTGAGCTGAGAATTTCTTATAAAATTCTGCAGGGTAGCCATCAGGGCCTGCTGCTTTCCCACCTTGAAGTGACTTTATAGCATCTAGTAATTCTGATAATGCCAGAGGTTTATCTCCTCCGCACTAAAAATGTCTATTTGTAGTATCTGTAATGTATCCAGAAATGCATTAGATTGTGTGTTGTCTTCTTTAAACTCAGTAGAATATAAGGATTTATAGTAATCTCTAAATGTGTGCATTATATTTTTGTGGTCGATGATTTTGTCTCCGTTTGTGTTGGTGATTACTGGGATTGTGTTGTGGACTTCTTGCTTGTGAATTTGTTGAGCTAAAAGCTTATTAGCTTTCTCTCCGTGTTCATAGTAATGATGTCTGGATTTATAAATTAGTTGTTCAGTTTCTTTAGTTGTCAAGAGGTTTAGTTCTGAATGCAGAGCCTGCCTTTTCCTATGTAGAGCCTCGCTTGGAAGCCTGGCATGTTCTTCATCTATTCTAGTAATTTCGCTTTTTAGCTCTGCTACTTTCTTGGTTTCTAATTTATTTCTGTGGGAAAGATATGAGATAATCTGTCCTCTTAAGAAGGCCTTAAGAGTTTCCCAGAGTATTCCTGCAGAAATCTCTGAGGATGTATTTGTCTCTAGGAAGAAACTGATTTGTTTGGATATAAATTCTGTACAATTCTCGTCTGCTAATAGAAGTGGGTTGAGACACCATCTGTGAGGTGAGTGTGTGGGGCATAGTAACTTTAGCTCCAAGATCAGAGGTGCATGGTTAGAATTAACAATAGCATCATATTTGCAAGATATAATCGTAGGCAAGAAATTATCTATAAAAAAAATAATCAATTCTTGAGTAACAATGATGTACTGGTGAGTAGAAAGAATATGTTCTTGAGTTTGGATTTAAAAACCTCCAGGGGTCTGATAAGTTGTGATCAGTTATAAACTTTGTAATTATCTTTGCAGTGTTAGATGTCATCCCCCTGTGATAGAAGTCCTATCTAAGAGTGGATTTAAAACACAATTAAAGTCCCCAGCCATTATAATTTTATGAGTGTTCAGATTGGGAATGGATGCAAATAAATTTTGTATAAATTCCTTATCATCAACATTAGGTGCATAAGCATTTATCAAAATCATTTTACAGTTAGATAAGTTACCCATGACCATCACATATCTCCCTTCAGGATCCAATACTACATCTGATGCTACAAATGAGACTGTTCTATGTATGAGAATTCCCACACCTCTAGTTTTCTTTGTAAAGCTAGAATGGAACATTTGGCCAGTCCAGTCCTTTTGCAGCCAGAACTGATCCTTGCTTAGTAAGTGGGTCTCCTGTAAAAATACTATTTTAGCGTTTAAACCTGTTAGGTGAGAGACTACTTTCTTTCTCTTTAATTCGTGATTCAGGCCTTTAACATTCCAGCTCACAAAGTTAACTGTCCCATCATGGAGACATTGATTCTGAATTTTTGATGTCATTTTATAGTCTTAACTGGAAGTGAGACAGCTTTAACCTTAATTTCCTATTTCCCAAGAGTTATTGCCATGCAGCCTATTGTTACATTGGTAGTTATAATTATAAAGATTAAAAGGATAAATTAGATATAGATATAGCCTGCTCTCTTCCCCCCCCCTCCCATTTTGCTTCCCTACATGAGGCTTGACCCCACTTCACGTAGTCCCAGTCGTCTGACATACCCAGAGACAGAGCACGTCCAAAGCAAAACAAGCCCCCATGCAGCGGCGTTTTAGGATTAAAAAATAGAGATATCTATTACCAATATAGTCTAAATACTATATGCCTAAAATATAATCATTAACAAACTATGAACTTAAAAATATACAATCTTCAGGAATCTTAATGTATTAAGATAATAAACTCAGATAATAAACCCGGGGAATGGTGTTAGAAAGTGGTCCAGAAAAAGCATAGTAAGTCTTAATGCAATAATAAAAATAACAATAAACCAAGGGTATGATGTTAAACAGTCTCCTTTAGGGTAGAGAAAAAAATAAATAAATAAGATAAAAAAATAAAAAAAAAGAATTAAGCACAAACGTCTATAACTGTAATTAAGGTAGAAGAGTAAATCAAGCATATCCTCTGTTTCCTGAATTCATATTTGAAGATAACCATAACATGTAAAACAGTGTGGCTGTGTAACAGGTCTTTTGTATAGTACAGAAAGTCACTGGAATTGTCAGGCTATTCATCCACCATATTTACATCATATGTGTCCTTGCAGAAGTTACCATCTTTAATAAAGATTGAAGGCCTCCTAGCTATTACCTTTTCACACTCCTATAATTTGTAAAAAGAAACTGCAGAAGTACAGTAGAAAACAAACACTGTTATTTACTCTATTGTATCCTGCATTTACAGTATATTATCCTAAAACATCTTTCCTACACTGGCCATAAGGAAAATAAGCAATCCACAGTAGTCAGCAGGACTAAGTTTAGAAAACCTAAATAAAAAATAATTTAACTTAAACAGAAATGTCTTTGAATATGACTTACTACTCTGTTTTGAATAATGTAATTTCTGTTAGATTTATGAGAAAGACAACTTTTACTTTTATTTTCCAGGAAAAAAGGAAAGAAAGTCTGATTGTAGTGAATGGCAATGGAGTGTCTGTGTGGCTATCGATGGGGACTGCGGTCCGGGAACAAGGGAGGGAACTCGAACAGGAGCTGAGTGCAAGCAAACCATTAAAACCCAGAAATGCAAGATTCCATGCAACTGGAAGAAGCAGTTTGGAGGTGAGTTGTATAAGTTCTAAGGTATAAGGCAAGATGGATCAAAAATATTAATTTCTTTTAGGTTAGATACATTTTCTTTTTGCAGTGTATGGCAGGCTATTACTGGCACTTTACCCATATGTGCTATTCACTATCTTTTTTACATTTATGTACTATTTTTCACTCACTTTCTAATACTTTATTTGGAATTTTATATTTCTTCTGTGCCAATTAAACATTTATTATAGCTGTCAAATAAAAAAGGTGAACTTTGCTCCACTGCCAAATATACATAAAAAAAATTCACAAATAAAAGATAACATTTTAAAAGGGTTTCAGATAATTTCATGCTATTAGGCCTTCACCCCTTCCTATAGGTATTCACTGTTTTCTTGTCAGTTAGGCATCCAGATTTAGGTGAGCAAAACAGAAACCTAGAAGCGAGGGTGGTCTGGAAAATCAGTCACCAGGCAAAACAATTCAAAAAGACAAAGGTCATAACTGAAAGCATTTAAAGTTCAAAAACATAATGGGTTTTAAGGCTTAAGAAAAAACAGACATGAGAAACTTCAAGTTACTTTTAAGGTAGAATTCAAGTAAGAAAAGAATACAAATGTTTATTTAAATATATTGCTAAGTTGTGCCTAAGAAGCCTTAGATTACAGGTATGTAATTACAATGATCAGGCAATTCTGGCAAGCATAAGTACAATCTGCAATATGCTATATAGTTACTGAATAAAATATGCAAAGAAAATCTTTGGGCTTTGGAAAAAGACTATGCAAACATAGTAAAAATATCTAATTCTCTATAGTAGACATCCAAAAACTTTCCCTTGACAAATTACATTTTGTTTTAAAATAAATTTTTCTTCTAGCCTTTTTTATACTACTTGATGTTCATTTTCCTAAAAATGAACAATAGCACAGCAAGGCTGATAATCTTTATATCACTGAGAAAATGAATATGGTTTTGTGGATGTTTGAGATGGAGAAATTCAATTAAGACATTAGGAAAACAATGTCTTTATCTAGTCATTTAGAGGTATGGAGTCTTTAGTGACCACATTTAAAGTTTAAAACATTGCCCATCATAAATGTCAGTGCCTCATTTTGTTGTAAAATCAAATAAAGAGCTTCGGCAGCAGGGACAAGACTACTCACTACCTACCCTCTTGTTCATCTCATAGCAACTTGACTTCCCATGAATATAGCTAAAATTTTATTTTGTATGCTTTTACTTTTAATATAACATAGTACTGTACAACATTCCCAAACCTGCTTTATCTAAATAGTGGGACACAAAGCACTGAGGTGTATTTTACCAATATAAAGGTGCAAGGCATGAATCAGCCTTGGATGTTGTATCAGTTTGTCATAGGGTTTGTCTTTTCAAGAGTATGCACACTTGGAAATTCTTTGTGGGAGGGGAAAAAATGACTATACAAGTAAAACCTGTGTAGACTCAGGAAAAATATGCAGAATCCACTTAGGCAGTGGCTGGTGTGGTATTTGAACCCAGGATATTGGATATATGAGACAATAGCAATAATCAATATTCCCAAGGCATTTGAGGCATTTTTTAAAACCATATTACAAAAAACTAAATTTCACAGATTGACCTAACAACAATGTATCTGCAGACCTTGATTAATTTATTAGTTTCAGTTTGGTTGTGCGGTTTGTCTTTGTCTGTCACTATGTAATAATTGACTTCAGTTTTAAGTGCGGACCATCATGATACATTACTGTTATTTATTTTGTGATCTAAAAAAAAGCACAATTATGGTAAATTGTTATTTTTTCAACCATTATTTTATTTTATCACAATGATAATGTGCTCCTCATGGCAAAAAGAAACTTATGTGGTGTTTAGAGTTTTTGTTTTTTAACAAGCTTTTCAGAACTACCAGCCTTTCTGTGTGACATTTCTACTTGTCATTTTGTTTTTGTTTTGACTTACTGGCTTTTTCTGATCATTGTTATCTTCTGACCATGCTGTTTGCTCTCCCCGTCTCCTGGTCTATTACAAACTATTTCATTCTGCCTTTTTTAATCTGTGGCATAGTACTTCAACATCACTACTTGCTAGAGTGACTGTTTAATAGGTAAACTGTATTTTCCTTACCTTTTTCTTTTCTTTCTTCTTGCAAAATAATGTTAGTGCATCAGACAATGGCAGAATTACCTTTCTTCTTTGTCATGTTTCTGTTGTGACCTAGGAGTCCCAAGAACTAAAAAGATTCAAATCACTTTAAATAATGCTAACTAGAGTAGGATATCACCATCAAATTCTGGCTAGTAATAAGGCCAAGCATCAAATCTTTATAAAATAAAAACTCTATTCTCTATAAATGCTTCTCAATAACAAAGCTCTGTGGAGCACCAGGAGCAAAGGAATTGCCCAAAAACACTAAGGTAATCCAATGCAAACAAAGTCCCAACCAATACAGCAATCCAAAAACATAACCAAATACAGAACATAGAGGTCAAAATTCAAAAACATACCAAAGGCATAAGCACAGCAAAAACACAATTAATTCATCAACTCCAGAGTGCATTCACAATGAACCGCCAAGTGGGGGTTAGGTGGTGTGGGGCGGAACTGGGCATGGAGTTTACTGCCGGCCAGGTTTAGAAGTGTAACAATAGTGTAAGAATGCAGATTCATAGTAGTTTAAATTCCAGTACAAAGTTAAAGTGCAAAACGTTTATGCTTGCCTTAATGCTAAAAATATCAAAATAAAACAATGTGAGTTGGAGTTGTGAAGATCACAATTACATTATAGCAATAACAAAAATATGGCTAAATAACAAAGATAAGGATGAGTACAGCATAGTTGATTACACATTTTTAGAAAGGATAGATGAAAGAAAAGGAGGGGTTCCCTTTTATGTAAAGGAATTTAAAATGCACATCTTTTCTACATTTCAATGCTGAACTACATCTTAGTGAGGATGTCTGGATTCAGCTGGAAAGCATTAAGAAGAGAAGGCTTACTTCTGAAGTGTGCTACAGATACTCCAATGCAGACAGTAATTTCAATATGTATTTAAATATATTAAGAAGACAGGTTTTGAGGGGGGTAATATAGTCATTTGGGACTTTACTCAGATATTAATTGAATTAATCTTGCAAATACCAGAGTATAAATGATGAACCACTAGGGTCAAATGACCATAACATTATACAAATTCTCAGTGATTTAGCAGAGCATGGATAAAAATACTAGAAATATGAATCATAACTTTATTAGGCAAAGTCTGAACAGGTGCAGCAAATATCTAAAGGGGATAAACTTATAATCTTTTAAGTGTGGAGATACATACTGTATAATTCTAGATAGGTACATGTAAAATTGGAATTAGCAGGAAATTAATATATAATATTAATTAATATTATATATTAATATATATATATATATATATATATATATATATATATATATATATATATATATATATATATATATATGGTGTGTTAATAGGGAAAATGAAAAAGAAGCTCACAAGGAAAAAGCAGCTTTATGAAGTAGTATATAAGGCTAGGAACTCCAATGCTAACATTATGAGAGCAAATGGGTAAATATTAAGAAGACTGTTATGAAAGCTAAAAGGCAGTTGTAGAGAAATATTGCAGATGAGTCAGAAAATGGCCCAAAGAGATTCTTTCAGTATTTCCGTAGGAAAGAACAGTCAAGGAGAAGGTGAAGTGTATTAGGGAATAGTAAAAGAATTAAAATATACAGATAGTAAAATGTGACTTCTTTCAGGGATTCATTTAAGATCAGAACAGCTATTAAACCTTTCCCAGCATGTATTATATTGCACAAGCTTGTGAAATTTAGAGGGGAACTTTAGAACAAATGATTTTCTTCTATTTGAATTAATATATCTGCTATTTCATATAACCTTGACTCAAATTAGACATGGCTATGGCTATGATTATCTTAAAATTATATAGTTCAAGGTAAAATTAGGTGAAAGTAGATTATTTCATGTGAAATAGTATAATTTTAAAATATAAACATGTTAAATTTGAAAGGTTTCCTTTCACCAAGCCATATAGATTCACATATTTCATTTCAATTGCTTCATTATATATCTGGAAACAATGAATACAAGACATGGATGTAAAATCAATATAATATTTCCTTTTAGTTGTTCATATAAATAAGTTCTTTTTAAATTTCATAATATATGGAATTAAGTACATTTTTATTTGAAATATACAAATGGCTTCATTTCATCCAGAGATATGAGACTGATGGAGGCTTGACAAACCTTTGAATGGTGTAGCAAGTGTGTGGTAGGATTTTTCTGGCATGATTCACATATTTCACAGCTTTGGCCTTTAAAGGAACAGGATGAGCTGCGTTCCAAGGCTGAAGCTATCAAAACATTTGCTGAAGTTTACTATTAGCTTGTCAACATAGTCAAAAAAAGCAGACCCATCTCTCTTACCTGGAATCTGTTCCTTCACTGATTGGAATTGTGCACAGTCTTTCTGCAGGTCTCCATTGAACACCAAGTTTCTTCTGGAAGGTTCAGACAGCTGTCATCAGGTCACAAACTGAATTGTCCTTGCCCTCTAGGTTTAGATTCTGTTCACTCAGGTGCAAAGTGATATCAGCCAAAAAAGACACAATATCTATCTTTTTCCCCACCTCCAAAAATGTGAAAATTGTGTTGCCTTCTTGCTCTTCAGCTGTGCCAAGAAAGTTGCAATTTCCATTCTGGTGGATCAGAAGTACTCCAACATTTTGCCTTTGCTGAGTCATCTTACATTGTTTTGCCACAGAAGATCATCAGCATTTGCATCCATTTCCCTGAGCAATTCCCTGAGCATGCAATACAGATGGGAAGAAGATGCCCTGAGAAAGTTTATCATTCTCATCATTGTGTTCATCAACTTAGCATACTTGTCTGACAGGGTGAAGCATAGGAGTGTTTGATTATTTTTGTAATGGTAAGAAATGAGCTCAGGATTGTCCTCTTTCATTCATGTCACAGCTCCCTCTGCCTTCCTGTCATGGCAGGGCCTCCATCTGTGGTTATTGAAACCACTTGTTTTGGCTCTATTCCTCTCTTTGCTAATATTTTTATGGCCAGGTAGATGTTCTGTCCTCTTGTACTGGTCTGAAGGGATGTGACACCCAACAGGTCTTCACAGACCTCTTTCTTCTCCTTGTTGAATAATCTTACATAAACTGACAACTAAGCATTGGTTGCCACATCTACAGCTAAGTCTACACATAGTGCATTTTGAATTGCTTCATCCAGCTGTTCTAACACATTCTGCACTAATATTTCTGTTTTTCATGTGGCTGTTGATGTTGAAATGGGGATTTGGTTGATCTTTTCAAATAACTCTTGTTTTTGTTTCCCCTCCAGTAAGGTTTCAGCCACTGCCCCCATGCATCTGAATACTTTCTGCATCCACTGCACATACAAATTCTGTGGTTTAATTTTATGTCACATTGTAATTCAATTTCACTGGTAGTGATTGTAAGTAAATCATATGTTTCCAGCTGCATGGAAGTACAGAAGATACTTCTACATAATTTAAACAGCTTCATGATAAATAAAACTTGCCACAAAATGTTTACTGTTTATTACGTGTAAATTCAAGATTTTTTCATTGTAATATACTTCACTTTACAAAATTTCCTCCTTTATCTACTAGAGAGAAACAACTATTAATTAGCCCTTCAGATAGTAGTGACATTTCATAATCAAATCAGTCTCTACCAGGATGCACATCGTTAGATTCCTTAAAAATCTAAAAAACAGATCTTACATTTACAATCACAGGTAATAGTGGAAATACAGTCTCTAAAGAATACATTCCTCTCCATCTTGTGCTAAGATTGATTAATCTGATTTAAAATTGTACATGAGCTCTAAGTTTTTACAGATTCTTGAAGTTTGTGTTTAACACTCAGTTTCAAAAATTATTCTAATGCTGCTCACTCACTGCCTGTTTGTTCTCAGGTGTAATAACCTTTTTTTTTCTTCTTTACAATATTTTAGGGGTATGCTGAGTTGTTGAAAAAATAAAGTCCACTCAATCAAATCAATTTAACAATTTTACAAAATATGGCAGTATCTATTGGAAACACCTTTTTTTAGCCAAAACATTAATTTTATCTACAGATTATGGACATTTTTAATCAGTTCTTTGTTCCTGAATACAGTGGCAAAAAAGATTGAAAAGAAGATAAAAATGCATAAAATATTAACTGCATACTGCAATGTATAGCTCTTCTTTAAAAAACTCAATAAGGACAATATAAATAAAAAAAAATGAGTAGAGTGTGACATCGGAAATTACATCCATTCATTTTCCAGACACACTTACTCAAATATAACATCATAAGGAGCCTGAATCTTTTAATTTCATCATTGGAAATGGTGTGGTGGGTCATAGCCACGATAAACATAAAAAGTTGCTGATGAGGTTTAATGAGTAAGGAGTGTTGACAATATCTACACTGCTTAAATCTAGGGTCCTTTGTGGAGGCTATATGTTCTTCCCAGGTTCAGATTTTTTATTCTTATTTTCTTGCACTCTGATCTACAACTTGATGTAGCATTAACAATTTCCTGCTTATAGTGAGGCTGCTGTTGGTCTGACATGTTTGAAACATGTCAGATGAAACATTTCTGCACAAGGAGCAGATTAAAACAGAGAACTAATTGTCATAAATAATAATTATCAGTAATTATACATGTTGGCAATGATCACTTTCATTGATTAGTTGATTACATGGTCAAATAGAGTATGTTGTACTATGTTGTATTGAGTCACTGCTTCATTCAGTAGTGAACACATTTGAAAAAAGGTATGCAAGTGCTAGAAAAGACGGTGTGACCTAAGACTTCCAGAGTTTGGGAGCACTTTACTCTGAATTTAGAAAAACATGTTGTGAGTTGCAAAATGTGTACTTTGGCACGAGATCACAATGGACATGCACAAGCATTTGAATAGGAAACATACCATTACTGGCTCTGTGGAAGAGGAAGACTTGCTGTCATCCCAGTAGGCGAAATGTTACTTCAGTGTTTTGTGATTCAGATACATGGACACAGTGTTTACTAGGCTAGGCATAAAGACATGACTTTCGGTTTGAGGTAAGGAATAATTTGAGTCATAATCCAGCCCTCTACAATGCAAATACAACGCCAGCAAACACAACAGAATTTCATGATAGGCAACTAAAAAAATATGTGTCATTTGCTACCAGCTAATAAACAATTAGATTTTCACTTACCATATTTGGGTGTTTTGTTGGTTTTTTTTTTGATACAGTCACTTTCGTAAATTATAGGGCTGCATTACATGTTTGCATACATGTGCAATGTTAATGTTTATGTTAACAAAAAAGTACATGAAAAAACAAAGTCCTTGTCCAAGCAGAAAACTTTATTTCAGTCTTGTATACAAAGGAAATCAAAAACTCAGCAAGAGTGCATTGTTGAATCCCACAACAGATCAGCCATGACTGAAAGGTTTATCTCTCATTCCAAATTAAAAGACAGGCGCAGGGTGGAAACGAGAAAGTTCCAGGCCAAGTGGCTATTGGACTTCAACTGCTTTTATAGAACATGGAGGAAGATGTAATAAAGTGCAAGCACAGCTGCAACAAGTCTAGTTTAGACAGTAAAACAGATTTTGTGGCAGGATCACACAGTTTCACATGTGAAAATCTAACAGCACACTCCCAAAAGCAAATGACATGCAGCAGGCTATGACAGTTATTGGCTGCAAGCAAATATGCGAAAGAATCTCTTGTGGTAAAAGGTTTCCAGATACAAAAAAGACAAATGATACTGCAAAAAGGTATGTACTTTCAGTTATAAACTCTGCATATTATATAACAAAGGCAGAACTAAGTTTCACACATGTGAAACCACTTGTTTTGCTGGAAATGGAAAATAGTCTGGACATTTCCCCCAAAATATGCTGTTTGTTGTGATGAACTAATTTCAAACATTTCTGCAGACTTACAAAAAAAAAGAGAAACTAATTAAGTCATGGTTGCATGATGGTAGATTCTTCTGTGCTGGAATATTGTGGTGGTCAGATATTTACATGATGCTTTGCCAATAAACTATCACTTTCACAGAAAATGAAAAAAAAAAATTCATTCTTAATTTTGAAGTATGTGTTTAGTGTGATTCTGAATACATAAGCCAAATTAAGCTTAAAATAATTATTAAGTTGCAGCCCTAGTCCAAAGAAGTCACCAGCTTTACCTTGAGATTTCAAAATGGAAATTGTAACTCTCCTCAGATACTTCTTTCAAAAATTTCACGTTTAAGAATTTAAACTACAATTAGTTTCAGTCACTCCACATCCAACAACTAAAAAGAGGACATTAACAATGCTGTTTTTACATCACTTGAATTGGAATATGCTTTCTGTGAAAGTTATTTGGTCACCACCAGCCTATTTAGTCTACATTTTTAACTACATGACATTTTAAAGAACTAATATAAAGAATATATTTAATGTAGTCTAATAATACATACTGGATAATTCCATGCTCTTTTCACTTTTATTTTTAGTATAACTCACTGTCACAAAAATATTTAATAAACAAAAATTTGACAACTGGCTATTTAATTAAGTAACCAAAAACATAAATGCTCTAACTTTCAAGTCAGTTTAAACACTTGAATGTTACACTATGTGTACATTTTCCACTTACCTATATTGTGGACTCTCATATTATTCTATAATAATTTTTTTGTGTGTTTGAATATTCTTAAGTTACAGATTCAAAGCCCAGTAACATAAACTACAGGAGACTCGATATTTTCTGTGTTATATTATAATAAAGTTTGCTACAGAAGCAAAAACAAATTTTCTTTTCATCACTGAAAACTAAAATGCAAAAATATTTGAGTCTTACTAATAGTAAAAATGTATACAGTATATATATGTGTGTGTGTGTGTGTGTGTGTGTGTGTGTGTGTGTGTATATGTATGTACATATATACATATATATTTTTTTACAAACCATTGCATACTTAAACATAACTGCTGCTTCACAGCGCCCGCAAAAACTTTCAATTTTAACCCATGTCAGTGTTATTCTCACCATTATTGTACAGATGTTCTTTTACTTACCAAAGGCTGCTATGATAGATTAATTGGCAACACTGAATTGGCCTGTTTTGAGTGAGTAGATGGGTTGACTGCAATGGACTGGGGCATCATCTATGGTTTGTTACTGCATTGCACTTGATGCTGCCAGGAAAACGCTGCCACCCTGTCATAAAATAATCAGGTTTGCAGAATGAATGTAATATGCATTGAGCAGCAGGGTTAAAATAGATCAAAAACAGGTGTTCATTTGCAAAAATTATGGCAAATATAAAATAATTACCAGATTCTGTGTTCTGTTTGCTACAATCAGCACGAAACAACATGTACTTTTTCAATTTAGGTCACTGAGCTTATAAGTGCTGACTTTAGAAATCCTAAGTAATGGTGAACTCACAGACAGCATCTTATTTGTGCATTTTTTCTCATTCCTCATTGAAAATACTTGCAGTTTTTTTTCCCATTTAAAACACAGAAAAGAAACAAAATTAGATTTATCATGATTGTTTATACAGCTTGGATTGTTTACAATGCAATTTACACAACCACCATCTCAATCATCTCAGTCAATTGTAGCCTGATTTTAGGATAAATCCCTCTATCAAATTTCTTGTTAAACTCTGTTCACAATAAACAGATTATAATCTTACAGCCTCTCTTGAAAGCTCCTCTTAATGATGTTGAGCTTTAAAACAATATACACATGAAAGAAATAGTATCAGAATTTCACTCTCCAGTTAGGTGGAGTCCATTTAATATTAAAAAAAAAATATTGAACCCAGTGTTAAAATTCTTGCTTATAACAGAATCACATGGAAAATATGTCTTGAAAGTGAAATAAGATGTAAAATGCAGATCATATTTACAGTGAATACTAAACAAATGTTTCCAAGAAGTGCTAATGTAATTGATTTGAATATTGGTGCATTTTGTAGCTTCTGCAAAAAGATTAATACCATATTGTGTTATTCTGGCCAAACAGTTTTGTGACTGAGGGAGCCCTAATTTTGCTATATGGAGATTAGGCCAGAACTCCTAACAACCCCATGTGTTCCTGCATTACCTAAGCCCTCAGCTACCTGTACAGAGCTGGGCTTCTCGGATATTTAGGTGATGAAACACGGAACTGGTGAAAGTTATTATTCAGAACTCACTTTTTTGCATTTAACCAAAAAAAAATGTAAAGTTTTCTGATTACACAAATAAAAATAGTTTAAAGAGTGCATCCTTCATGATATTAATTGAAATGCTCTTTTGATGGATCAAGAGAATGTGTATCATTCTCAGTCTTGGTTTAACAACAAATGGCAGACCAGAGACTGTAGAATATGCAACAGCATACTTACTAGGAGGCTTTAGGTGATGGTCCATTAACTCAGGTTACTATGAATGCCCAACAGGCAGCACACAAGATGGTGTATCATTAGACCCATGCTTCACACAGCCCTAGTGAATGAGATGAGTGCTTTTGACCTTTGGAGGGAATGTTTGCATGCTGTTACTACTAATGCTATGCAATTGTCCAGTAAACAAGCACTGGAGATCAAATACTTCTTCCCCAGGAATAGGTCTGTCCTCTGAGGCAGAGAATAACTTTTTGTGCGTTGTTTCTATTTGGCTTTATCTTGACAGGTCTGCATATTAGTCATATGGTATCATTACAGAGAAGCACATTCTAGCAATCATAACATTTTTAAAAAATTAAGTAAATTACTTGATTGCTTATGGTGTAACTGAGTTAAATGTTTTGTGTAAAATCCCAGTTTCCTTATTTCTTAGCATATTTTCATCTATATAACTTAAGATGTTGGTAGCTCTTATTAACTTTCTGCTAATTTCAAATGCTCAATACCTATTTACTAATTTGAAATTTCAATTAAATTTAGTAAAGCTCACACTAAAATATGCTATATCATTTTAATCCTTAACAATCCAATCATGGTACTAGCCATGTTGATAATTGCATAAAGCATCATGGAATGTAATAATAGACCTGAAAAGCTTTGGAGCAGTGCATAAACATGATGTTTAATCTTACTTTGGGGAGTCAGTGCCACTTGGACAAAATAAGTTCACTTACATTCCTTTTTATAGCATAAAGTTACCCTCAATTGCAGTCAAGCATACATTTTACTACAAATTTCATTTGCCTAAGTCAAAAAAATTGTCAACCATTCTTTGTTACTAAATGACTGATGTATAGCATATTTCCACTTGATATTATCTATAGCAACAGAAGTCAGCTTGCAGACAACTGTACCTCTCAGCAATAGAACACATCTTATATTTAACAACTTCAAAATTATTCTTACACTACAAAAGAAGATGTACATTAAAAATAGCTGAAACTAAACACAGACTGCACCTCAGGAATACAATACAATAGTACAAACTACAGAGTAGAATGCAGGGATAGATTATGTCGCTCACTAAATACAGAACTATCACATATGAGCAAACAAATTTGTTCAGAGTCCTGGATACTTCAGCCTAAAAGCTGCCTCCCCACTACTGGCCATTCCACAGCTGAGTCAGTGCTGGGATGGCCAATCTGATGAAGAACCCCTCTGACCAATGATTCCAGTGCTCCTTTATCAGAGATGATTCTTCCATAGGCAGGCAAACAACCTGGCAGTTGAGTAGTGGCACCAAGTACCACATGTGAGTGCTGAGAAGAGAAACAGATTGGGCAAGCATTAGTAACAGATTATAAATATTATATTACTGATGTTTTACTGCCAGTGATTAACAGAAGAGATACAGTGTGCACAGCTAATCAACAGCTAAATTGTTAAACTGAAGTAGTGTGTCTTCAGCCAGGATTTAAGAGCTGAGACTGAAGGGGCACCTCTTATAGTAGCAGGCAGACCATCCCATAGCTTCTGGGCCCTGCAATTAAAAGCTCAACCTCCCACTGTTGTTTGAAATTTGAAATGGGTGTATAATTAAGTGTATGTGGGTCTAGGATCTGATATTTTAAGTAATGGTTTGGTGATTGACAATTTTAGCGCATCAGGTACTGTGCCATACAATAATGAACTATTGGTAATGCTAAGAATAGGCACTGCAAGAACATCCATTGCACTTTTTACTAGTTTTGTTGGCACTGGATCCAAGGAACGAATAGCAGGTTTCATTTTAGAAATTAAAGTTAAGAGTTCCTGCTCTGTTACAGGATGGAAATTTCTAAAGTGTTGAATGCAAGGCTAGACAGGGTTTGCAAAGTTAGATTGATGTTTGCACTGTGGTGCTGAGATCTGGAATCTTTTATTGTTGATTTTCTCATTAAAGAAGATCATAAAGTCTACACTGCTAATGTCTCTTGGTATTTTGCACTATAGTTCTGAATTCCCATTTGTTAAATTAGCCACTGTCCTAAAAAGTAGACAAAGATTATTAGGATATTATTATTGTTATCTATTATTTTAGAATAGTTGTCTGAGTGAGCTGTAGAGAGATTTTCTTTTATATTTTAACACTCTGTGTCCATGCAATTGAAAAGACCTGGAGCTTTATTGTTCTCCATCTACACTCTAGTTTTCAACACCATAATTTAAGAGTTCAAGTGCTCTCATTAAACCAGAGTGAGTTTCTATGTGCTTTGATCACTTTTATTTTAAGGGAAGCCAGTGCGTCTAAAGCATCTCTCATGGTCATATTATAATTAGCTGATCTTAATTATTTTCCATGATTACACTTGACTTATTCAAAATATCTGTAAATTGTGAAGTAGAATTACAATCTAATCATTATGTATTTGTTTTAATCTGTGAATGTATTGTTAAGAGCAGAACCAAATCAGATATGCTAACCTAGAGATTATTCTTTGTTTCCTATATATAGGCATAGCTATATGCATGCAAAAATGCAAGAATAGGCTATATGCAAAAGTTGACTGTGACTGTGATTGCATTGATGTGTAGAAATGAACTACCACCAATCAATACTTTATTAGTAATGCCATACTTCGTAATATAAAAGCTAGATAAAGGAAAGTGCCAACTATTGGCTACTTATGCTGAAACAAGAGGTTCATGAAAATTGTGATACTTGGCAATATCAAAAGAACTTTTCTGTTGTGGCCATCCATATTGTGCCTGGCTAAATGAATTTATTATTTAAACTTGTCCACATAGCCCAAGACCTCTTAGCTGTAATGTTAAAGATAAGTTTGGGCACCCATTGCTTATGATAACTCCCAAAAAAGAAAGAGTGCAAGAAAGACACTAACACAAGCATCTGACACATATTACAGGTTTTCAGAACAAATAAGTCAACACTGCAAAAATCATCTTCAACTACTCAGCCATCACTACTCCAAAAATTTGTTCAGACGGATTGCTGCCCCAGTCATAGCACCAGATGTCATTCCTTCATTCTTACTCTTTTTCTTCCAGTACTTTCTTCTTTCATTTATACCCCTCTCAACTCCCAATAAGGAATGGAACAGTTACTGTTTGTTTAATAATATACTGTGGTGAAATTATAGCCATATTTATACAGTAGTTAAACTGAAACCAGCATGTGTTTGCTTGTTGCTTGCAAAAAAACTGAATTACTGCAAAAAGAGAAAAGAAGCTGCTAAAAACCTAATATTAAACTACAAAGTGTAAAGTGTGTATCAAATATAAATCTGTAACATTTCTGGTTTTCCAGAGAGGCTGTATTCATACAATCAGACCATCCCAAATGCATGAGTTAATCACTGGAGATTTATGGAAAAACTCTCAGTGAAGGGTGCATTTGGACAGACAATAGCTTTGAAACAACCATTAAATGTAAATGTATTGTGTTAATTCTTTATGTATATTAGCTGAACATTCAGAAGTGAGTACAGGTTTTTTCTCAGTGTAAAACTCTCATACATTTTAGATATCTTTAATTTTTCATCCGTCCAAGTAGAACAGGATCCACTGATATGGTGGAAGAGGATATACATCAGAGCTACCTCACCTTGCCAAGCATGCCAGGAAGCTCTCAATAAGAGGGACTCCTTAGTGCCAATTGGCACATTGTCTCCCAACACAAGCCACGCATTAAACCAGACAAAGTAAATACATTGACTTTTTACATTTCAATTTACAATAAAGGAAACTGAATACATATAGGAGATAATGGCTGGAAGCACTTTTATTTCTTTATGAAGAGATGTAAATCCCTGCTGCTCTTTTGATTTGTTTATATTTGTGATCTTTTAATGGTGCGGTGGACTGGCACCCTGCCCAGGGTTTGTTTCCTGCCTTGCGCCCTGTGTTGGCTGGGATTGGCTCCAGCAGAACCCCCGTGACCCTGTAGTTAGGATTTAGCGAGTTGGATAATGGATGGATGGGTGGATCTTTTAATGGGGTTAGAGGTTGTATGTTTTAGTGGTTTATGTAGGGGGTTAGATATTGGTAAAATTTATGGTTTATATCAAATTATAGCATCTGACATTAAAATAACAGGTTTAAAATATCTAAGACAGTTAACGCTTGTTTTTTCAATGACAATATTTTAGTGTTCTTTTTCAATATAAAATGTGGCAAAGTAATTTCAATGTACATCAGTGTTTTCTTGTAAAAGCACATTTTAAAAATGCTGTGGTAATACTGAAAAACCTCATCATTTGGGTCATTATAATATTGATGTGAAATGTTAATATCATCCCTTCCCTACTATCAAACCATTATTAAATCTGTGCAGAAAATAAGACTGAACACTGGGTTTTAAAAGCTCTTAAAAGGGATAGTACCCTGTGTCTAGCCATCTTGAAAAAATGCTGCATCTTTTAATTACTTGGCATTCAGTATGATTAATTTAGTTTGACTTTAAAATAATACCTTTATTTGTGGCAATAATACTTCTGTTGCACAAACAAAACACCAATTATTTGAAGTTAATTTATTTCAATTTCAATTGAACCTTATTTGTTAGAAAAGTTACAGTAGAATTACTGTTAATTGCATTACAATATAAATTCAGTTTGAAATACTGTAGTTACTTTTCACATATTACTTAAAATGCAACACTTGAATTTTTTGCAGATAACCATAGAATATCTATTGTAATAAAAACCTTTAAAAAAGAATTAATAATATTTTCTAACATTTTGTATTGTTTATTAAAACTATATACATAGATCAAAAATAAACATTTGCAGTCTTTATGTTCCCTTGGGAATAAGCTTAAAATGTTTAATGCTTAAACTCATAAATAAAAATAAATGTTTAATACAGTATGCATTTGACATGTTTTTTTTAACATTTTATAAAAAAAACCTTTACATTTGCAGAACTGGGTCAAGTGTTTAAAAGCAAATTATATTTTTTGTTGCAGCCTTTTGTGGTTATAGTTTGAAGAAAATGAAATGTTTTATTTTCATTGTTTAATAATGCTGGTTTTTTTTCTAAAACTTACATGAATATATCCAAGTTCCTATGGTTCTGTTAAAGGAAGATATATATAATATATGTATTTGGGTCGTGTCAAAAATGACATTGAAAACCCATAATGGCACTGCCAATTCATCATTTATTGTTGGCAGCCACAGAATAGAGACTACATGGCAAATGTCCAAACACAGAGAAGTTTGTGAGGATCCTAATTATACTGATTTTACACTCAATAAAAGGTATATGCTTTTTTCCTATTGTGTAATTACCTCCTTCAGCCAGTTTTATCCTCAACTACACCTTGTGTCTTTAGTTGACAAGAAGAGCTCCGGGCATGAAAAAGCAGACAGTAAAAATATAAATTTGAATAGAAATGCTCTTATTTCTTATAATAATGGCAGTCAGTTTAGTTTTGCAATATTGTTAACGGTGATTTGGTAGCTTAAATAAAAGTGTCATGATACAAACTTTTGGTAACAACAAAAGAAAGAAAAATCCTAAAATCTGAATGGTTACATATATATATATTATTTTTGTTAATTTGAAAAAAATATCTGGACTAAAATGTTACCTTTCAAAAACAGGAGAATGCAAGTATGATTTCCAGTCCTGGGGAGATTGTGATATGACTACAGGGAAGAAGAATCGAACTGGAACTTTAAAGAGAGCCCTAATGGATGCCACCTGTCCAGAGAGTGTCAGTGTCACTAAATCCTGTGGTAAAATATCCAAGGCAAAATCTCAAGGTCAGTAAACAAGTGTAGTGAAATAGTTATTAATTTACTAAAAGAAATGATCCATTAATCCAAATGATGGTTAAGGTGACAGTTATATGTTGTTGCATTATTGTTAAATGTTTTTATATAAAGAAAAGTAAAACAATCTCTTTGACATAAAAAAATAGAAACTATTGAACTCGTCAGAAAAATAAAATGAAATGTAGAGATGTCAGGTAATTAAAGGAACTACTCTGTGCATCTCTCTCCTAGGTGGTTTCTTTTTGCAGATATGCTAGCATTGCTTGTGCATTAACAGCGGGAGGAGTAGAAGGGATACTGTTTTGCCGATGTTAGCGGCTAAGCGACTTTGTCTTTCTTCTGAGGTTTTGTTTCTTGACGTGCTGGTTCCAGTTGTGTTATTAGTGGCTAAGCGAGTTTTCTGTTTCCTCAGAGGTGGAGCCCTTACCCCGACTCAACCACTCACTTACGGGCCAGACAGACAGACACACATACACTTCAACGCGTTATATATAAGCCACTTTGTGTGTGTGTATATATGTATGTATGTATGTTTGTATGTATGTATATATATTGTCACAGCTGGATGGAGGTGGTACCCAGCCGGGACACCTGAGAAGACAGGAGGAGGGCTGGTGCCTCCTCCAGACCTCGAGGGGGCGACCGCCTTGGAGGCCTCAGGTAAAGAGGTGGGAAGCTCGACCCTGTAGGGACCCAGGGTTACCGCCAGGGGGACCCCAATACCTAGAAGACCCTAGATCTCAGCACTTCCGCCACACCAGGAAGTGCTGGGGGGAAGAGAAAGTAGGGACACCCGGAGTGCTTCTGGAGAGTCACTGGGGCGTGTTGGTGGGAGATTGCCGGGAACACACCTGGAGCACATCCGGGTGCTTATTTAAAGGGGCCGCCTCCCTCCAGTCGATGACAAGAGTCCAGTGGAAGAGTGGCAACGTCTGGAGGAGGCAGGAGGCGGTCAGAAGAAAAGAGAAAGAGAGAAAAAAGAAGAAGAAGAAAGAGAAGGTATTGGATTGGCCAGGACTGAGGGGTATTGGGGGGTTGGTGAGCTGGACTGTATAAGAAATGGAAAATAAACGTGTGGTTGTGGGTGACATTAACGTGTCTGCCTGTCTGTGTCCGGGGCGAGGTTCACAATATATATATATATATATATATATATATATGTATATATATATATATATATATATATCTCTATATATATATATATATATATATATATATATATATATATATATATATATATATATAAAACTGCTCAAAAAATTAAAGGAACACTTTGAAAACACATCAGATCTCAATGGGAAAAAGAAATCCTCCTGGATATCTTTACTGATATAGACTGGGTAATGTGTTAGGAACGAAAGGATGCCACATCGTTTGATGGAAATGAAAATGATCAACCTACAGAGCCCTGAATTCAAAGACGCCCCAAAAATCAAAGTGAAAAATTATGTGGCAGGCTAGTCCATTTTGCCAAAATTTAATTGCGGCAACTCAAAATTGTACGTAGTAGTTTGTATGGCCCCTGTGTTCTTGTATACATGCCTGACAACATCGGTGCATGCTCCTAATGAGACGACAGATGGTGTTGTGGGAGATCTCCTCCCAGATCTCGACCAGGGCATCACTGAGCTCCTGGACAGTCTGAGGTGTAACCTGGTGGCATTGGATGGACCAAAACATAATGTCCCAAAGGTGTTCTATTGGATTTAGGTCAGGAAAGTGTGGTGGCCAGTCAATGGTATCAATTCCTTCATCCTCCAGGAACTGCCTGCATACTCTCACCACATGAGGCCAGGAATTGTCATACACCAGGAGCAACTGCACCAGCATAGGGTCTGACAATGGGTCCAAGGATTTCATCCTGATACCTAATGGCAGCCAAGGTGCCTTTGTCAAACCTGTAGCGGTCTGTGTGACCCTCCATGGATATGCCTCCCCAGACAATCATTAGCCCACCACCAAAGTGCTCATGATGAATGATGTTACAGGCAGCATAATGTTCTCCATGGCTTCTCCAGACCCTTTCACTTCTGTCACGTGCTCAGTGTGAACCTTCTCTCATCTGTGAAAAGCACAGGGCACCAGTGGTGCATCTGCCAATTCGGGTATTCTATGGCGAATGCTAATTGAGCTGCATGCTGCTGGGCAGTGAGCTCAGGGCCCATTAGAGGACATGGGGCCCTTGGGTCACCCTCATGAAGTCTTTCTGGTTGTTTGGTCAGAGACATTCACACCAGTGGCCTGTTGGAGGTCATTTTGTAGGGCTCTGACAGTGCTCCTCCTTTCCCAAAGGAGCAGATACCGGTCCTGCTAATGGGTTAAGAACCTTCTATGGCCCTGTCTAGCTCTTCTACAGTAACTGCTTGTCTCCTGGAATCTCCTCCATGCCCTTGAGACTGTCCTAGAAGACACAGCAAACCTTCTGGCAATGGTACATATTGATGTGCCATTCTGGAGAAGTTGGACTATCTGTGCAAATTCTGTAGGGTCCAGGTATCACCTCATGGTACCAGTAGTGACACTGACTGTAGCCAAATGTGAAACTAGTGAAAAACAGTCATAAAAGATGAGGAGGGAAAAATGTCAGTGGCCTCCACCTGTTAAACTATTCCTGTTTTGGGGGTCCATCTCATTGTTGCCCCTCTACTGCACCTGTTGTTAATTTCATTAACACCAAAGCAGCTGAAACTGATTAACAACCTCCTCTGCTACTTAACTGACCAGATCAGTATCCCAGAAATTTCATTGACTTGATGCTATACTCTCATTAAAAAGTGTTCCTTTAATTTTTTTGAGCAGTATATATACAGTGGAACCTCTAGATACGATCACCTCTATATACGAGAAATTCAAGATAAGTGGAAAGTATGAGCGAAAAATTCGGATCTAAATACGAGCATTGGCTCCCGGAACGAGCCACGAGCCAGGCTGTGGTTATGCGTGACGCATTTCCCGATCCGCCTCGACTCGGGGATTCACCTAAGCTGATGCTGCCAGCCCGTCAGCTCACTCAGTGTTCCTTGTTCTCCCGTAGCGTGAGGATCTACACGTTCATGCGCTTGTGATTTCACTGTTTCGCTGTAGCAGTTCGCTGTTTAAGCGTATCCAAAAATATCGCGGACATGCAGACGGAGAATTGGAGACGATTGCCCTCAAGAGGAGAGAGAGAGAGAGAGAGAGAGAGAGACACACGCGTGCGCAAGCAATCGAGAGATAAGGAGAAAGAGAGGCACGCGCGCGAGCGAGAGAGAGAGAGAGATAAGGAGAAAGAGATGCGCATGAGAGAGAAGAACCATCAGCTCAGTTATGCTCACATGACGCTCAGCAGACAAGGTGTATCCATACTACTTATATTGCAAGACATCAATCATTTTATCAAGTCAAAATTAATTAAAAAACTTAGCTTGTCTTGCAAAACACTCGTAAACCAAGTTACTTGCAAACCGAGGTTCCACTTGTACTGTATATATTATTTAGCAATGTTATTTGTTAGGAAAATTGATTTTTATGCTGATATTTTTGGGGGTGCGGAACAGATTAACTGGATTTCCATTATTTTAAATGGGGAAATTTGTTCTAGATATGAGAAATTCGCTATACAAGCTCAGTGCTGGAATGAATTAAACTCGTATCTCGAGGTTTCACTGTATATATATATACATACATGTATATATACATAGTATATATGTGTGTGTGTGTTATGAAATGAATAGACTTGACACACTCAGAAAGGTTTGGGGCAGCTACCCATATATTCCCCCTGGCTGCAAAATGTTTTTTCACTCATGTGCATTCATTTAAATTCTCCACTGAACTGACTGGTGGAGGAAAGATGGCGGCTTTAAAATCCGAAAGGAGGAAGTGATATCATCTGGCCGGAACCGGAAGTGTCATTGAATCAGGCAGGTTTTCCCATTTTTGCCCTGCAGAGATAACAGAGGTAGGTTTAGTGCACCCTGCCACTCTCTGGCCTGGCGGGTAATAACCTTCACTTTGTCCACTCAGCTCATTCCTAGTTGCAGGTGTTTCCCAGTGTATGTATATACTGTATATATATATATATATATATATATATATATATATATATGTGTGTGTGTATATATGTGTGTGTGTGTGTGTGTGTGTGTATATATATATAAAAATATGTGTGTGTGCGTTTATATATACAGTGGAACCTTGGTTTGCAAGCATAATTCGTTCCGGAAACATGCTCGCAATCAAAATTATTCGTATATCAAAGTGACTTTCCCCATAAAAAATAATGGAAACTCCAATGATTCGTTCCACAACCCAAAACTATTCATTTAAAAATAATTAATAGAAAATATAAAGTAAAAATACATAAAACAAATTAACCTGCACTTTACCTTTGAAAAGCATCATGTCTTGTGTGAGTGAGTTTCTAAACTCTTTTGGGATTCCACCCAATGGGATGACACACGGAAGAGCGTCCCATAGCAACCCGAGGCTCCCAGTGCTGTAGCAGTTCACCGTAAAAGCAAATCCAAAAAGATCGTGGACATGCTATAAGTGCCTGCCGTTGATGGGTGATACAAGGAACATTATAAACGAGCCGGGCACAGTATTACTTGGCCACTAATCTGTGCATGACCCTGCCTGACTGCTGTGTCTGTGTATAGAAGAGTGGCAGATCCTGCTACAATAAATAACCAGTGCTGTTCCTGTTTCAAGCTGATTAAAAGCTGGTGTCGCTAAAGTACTGAGACTCAGCTTTGGTTTTTGGGGTGCAAGACAGAGACTCACACGTTACAACACACATATGTGGTCACAATGCTGTAGTAAACAGTATACACACGTACGGATGTTGACCATATGAGTGAGGCACGGCGAGTGATGATCACACGCAATCCTGCAGCGAGACAGAGAGAGAAGAACCATCAGTTCAGTTGTGATAACGTGACGCTTGGCAGACAAAGTGTGTAAGTACTACTCGCATTTCAAGACCTCACTCGTTTATCAAGTCAAAATTTATTAAAAAGTTTAGCTCATCTTGCAAGACACTCACTCACCAAGGTTCCACTGTATTACATAATATACTGTCAAATAATGCAAAGAGTACGTGACACGTGTTTCGCTCTTATTTGGGCTCATCAGGCATACACACTACACTGCCTCCCTCACCGGGATCGAACATCGGACGTCAGCGGCAAAGCCTCTTTATGCTGTGCCACAGCGTGTGGTTAGTTTATTTGAAAGCCTGGAGATCGGAGTAATTACATTCATAGCATTCGTAATCTGAGTCACAATCTGATTGTATGGGTGGTTACCTACCAGGTAACGCATGTGGTTGATCTGCCATACGGCAAACATCCGCCACAGGCCCTCTCAGTTGTAATCAGATCGGCACTCAGACTGTGAATGCTATATATATTGTGGAGGACTGCCGGCTTCGTGTTCTAGTCCTCACCCCCAGGCCGCCAGGAGGAGCTCTCCCGACAGCATGATCGTGCCCCGAGGTCCAGCAGGGCCTCATGGACTATGTAGTGTTTATACACAGCCCTGCTGAATACCTTGGGGGCCACAGGGAGTCGTTGTAGGGGGGCTTGTGGGCTCTTATGTGCCTTATGACCCGGGAGTGCGTTACGGTCACGTGACAGGAAGAAACGACGTGCTCCTGGGTTGAAGAAAAGGACTGTTTACCCTGACCCGGAAGGAATAAGGGACTGTGGTCTGATTGGGCAGGAACACCTCCGGGTCAGGGGCTATAAAAGGACTATGGGCCAGTCCAGACACTGAGCTGAGCTGGGAGGTAGAGGGGCGAAGTGTCTGGGCGAGGAGGAGAGATTATTGTGGTAGCTATTGAGTGTGTGAGTAGTGTGCTTTGTGCACATTGTTGCTAATTAATAAAGAGCCTGGGACTTTTACCTGGTGTCTAGCGTGGTACCTGAGGGTTCAAGGGAGCACTAGCGCCCCCCTACTGCCTCAATATATATATATACACCTGTATATATATATATATATATATATATATATATATATATATATATATATATATGTGTGTGTGTACCAGTTATTGTGCACTGCACAATGACGTGCAGTGAATACACTTGATTTGAGCATTCATAGTTTTCATACTTTCTCTGTACATTTAGCATTCGTTTGCTCAGAGGTTGATGTGCTTGCTGATTCCTGAGCAGCTGTTCTTTTCTCCACCCTAGCGGCCCGCTTCTTCTCTTCTTTTGTCTGCATCTTTTCATGTTAAAACTGATTAAGTCAGTGTTTGTGTTGCAGTTACTTAGTATATTTTCTTTAATTTTTCACTTAAGCTGGCACTTAAGTCTTCAATATGCCTCAAGAATGATTTAAGATATGAAGAGGTAGGGGAAGACGGCGAAGGTGCTAAGGATGAGAATGGTGCCCTTACGCATGCACCACATGGCCGCCCTGCTGGCCCCTGCTGAGAGTTGATTCTACAATAAAATAAAAGAAAAAGAAAAAGAAGAATAACCTTGGAGGTCAATCATCATCCTGAAAGCAGATAGTAGACATCAAATAGTATATGTGTACCAAATTTCAGGGCAATAGGTAAAACGGTTTGCGAGCTACAGGTGATTTAAAATCCTGGACAGACAAATGAACAGCCACGGTAGCGTATTATATATAAAGATATATATACAGTATATGTGTGTGTGTGTGTGTATAAACTGCTCAAAAAAATTAAAGGAAAACATTGAAAACACATCAGATCTCAATGGGAAAAAAATCATGCTGGATATCTATACTGATATGAACTGAGTAATGTGTTAGGAATGAAAGGATGCCACATTGTTTGATGGGAATGAAAATTATCAACCTACAGAGGGCTGAATTGAAAGACACCCCGAAAAGCAAATTGAAAAAATGATGTGGCAGGCTAGTCCATTTTGCCAAAATTTCAATGCAGCAAGTCCAAATCATACTCAGTAGTTTATATGGCCCCCACTTGCTTGTATGCATGCCTAACAATGTCAGGCCATGCTTCTAATGAGACAACAGATGATGTCCTGGGGGATCTCCTCCCAGATCTGAACCAGGGCATCACTGAGCTCCTGGACAGTCTGCGGTGCAACCCAGTGACGTCGGGTGGACCGAAACATAATGTCCCAGAGGTGTTCTATTGAATTTTAGACCAGACAAGCGAGGGGACCTGTCAATGGTTTCAATTCATTCATCCTCCAGGAACTGCCTGCATACTCTCACCACATGAGGTCCAGCATTGTCGTACACCAGGAGGAACCCAGGGCCCACTGCACCAGAATAGGGTCTGACAACGGGTCCAAGGATTTCATCCCGATACCTATTGGCGGTCAAGGTGCCATTGTCTAGCCTTTAGAGGTCTGTGTGTCCCTCCATGGAAATTCCTCCCCAGATTTTCACTGACTAACCACCAAACCAGTCATGCTGAACGATGTTACATGCAGCATAACATTCTCCACGGCTTCTCCAGACCCTTTCACGTCTGTCATATGTGCTCAGGATGAACCTGCTCTCAGGTGTGAAAAGCACTGGGCGCCAGTGTTGGACCTGCCAATTCTGGTGTTCTATGGCAAATGCCAATCAAGCTTCACGATGCCAGGCAGTGAGCACAGGGCCCAGTAGTGGAAATCGGGCACTCAGGCCACCCTCATGAAGTCTGTTTCTGATTGTTTGGTCAAAGACATTCACACCAGTGGCCTGCTGGAGGTCATTTTGTAGGGCTCTGGCAGTGCTTTTTCTTCCTTGCCCAAAGGAGCAGATACCGGTTCTGCTGATGGCCCTGTTAAGCTCTCCTAGATTAACTGCCTGTCACCTGGAATCTCCTCCATGCCCTTGAGACTGTACTGGGAGACGCAGCAAATCTTCTAGCAATGGCACATATAGATGTGCCATCCAGGAGAACTTGGACTACCTGTGCAACCTCAGTAGTGTCCAGGTATCATCTCATGCTACCAGTAGTGGCACTGCCCATAGCCAAATGCAAAAGTAGTGAATAAAACAGTCAGAAAAGATGAGGAGGAAAAAATGTCAGTGGCCTCCACCTGTTAAACCTGTGTGTGTGTATATATTGTGGTATACAGTGATCCCTCGCTATATATGGCTTCACTCCATTGCAGATTTTAAATGTAAGCATTTCTAAATATATATCATGGATTTTTCGCTGGTTCACGGATTTCTGTGGACAATGGGTCTTTTAATTTATGGTACATGCTTCCTCAGTTTGTTGGCCCAGTTGATTTCATACAATGGACGCTATTGGCGGATGGCTTAGAAGCTACCCAATCAGAGCATGGATTATGTATTAAATAAAACTCCTCAATGATATACGATATGCTTCCCGCGCGGTGCTTGATTGTTTGCTTTTCTCTGTCTCTCTCACTCTTTCTGCCTGACGGAGGAGGTGTGAGCAGAGGGGCTGTTTGCACAGAGGCTGTTTGCCTAGAGGATACGGACGCTCCTCTAAAAAATGCCGCTTTATTGCGGTGCTTCGGCATACTTAAAACCGCAAAAGCACTATTGATTTTTTGATTGTTTGCTTTTCTCTTGCTCTCTCTCATTCTGACATTCTCTGATTCTGACACGCATTCTTTGAAGAGGAAAATATGTTTGCATTCTTTTAATTCTGCCTCGTCATGGAGCACAGTTTAAACCTTTGACTAAAGGGTGTTATTTCATGTCTAGAGGGCTCTAATAATGTTAACAGTGTGGGAGAGTTTATAAGGGCTTAAAATATATAAAAATAACCATACAAACATGGTTTCTACTTCGCAAATTTTCATCTATCGCGGGGGGTTCTGGAACGCAACCCCCGCGATCAAGGAGGGATTACTATATGGCTGGCAGTTCATCCCGGCCAATACCCCCAAGCCGCCAGATGGAGCCATCCCTGCAACATGGAGGGGCCCCGAATTCCAGCAGGGAATCATGAAACTTGGAGTCTGTCATCACAGCCCTGCTGGATAACGTGGGGGCCGCCAGGGGATGCTGCAGGGAGGCCCAGGGACATATATTTTCCACATAACTCGGAAGTACGTCCTAGTCACGGGGACAGAGGAAATGACGTACTGCCAGGATGAAGAAAAAAGAAGACTTTTTACCTGACCCGGAAGTGCTGGGGAATCACATGGACTGAGGGATCTGAAGCACTTCAGGGTTAATAGATATATTAGGACTGCGGGAAACCCTAGCAGGTTGAGCTGAGTTGGGAGGAAGGTACATGTGATGCCTCAGTTTTTTTTATTTTTAATACATTTGCAAAAACCTCAAGTAAACTTTTTTCATGTTGTTATTATGGGCTGTTGTGTGAGGAATTCTGAAGAAAAAAATGAATTTAATCCATTTTGGAATAAGGCTGTAACATAACAAAATGTGGAAAAAGTGATGCATTGTGAATACTTTCCGGATGCATTATATATACAGTATATATATATATATATATATATATATATATATGTGTGTGTATACTGTATATTTATATGTGTATATGCACACGGATTAATCCGAGGACCAGCATTCGCTAGTGACTGCAATAGAGCTTGAACCTGCCATAGGTGATGCTTCCAGGTGCTGGAATAGACGACAACATCATCTAACTAAGGCAGCATTATATGAATTATGAAGACGGAATTCTTTATCGCCCAGATGTTGGAAGGTCACTGGTGCCCCATGTACTGTCCGCTAGGGGTACTAAGCGCTGTATTTTCTTTTGCGGAGTCCATTAAGGGAATGTGCCAATACCCTATTCTCATATCACTCAAGCAGGTCATCCATTTGCTTATGCATTGTTTATGCATCGAATTGGGAAACTTGGTTAAGCAGATGGAAGTCGTTGGAAAACCTCCAACTTTTGTCAGGCTTTCCGACCAATATGATAGGACTAGACCAAGGACTATAACTTTCTTCTATTATACCTAGATACTGCATTCATTTGATCTCCAACTCCACTTCTGCCTTTTTTGCCTCAGGAAGACAATATGGGCGTTCTCGGACTATTACCTGGTTTTCTTCGCAGTGTCATGTGCAACCAGGGAGGTTCATCCGGTTTGTTCACTTACTACCTCTGGGACAGACAATATAAGTGCCTTGAGGTCCTGTCATTGTAGGTGAGTCAGATTATCACCAAAGTTAAGGGTTAATTTGTGAGCGAAAAGTGAGCGGGGCTGTCTGGAGGAGGGATCGAGTTCCCTTTCCTTCCACAGTTTCAGCAAATTCAGGTGGTAAATCTGCTTGCTGGGTTGACGATTTGGTTGTTTAACCAAATAATCGACCAGCCCCTTCCTCTTCTTAATTTCATATGGGCCTTGCCAATGCGCCATTAATTTGAAATGTGAGTTAGGAACTAAAACCATGACATGATCTTCCAGGCAGAACTCCCAAAAAAACGTACCATGGTTATAACAACAGACCTGGGCTGCTTACGCCTTCTCCATGTGAGACTTCAGAATGGGTCTAGTTTTGGCAAATCTATTGCGCAACTGTGCGATATACTCAAGTATATTTGTAGAAGGTAGTGCCTCCTCTTACTAACCCTCTTTTAAGATATCCAATATACAGTACCTCAGGGTTGTCATCCATATAATAATTCAAAGGGTGAGAACCCCGTAGAGGCTTGTGGGACCTCCTGATATGCAAAAAGGATGAGGGGAAGGAGCTGATCTCAGTTCCTTCCATCCTCATTGACTACCTTGCGTAGCATCTCTTTCAGAGTTTGATTAAACCTCTCTACTAGACCATCGGTTTGAGGATGATATACCAAGGTCTTTAAATGTTTTATTTTCATAATTTTGCCATCTTCCTGAACGTCTCATAAGTAAAAGGTGTCCCTTGATCCATCAGGATCTCTTTAAGGATGCCTACTCGCACAAAGTTCCCTACCAGTTCCCATGCAATAGCTTTTTGATGTTGATGAGTGCAACGGAACAGCTTCAGGATATCGGGTAGCATAATCTACCAGGATCATGATATATGTATATCCCCTGGCTGAGGACTCTAGAGGTCCAACCAGGTCAACCTCTCAAATGGGACGTCAATTAAGGGTAATGGAACTAGAGGAGCATGGTCCCTCCTAGGAATTGGCTGCAATGGACGTTCTAGACAGGTCATGCAAAAGCACCAGACCTCCTCATTAATTATAGGACAAAAAAATCAGAGCTTAATTCACTCTAGCGTTTTCTTGGGGACCAGATGGGCTCCCATGAGGTGGGTATGATTTAGTTTGCAGACTTGATGCCGGTAAGTCCATAATACTAATAACAGTGACTTCATCTCCCACTTGTGTTCTGCCACCTGATATTAAAGGTCTTTATTTAATACAAAGTGTGGACCATGTGGCATAGGATGTATTGTGAGTTGATCATCTATCAGACTAAATGCATTCTTTGCAAACTTAAGGGAGTCATCATTCTACTACTCCCTTTAAAATGAAGCTGGCGTCTGCCTAAATTGAAACTGCAGATGTGTGAGAGGGTCGGATTTGACCTCATAGGGTGTGGTTTCATCCCGGGTCGACACAGTGCTTGGTGATGATGTATCATGCTGCGACATCCCGGGTGTCTCCACGTTATTGTTAGAAACCAAACTCCATCTGTCTTCCAGCTGGGTACACGGCGTGGAGGTAAATGAGGATGCTGGCTCTGCGTCCATGATTAGACCTAGTGTTTGAGTGAGAGTAGTAAGTGTTATGCCATGATTAATATCCTATCAATCTCTGCCTAGTATCATGGGGAAAGAAAGATTTTTCATCACCACTACTACCACATTTTTTAAAACGTCATCACGGCAGATTTATTATTCCAGAAATCTCCATGAATACAGGTTAGATGGGTCTTATCTTTTATCCATTGTTGCAGCACCACTAAATGGCGAGTAACAATAGATATGTTACTGCCCGAGTCAAATAAAGAGGTGATATTATGACCTTTAACCAGCGCCTCTCTCGAGTGTGAAAAGGCCAGAGGAGTAGCGAGTGCATACTGCCCCTTCCCTCCGTATTACTCCGCAGACCCCTTTGTCACCTTGCGGAGCCCTTCACCGTGCATCAGGTTCCACCAGAGAATACGTTGCATTGTACCAATAGGACTCAATGTTAGGGACACAAGCTCATCCAGGTTCACACAAGTTCCGTTCTGGATCTCTCAAGCAGGTTTCCACTCTTAACTGATCTATTTTTTCCACTAGGGAGAACATATCGATATGTCCCCAGGCTTGTTTTTATTGGGCAGAGCACGGAGCAGCAAGGCACATGCTACGTGTTCCACTATTTGGAAGGTAGTATTTCCCATAATAAGTCCCCAATGCGCTCCCAGATGAACCTGGCTCTATCCTCTTTCTACATGCCCAGGTGCCTTTAGAAGGTTGGTGGGTCATTTCCACCTGCAGCTGAAGTCACTTCAGTACACATGTGGTTTGTCAACATGCCCGTGTCAATCAAACAAAAGAAGCTCTGCAGTCTACTTGTGACTTTACACTGTAGGAAAATAAGTAACTAAATCAAGATAAATAACATTCGATCTGGCATTTATATAAGTAACATATAAATGTTTTTATGTAAAGACCATCTCAAAACATAATATCAAACTGGACTTTGCACGATACCTTGGCAAGCTCTGGTGAAACTGTGTTGTTCTTATGTGTGAGTGGACATTTCTTGCAGGGCGGGCTTCTGTTCTTTCTCTGACGTAGAACCCTCATCCTCATCTGAGTTCACCTCTGTTATAACTTGTCTTTATTTGAAAACAGCAGTGTCAGATTGGGGGGGGGTAGCACGAATGCGACTGAGAGAATAAAACTGAATAAAAAAAAAACACGCTAACCTTTACAAGTACCATACATTTACACCAGCTGTTACAAACTCAACTTAAATGTGTGTTTTTATTGTATAATAGTAACAATAACGGCAGCTCACTACTCAAAATGTTTATTTTGTGACGTGGCAAAGCTCGAACCCGTGACCGGTTGACTATGAGTCAGTTCTTACTGCTGTACTTCCAAAGCAGTCATGACAGTAAAGTGCACTAACCCAATTTCTTTTTCTTTGGTTATAGTCTTGAATAAAAGTGCACTTATTTTGTTATACTTGTGCCTTTTGTGAAAGTGCCTATTTGATATTTGGACTTCAGTCTTCACACATTATACTGTACATTTCATATCAAAATTTTGTCATTAGTACTAAAACATGAAAAAAGTTTGTGTTCAACATTTTGTCATCTTTGTAGACTGGGAACACACATGAAATGCATGTGTTCCAAATAACAGATAGATACTTTATTAATTCCAAGGGGGAAATTCACATACTCCAGAAGCAGCATACTGATAAAGAACAATATTAAATTAAAGAGTGATAACAATGAAGGTATAACAGACAGACAATAATTTTGTATAATATTAACGTTTACCCCCCGGGTGGAATTGAAGAGTCGCATAGTGTGGGGGAGGAACAATCTCCTCAGTCTGTCAGTGAAGTAGGACAGTGACAGCAGTCTGTTGCTGAAGCTGCTCCTCTGTTTGGAGATGATCCATTTCAATGGATGCAGTGGATTTTCCATTATTGACAGGAGCCTGTTCAGTGCATGTCGCTGTGCCCTGGATGTCAAACTGTCCAGCTCCGGGCCTACAATAAAGCCTGCCTTCCTCACCAGTTTGTCCAGGCTTGAGTCATCCCTTTATGCTGCCTCCCCAGCACACCACCGCGTAGAAGAGGGTGCTCGCCACAACCATCTGATAAAACATCTGCAGCATCTTATTTCAGATGTTGAAAGACGCCAGCCTTCTAAGGAAGTATAGTCAGCTCTGTCCTTTCTTACACAGAGCATCAGTATTTTCACTCCAGTCCAATTTATCATCCAGCTGCACTCCCAGGTATTTATAGGTCTGCACCCTCTGAACACAGTCACCTCTGATGATCACATGGTCCATGAGGGGCCTGGGCTTCCTAAAATCCACCACCAGCTCCTTGGTTTTGCTGGTGTTCAGTTGTAGGTGGTTTGAGTCGCACCATTTAACAAAATCCTTGATTAGTTTCATATACTCCTCCTCCTGCTCATTCCTGCAGCAGCCCACAATAGCAGTGTCGTCTGCAAACTTTTGCACATGGCAGGACTCCGATGTATATAGGCTGAACAGGACCGGAGAAAGTACAGTCCCCTGCGGCACTCCTGTGTTGCTGACCACAATGTCAGACCTGCAGTTCCCGAGATGCACATACTGAGGTCTGTCTTTAAGATAGTCCACGATCCATGCTACCAGGTATGAATCTACTCCCATCTCTGTCAGCTTGTCCCTAAGGAGCAGAGGTTAGATGGTGTTGAAGGCGCTACAGAAGTCCAGAAACATAATTCTTACAGCACCACTGCTTCTGTCCAAGTGAGAGAGGGATCGGTGTAGCATATAGATGATGGCATCCTTCACTCCCACCTTCTCCTGGTATGTGAACTGCCGAGGGTTGATGGCGTGGCGGACCTGTGGCCTCAGGTGGTGAAGTAGAAGCCGCTCCATGGTCTTCACCACATGTGACGTCAGAGCGACAGCCCGGAAGTCGTTCAGCTCACTAGGATGTGATAACATTGGGACTGGGGTGATGCAAGATGTTTTCCAAAGCCTTTGGACTCTCCCCTGTTCCAGGCTCAGGTTGAAGATGAGCTGTAGAGGACTCCCCAGCTCCAACGCACAGGCCTTTAGCAGTCGTGGCGATACTCCATCTGGACCAGCTTCTTTGCTGGCACAAAGTCTCCTCAGCTCTCTGCTTACCTGGGCTGCTTTAATTGTGGGTTAGGGGAAACTCTCTCCTATGCTGGTATCAGCAGAAGGATGGGTGAAGGGTGCAATACTCCGAGGTGAGAGTGGGTTAGGGTAGTCAAACCTGTTGAAGAAGTTGTTCATCTGGTTTTCTCTCTCCTTGTCTCTCTCAATGGTGGCACACTGCTTCGAGCTGCAGCCAGTGATGATCTTCATCACATCCCACACTTCCTTCATGCTGTTACTCTGCAACTTCTGCTCCAGCTTTCTCCTGTACTGCTCCTTCACCGCCCTGAGTTGGACTCGGAGTTCCTTCTGCACACACTTGAGCTCATGCTGATCACCACCTTTAAAAGCCCTTTTCTTCTGGTTCAAAAGGCCCTTGATGTCACTTGTAATCCATGGCTTGTTGTTAGCATAGCAGCGTACTGTTCTTACTGGAACTACAATGTCCATACAGAAGTTGATGTAATGAGTAGTGCAGTCAACAACCTCATCATTGTTCTCACTATGTGATCCCTGCAGGATATCCCAGTCCGTAGTTGCAAAGCAGTCTCTCAGAGCCTGCTCTGCCTCAAGAGACCACTTCATGAATGAGCGTGTGGTTGTAGGTGGCACCCTCACTCTTGGTTTGTAGTGAGGCTGAAGCAGAACCAGGTTATGATCTGCTTTCCCAAGCGCAGGCAGCGGAGTGGCGCTGTATGCGTCTTTAACGTTTGCATACAGTAGGTCGATAGTCCTATTCCCCGGGTGTTACAATCCACATACTGGGAGAAGGCAGGTAATGTTTTGCCCAGTGTCACATGGTTAAAGGCTCCAGAGATTAGCATAAGTGCCTCAGGGTGCTGTGTTTGTAATTTAGCAACAGCGGAATGGATTATGTCACCCGCTATCTCCACGTCCGCCCAAGGAGGGATGTAAACAATAACAACCATAATGTGTCCAAACTCTCTGGGCAAGTAGTAGGGATGCAGACTTATGGCCAACAGTTCGATGTCCCTGCAACAAGTGGAGACTTTAACGTTTACATGTTCAGAGTAGCACCACCTTGTATTGACATAGAGAGCGACTCCTCCTCCTTTCTGCTTCCCGAAGGTACTTGCGTCTCTGTCCGCTCTAACTGTGCTAAACCTGAGTAGCTCCACATTAGCATCTGGGATGTTAGTTGTTAGCCATGTTTCAGTAAAACACAGCAAACTGCATTCTCTGTAGGTCCTGACATTTTTCACCAACGCAGCCAGTTTGTCGGTCTTATTTGGTAGTGAGTTCATATTTCCCAGGATCACAGAAGGCACCAAAGGTTTGTAGCGCCACTTTCTCGCTAGACACTTGGCTTTTATCTTAGCGCCAGCTCTGCTGCCACGATACCGCCTTCTTACCTTGTCAGGTAAATAGGGAACCACACCAGCGTGGGCATTTGTTCTCAGTGCTTGAAGTTGACTACTTGAATAGACGAGTTTAAAAAAGTTTAAAACGTGTAAAAATCCATGTCCAAGTAGTAAAAAGTAGTAAAAAGTGCCCAGGGAACGAGTCTACATAAAAGAAAGTGGTAGGAGTGATCAGTAAAATAGATAGAAAGATAAAGTCATACACGGAGCTGCTGGAATGGCTGCCACTCGTGGCGGCGCCTGCTCATATATTATTTACACTATACAGCTCCCAGATAAACAAGGCTTGAGCGGGGAGAGCTTTTTGCTGTTTTTGCAGTGGTGGGAGGACGGGATAGTAGGTTGCTTGCGCTCACTCTCCTGTCCGCTCTCCCTCAAACTGCAGCTGCACCAGTCACGGCTTCCAAGCCATGACTGAACCAGCTTGATGAATAAGACTTTGTGTTTTTTTGCCCTAGAGAGGGGAACTGGGCTGCCACGTTTGTCAGTTGCAACCTGTGTGCTTATCTGCTGATTATAATCCCCTTCAAATAAAAGTCTTGTCTCTGTGTGTGTGTTGCTGCTTTGCATTACAAACCCTATTTGGAGTTTGTATGTTCTCCCTTTTTCTGCATTGGTTTGCCCCAGTTTCTTCCCATTTCCCAAAGACGCACAAGTTAGGTCAATTGCTGTTGCTAAATTGTGTATAACTTGATGAATGTATTTCAAATAAATTAACACAGAATCAGGTACATAGGTTCCTAGGTTTTAAATGCTGTTTTCTGATTTTGTTTACATTAAAATCATCTAGCACCCTTGCATTTGCTACAGAATAATTTGTGCCTTTCGTCTGTTTATAAATGTAAATAATATATGTACATTTAAACATATTAAGTCAACCTATTTATTACTAAGGTGTTTAATATAATTGGATTTTTATTATTTTAATTGCTTAAGTCAATTATAAAGTCTGAGTTTGTATTATGCACAGCAGAGTCATTAAATTAACAATGAACTGCTATTCCTTTTTGAGAAAAATTATGATGTATTAATTCAAAAACAATATTGTTAATGGTTGCTTAATGTTCTTGCTTTGCAATTACTTTTAAAGTATGTATCATTTTGTCATATTTCAAACAAAATCTTTAAATACAACAGTTAATTCTGAATAAAAAATGTATTATTATTATTATTATTATTATTATTATTATTATTATTATTATTATTATTATATTTGAATAAATTAGCTGCATAGACCAAATAACTGCTGCCTAGTGAGCAGGCTGGTTGTGAAAAATAACAGAAACACACAGTGTTAATTTAAGTTTTTTAATGTTTGTATTGTTTAAAATATAAAACTTGTGAATTTAAAGTACCTTGATGGATGGGCAGAACTGAACAGAGCTGCTTTCTATATTCAGCCTAATGTTACATTAACTAGTGCTGGGAAATTGAATACATTTTGTTTCAAGGTCATTTTGACATTTTGGAAGGTTTTGCACATCATAAAATCTGCCTGTATGGTTAAAAGCTATTGTTCCTATTTAGTGTTTTTAGTTTTGGTTCCTTATATTCTTGATCTTCTAGTTTTGACTATTGCTGCAGTCAGGGTCCATCTTCTGGTCCCTTTTTTTAGTTTTAAAAAGCAAAAACTTTATTTGGGTCACAGCATAAGTAAACTGCTATCTCCTCTTTCTGGCATTACAAAGTAGGTGAGAAAAAATTAGAATTTTTTTCTCCTCTGCATATCTGTAAAGAGGCACAATTAGGCCATGAGTGTCGTGATAATGAATTATCCTTTTATAATTGCAATTACTGCAGTGGGCTGGTGCCCTGCTCGGGGTTTGTTTTCTGCCTTGTGCCCTGTGTTGGCTGGGATTGGCTCCGGCAGACCCCCGTGACCCTGTAGTTAGGATATATCGCGGGTTGGATAATGGATGGATGGATGAATTGCAAATAAGCAAATATGCAACAACAGACTTTGTGTATAGTGAGAACTTTCTGTACTTTTTCCCAGAGTGTATAAGGTTACTTTTTTTTCTTACTATAAACAAAATATGTATTAAATGGAGCCATTTATTCAAAATTAGCTTTTATCTGTAATCATGTAAACATTTACTGATAATAATTTGCAATAAAAGAGGAAATCAGGAAGGGAAAATTACTTGTTTATGGCATTATAAATAGATTCAAACACGTTTTTTACAAGAAACAAAACAGAAAAAAATTCTCAAAGGATACCAAAGTAGTCTTAAACCACTTTACATCTTAAGCTGTTGTAAAACCAAGACAAATTCCTGGCAACTTTGCTGCTTAGCAATAAAACTCAATTTATTCATTCATTAATGTCAAAAATATCATTCTCTATAACTTCTGTGTTCCTGGACAGATTTTTATGTTCACCTTTATGCTCTGAAATATAGGGTAATAAATCACTGTCTTAATGCTACAATCACAATGTCTGCATGATTCCAGAGCTGGCAAAGTTTGATTTTTTTAACGTGTAAGCAAATAAGCAAATTAAGCTTACAAGGTAGTCCTTGATAAAGCCTCCCACATTTTTTCATATCACATTTTCTCTTGATTGGTCTTTGGTACTGATCCTTCCATGTAAAAGCATAATAGAGTAGTTTCTTAAGAACACTTTTTGTTGTTTGTTTGTTTGTTGTTTATCCATTAGGACAGGGGTGCCCAATACATCGATCGCGATCGACCAGTAGATCGGAAAGGTAGTGCAGGTAGATCTTGTTGCATTCAAAAAAATTTTTTTTTAAATGTTAGTCCATCATATAGCCTCCCTGTGGCATTTGCCACTTGATTGACATACAGGGCAGCCAGTCTGAGATCTCTTTTTTTCTAACACAGTGGTCATCCCGCATGCACGATCAAACGCACAAGCTACTGCAAAACTCCAGCTATCTAAGTGATCTAGTTAGCCTTCCAATTTTTATCGACTAAAGAAAGGATTTAAAAAAAAAATTGTTGGTTATGGGCTGGATGGGGAATTGGAAGAGGATTTTTTTCTCTCACAATGTCACAATCGAAGTGCATTTGTCTAATCTGTCAATTTATCATTGCTATTCTAAAGAAGGAAAATGTGGAAAGGCACTTTTGAACTTTTCATAAAAACTATGAAACTGACTCCCTTCCGAAAAGCGATCTGAGAAAGAAAAAGGAGAGGGAACTAAAATCGCAGTTAATTGGACAGACGTCATATTTCACTCGGCTGAATTCAAAAGAAAAGGCAGACACACCGAAGCATTGTTCCAGGTGAGTCACTCGATCATTAAGCATAAGAAGTTCTTCCAAGATGGAGAGATGATAAAAGATGCCTTTTTTGAGGCAGATGGCTAGGGAGAAATTCCTGCTGAAATTTCAAGAATCCTGGCTGGAGAAAAAAGAGTTTTTCCATGTTATTAAACATGTAGAATACAAGCAACTTAATAATGATCAATGGCCTTATTGGCATTTTTTTTCCGATCTGACCAACATGTTGAATGAGCTTAATTTACAGCTGCAAGGAAAAGAGAAAACCATGGTCAATATGATTAGTTCAGTTAAGGCTTTCAAATGAAAAATGCAACATCTATCCTCAAAGCTGCAGCGCTTTGATTTGGGGAACATCCAAAACCTTGTGTCAGAGCTAGAGATACAATGGAAAGTGTGTGCACAAATTGACAGAATCCACTACACAGAGCAGATTGAAAATTGACTGTCAGACTTTATCTAATGGAAAAAAGTATTGATTCGAGTGTTGCCCAATGTAGCGGAGTAAGAGTAGCGTTTCTTCTTCACAAATGTACTCAAGTAAAAGTAAAAAGCATGGTGCAGTAGAACTACCCTTAGTAGTACAATTTTTTAAAAAAGTTACTCAAGTAAATGTAACTCGTTACTACCCACCTCTGATACTCAGTATATATATATATAAAGTTGGGCAGGTTTCATTTCGAAATTCTACGCGTAATGGTCATAACTGGAAGGTATTTTTCTCCATTTACTGTAATGGAGTTGAGCTCGAAAGCCGTGGGGGGCGGAGTTTCGTGTAACATCATCACGCCTCCCACGTAACCACGTGAACTGACTGTCAACGCAGTGCGTAGAAAACCAGAAAGACCTCCAAAAAGCGCTGAAGAAAACATGCATTATATAATTGAGAAGGCAGCGAAACAATAAGATGCGAGCGAGTGACATATACTACCATATTCATGAGTGCTGCTACTTCAGAAAGAAAGCACGGTGTAAACCTAAACTTTAAATTAAGTTCATAGACAGGCTGCCGCTGGCGTTTCTCATGCCCACGGGTAATGCGGGATACAAGTTTAATGAGAGGACGCAGGATATAAACAAGAGTATTGATCACTTTGTAACTAAGTTAAAATTGCAGGTGAAGGGGTGTGCTTATGCAAATTCCGAGACTGTGTTTGTGGGGGATTGACAGTTAAGGGGGGAGTCACGCCATCATCTCCCCTCCCATTTACCTAATTTTGCTCTGAGCTGAGCTTCGCGGCTAACGCCGTCTTTCGAAGCAACTTCGTCAGACTGCCACCAAATACTCACAGAAAAATCCACAAGTTAATACACACGCTGTCTCTAGAGTTTCTCCACACTGAATCCTCCAGGCACTACTTACAAAAGGTTACATTGACAATAGTGTTACGTTATTTTTAAAATCTTTCCTTTTCTTAGCACAAGCACAGCTGAGAAGCTTTGATGCATGTGCTCCATAACGCGTTAAAAATAATGCATTTAATCACACTTTGCATTACAAGCAAAGGGGAACTTATGTCAATGCATGATTTCCTGGTACACCGATTACTTTGATCAGCGCATCCCTATTCATTTTACCCTCGTACCCCCTTGGTTTGAGAAGAATTATGAAAAAATATGAGGTTAACACAGAAAAACAGATCACCAATTCAAGCTTTATGAATAATCGATTCGCCATCAATAATTGTTTTGGTAAAGCCATACTCAGTGTAATCCTCCTTCCATTTTATAATTTTTCTGCCACTAGCCATGATTAAATGAACGGTAAAAAAGTAAGAGCGAAGCGAGGGTGACTTATTCCGGCAGGCATATATATGACAGCAACACTCATGACAATGTCAATCATGTTACGTTATTATTAAAATGTTTACTTTTCTTTTTCATTACTTCTTTAACACACTACTTCTCCGCTGCGAGTTTACTTGTGTTATATTTGACTAATGGTTAAATGTGTTTGATGATCAGAAACCTTTTGTGTGACAAACATGCAAAAGAATAAGAAATCAGGAAGGGGGCAAATAGTTTTTCACACCACTGTATGTATATATGTATATATATGTGAAGATATATATATATATATATATGTATATGTAGACTCAAACCGATTATGACCGCAGCAATCCAAGCTGTGAGAAAACACTAAAATAGAGGCGTGTCAGATGTCGTGGTACATTTTCTGATGCAGCTAGACGAAAACAACTTCATGACGCTGCCGCCAAATACACAAAACAATTGCTTTGACAATCATGTTATTTTATTTTTAAAATGTTTCCTTTTCTTTTTCATAACTTCTTTAACACACGACATCGCTGCGAAGCGCGGGTATTTTGCTATATATATATATATCACAGCGACACTCATATCAATGACAAAACAATTACATTAACAATCATGTTACGTTATTTTTAAAATTTCTTCTTTTCTTTTTCATACCTTCTTTAACACACTACTTCTCCGCTGCGAAGCGCGGGTATAAGCTAGTATATATATCATTTTTAATGTAGGTAGTTCATTTTGACCTGGTCATTTTAAAAGAAGCTCGCAAGCCGAAAAAGTGTGGGCACCCCTGCATTAGGACTTATTTTCTAAATAAATACTTGGTATGAACAATCAGTATGTTTGTTTTTTTTCTTCTAATATGCATCTGAAAAGGGAGCTAAAAATAAAATTTTCTTTGGTATGCATTTAGTCATTATATAGCTAAGATCATGGAGATGATTTTCACACAGATATTTATAGTTGTAATTCTCAGAAACTACTCTTAGACTTGTTTAGTGACAGGCAAATTAATCTTATTATACTAATATTAACTGAAAGTTAAATGCCATTCACAGCTACCAAGCACATACTAATTGTTTAAGGAATTCACTTGGACTCAAACACAGTAAAGAAACAAGCCAAATGCATAAACTCACATGAGATAAGGTAAAAAGGGCAGGTCATGTCTCCTTCAAATAAGAAACTGATAGACACTGACAGACAACTTCTTGTCTTCACAGTGAAAGGGTCATTGCCATTTTTTTCAACTATTACCTTGAAGTTATTTTTTTGTTTACTCAGTCAATTCCATCCTCTTTTTTTTCTAGGATTGATTTCATTTTTTTATTTTTAGTTTAGTAAAGTGATAGATAAATGAGGGCGGCACGGTGGCGCAGTGGTAGCGCTGCTGCCTCGCAGTTAGGAGACCCGGGTTCGCTTCCCAGATCCTCCCTGCGTGGAGTTTGCATGTTCTCCACGTGTCTGCGTGGGTTTCCTCCAGGCACTCCGGTTTCCTCCCGCAATCCAAAGACATGCAGGTTAGGTGGATTGGTGATTCTAAACTGGCCCTAGTGTGTGCTGTTTGTGTCCTGCGGTGGGTTGGCACCGTGCCCAGGATTGGTTCCTGCCTTGTGCCCTGTGTTGGCTGGGATTGGCTCCAGCAGACCCCCGTGACCCTGTATTCGGATTCAGCGGGTTCAAAAATGGATGGATAGATAAATGAGCAAGCTTTCAATTCTAACTGATTATTTGTCTTTTTCTGCTTACAGAGTTAATAGTGTGTTCAGGATAGACAAAGTCTACTACCTGTATGTGCATGACTTTGACTATGTTCATGTGTTGAATCTTACGAGATGCAGTTGTAATAGAAAACTGTTTTTTCAAATATAGCTCCCATGTATTGAATAGTGAAGTTGGCTTGAATGGCACAGTGGAGCTGCACTGTGCAGTGAACTTCAGAATGCATGGAGAATTTTATGATATTATCTTTTCCAGTAAGTACTTATAAACTTGAAAAATGAGTTATTTTTCTTTAATCGAATTAAAAGTACAAAAGATAATATAAACATAAGAAAAGTGCTGCCTTTCTAGGCCTTACTAATTAGGCTTGAACCCAATGTTGATACTAGATTGACTTGCCCACTTTTCTACCTCTCACTGTACCTAATCACTCTTTTCTCACCTCCCATCTCTGTCTTTTGTTCTAATGATTTTGGCTTTTTTTCTCCTAGCAGTGACCCTTAGCCTGGTTTCTGCTTACAACTTTAGACTCAGTTGGTTCTCTGTGCTAAGGTTGCTTTAAAATGTATCCTGCAGTTACTACCAGTCAGTCCATAAAAATACCTGAGAGGATCAGGCACAGTATTTATTTACAGACTTGGACAAAAACTATCTCTCTTTTATACTGATGACCCTAACTGCTGAACAACTGGGAGCAGCAGTTATAACTGAGATTATCACTACTAGTTGTTAGCTATCTTACATTAATATGCTGAGTTGCAGTCTCCAAGCTGATATGGGTTTCTTTGTACTGTGATGCTCTTGCATGGACTATTCTTCTGCCAGCTGGTCAGTGTTTCACAATATATATGTAATGTATTCTGAGTAAATTAGTCAGATCTTGGTGATACCTGTAAAAAATTCAGACATCCCACCCCATTATGTAAGAACACAAGTTCTTTAATCACATACTTCAACAATTAAACATACATATTTGGTTAGGAGACTCAGTAACTAATAGCTACAGTATATCTTGGTATAGTGAGAGGTAGAAAAGTGGGCAACTCACTCTAATGGGGACATTGGGTTCAAGCCTGCTTAGTAAAGCAGAGAAAGGCAGCACTTTTCTTATATTTATAATATCTTCTGTACTTTTAATTTTGCAATCTCTTTGTGTACTGTTTTTTGTATTTGAGACTTCCTAGAAATTATTCTGGTTGAAGAGAGACACAATAAGGGAACCTTCTCCTGTTAATATATGGTAATAGATAACACAGGCAACTTTACTCAAACACAAAATTGTGTGTTAGTACAACTAATAATTATGATGGCAGATAAAAGTAAAGTTTACCTTAAAATGTCAAACAAATGATTGTAGCTTTCCATTCACAAAATAACTAACCAGTAGACATCCAAGTAGTCATATATACTTGTTTTTTTTTAATTGAAAATATTGAAGGTTTTCAATGTTCAGCTTAGTGGCAAGTTCTAAAGGGTGGCCCACAAAAAGTGGCTCGACTCCACTGAGACGACTGCATTAAAAACAAAAAGAAGTTTACTTTAAAATTCCAAACAAATGATTGTAACATTATGTGGTGAAGAGAAAAATTATCAAATTTGGTGCTCACATTTACAGAAGATGCTGAAAGTGATCTCCTTGTGCGTCAATACATCTCTACAAGGCAGGCGACATGACCGCAGCCACCTATTGGGCGGCAGATGAGACGGAAGTCGTCCCTTTGATTACTGTGAAAAGAAGTGTACTGAAGATACTTAAAGGCAAAATCAATTTGAGAACATTATGCTCATCAAACTCAAATGTGAGTTATGAAGGAGTATACATGTGAACAACAATACACTAGCATCTCTAGAGATACAACTTTTGAACACTTGAACTTGATGTGCAAATGTGGTGCTTCAAGGTAGCCATTCATCTTCCTGCAGCATTGCACATTGCCTGGTTGCACAAACTAATAGGTCCAGAGACCCTATTTGTGTCATGTTCTGACAACAAAGGAAATGTTATCATATGTCAGTATTTATGTCATATCCTTGCATATTCAGGCAATCTTTCAGTACAACCATTAAACAGAAACTAAATAGTGTACATTATTTGCAACATACATTGCTATCACATTTGGAAATTTATTTTTCAAGTCTTATATGTCTTCCTTAAGTACATCTGGTGAGAATTTTTATGTTTTTGTTACTAAAAGAGCTGATTTGATTCCATTTGGCATGAAGTCATGAGCGGCTGTTTGTTTGCAAGAGTCAGTAAGGCATTCCTAAATCAGTCTATTTATGCGACAATATTTTTACAGGGTGTAATTTGCACAAGCTGACTGCCAAGATGTTCAGAATATTGACTCTCTTAATAACAATAACTAGAGCTGTTTAACAGTCATCTAAATAAATCAGCCACCCCCCTTTCAGGGTGTCATGAACCTGATGTGTTGTTGGGCCAAGTGAGTCCAAAGAGTATTCCATATTTTGAATAACCAAGAGTAATCAGAATACAGGCAAGGGACTGAGAAGCTTCGGGCACCATTTCCATGTTTAAGGCTATTGAGCTTCAGCAATTTAATGTCTGTCTGTTTCAAAGCAACAGATTTTAGATGGCACCTAAAAAAGAAACCAGCTTTAGACTACCTGAAACTTATTTAAATTAAAAAAAACAACATTTAGCCCTCATTAAACAGAAGCTTAACAATAATTGTTTGAACAACTTATCAACAGAAATTGCGACACCTGTGCAAACTGTATACTTCAATTTGCAAGGCTTAATTTACTTTAATTGCTGCAGAACATCTGTAGGTTGTAACCTATTAATTGTTCCCTGAAGAAGGCCCATTAGTAATATTCTGAAATTTTCTTTTTTCAGTTTTTCATAACATAAACTTTAAATTTATGACAGTTTACTGTTTACCTTTTTACCATTTTAGGTCATTCACTGCATTACAACTAATTAAATTTGAAGAGAAACTTAACCTGAGGTGTTATAACATTTTTGATAGTGTATGTATAGAAATATTTGCTCTTGTGATTGACAGCAACTTTACAGTCTCTGGACTTCTCAGTATGGCTAGCAATTGTCTACAATTTAAAATAAGCAAAACCAAGGAACTGGCTATTGACTTTTGACTCATGAAAGAGCCTCCATATCCAGTCACTATTCACAGAGTGGATGCTAAGGTTGTGTATTGCTACAAGTACTTGGTAGTCCACATGAGTGTCAGGCCAGGCTGGTCATGTAGCATAGAGGAACTATGTTATAAAGGCAGAGCAGACTGTTTTTTCTTAAGAGACTGCATTCCTTTAATTTGGGCAGCAACATCCTTTACATATGCCTCAACAACTCCGTTATAGTATATAAGATGACTTAATGAAGAAGCTCCTTTATAAGAGCAGACTCAATTATGGGACATACCCAGGAACCCTTGTTGGTAGTAGCAAAGTAGTAGATGAAATCAAAAATGAATGCTAATATGAAAAATTCTAACACTGACTACTTTCACCCATTGAATTATTCAGTAGGAATGTGTCAAGAAATGCTGCTGGGGATCCTTCATACCTACGAGAATTTGCATTTGTAATGCCTGTGGTATAGCAGGTCTGCGGCTTAGAAGAAAATGCCAACTTTTAAATAAATAATAGCCGCACTTTCGGCTTAAAGAGGGGGCATGGTAGTAGTGTGGCCATAGTGGTTCTCGGGCACGATGCGGGGCTTGGGTGTTTCCACATTGAAGTGCGCAGGTGTGGGATCGCCCATGTCTGTGATTGATGCTGGGAGCTGCTAATTGCCACACCTGTGCCATGTCCCCATTATATATAGTAGGAGCGCAGGTGTGCAGAGAGAAGGAAAAGATCGAAAAAGAGAATGGAGTTAGAGGAGGAAGAAGAGGAAGCTGAAAGCCGGCGCATATGTGACTGAGCGAGCAGGAAGAGCAAGCTCACTGGTAGCGGAAGGCAGCTGGGAAGTCAGCCCTAGCGGAGTGTTTGGCCGGCACCCAGGGCAGACGGATTGGGTCACTCCTGCTGAGTTTTGCAGAGGAGCCAGAGTGACCACGATCAAGGTCGGCTTCCTGCATGGACAGGTGGAAGTCCTAGTGTGAGCGCCCTGGTTGCTGGGGAAACCTGAGTCTCGGTCTGCCAGGGTCCAAAAGGCTACAAAGACCATTAGGAGAAGTCAGCTGCAGGTAGGGCAACTCCCCTGGTACAGGGCCCAGATGGGAGAAGCAGGGGAGCTGCCAGCCAGTATTTCAACCTCGGTTTTAAAGGATTTATTTATTAAATCTTAACCTCCACATTTCAACCTGTTTTAATGGATTATTTATTTATTGACTTTTGATTGCACTACACTTTATTTGAACACTTTGGATTTGTTTTGTTGGTTTTAAATAAAAGCACTGTTTGCATTTTGCACCTTTCCCCTTGCTTCGTTTGCTGTCCAGCTCATCTGGTTACCTTACCAACAGTGTTGGGTTCAAGGGCTTCCAAAAGGGAGGTGAGAGCATGAAGAAGAACTGGCATCGTCACAGTGCCTCACTATGATTGTGACTGCATTTTTATCTTTAGCCAAGTCAGAACAGTTCTTTCATTATTCTTTTTTTCTTTTCATTTATTATGGAATTTATTTGAGATGGGGTTGTTGTTTGTCTTAATATAATATTCTTTATTTATTGATTTATTGAGATTCTTTAAAAAGTCACATTTTCTCATGGGGACAAATAAAGTTCTGTCTTTCTATCTATGCATCTGTCTAAGGCAAGGGTGGATGGTGTCAGTCCAGAAGGGTCACAGTGGCTGCAGATTTTTTCTTTCAAGCCAGTTTTTTAATGAGAAGTCAATTATTGCTGATGAAGCACTTATTGCTGACGTAATATTTTGATGGCACATTTTAGTGGACTCACTTGTTAAGGTTCTCCACCCTTAATAGCTTCTTTCAGTCTTGAACAGATGCTTTCACAGTTTTAATAGCTGTTTATTAGCAATAAAATGCAAGTGGCAAAGGAGCCAGCAGTTCTCCATCTAACATTTTTCCATTTATACCTGTGTGGATTCATCACAGACTATTTGGTTTAAAAAAACACTTAAGAGAAAAATGTGACAGACTGAAAATGATATGTTTTAGGTTGCAAATCATTTGGATGATATGCTTGGAAAGGAAAAATTCCACGCTATATGCTCCTAACATTGTAGACTAACAAGCCATAGAATTAAACAAGGTCTGAGACTGGCAGAGATTAGTTCCTAATTAAGCAATTGGGTTGGAATGAAAGTCTGAAGCCACTGCGACCCTATAGGACCGACGTTGCCCAATGGTCTAAGGCCTCATCTGAAGTAGAAGTGTTACTAAAAAGCTGCTGTAAAATGTGTACAGCAGGAACAGATTCCATTTTTTTAAAATAGGGAAGTATTCCAATGGTTCAAAATTTAAAAAAAAAAATTCTTGAAATGCTTCTGTTTAAAAATTGGGGCACAAGATCCATCTACACTTAGTGTTATACCTAACAATTAAACATTCAAATTATTAATGCAAACTGTAACTTTTCTCTCAACTCATCAAAATTTTTACATAACTTGTATAATACGTTCTGTATGTTGAAAGTGATCTCCTTGTGTGTCAATACATCTTTACAAGGTGGGCGACACAACTGCAGCCACTTATTGGGCGGCAGATAAGACAGAAGTTGTCCCTTTGATTACTGTAAAAAGAAGTGTACTGAAGATACTTAAAGGCAAAATCAATTTGAGAACATTATGCTCATCAAACCCAAATGTGAGCTATGAAGGAGTATACATGTGAACAACAAGACACTAGCACCTCTAGAGATAAAATTTTTGAACACTTGAACTTGATGTGCAAATGTGGTGCTTCAAGGTAGCCATTCATCTTCCTGCTGCATTGCACATTGCCTGGTTGCACAAACTATTAGACTAGATGGGAAGCATTTGTAAACTGCCATCTTCTTGTCTCTCTACAGATGTTCTATGGTGTTTAAATCTGGGCTTTAGCTAGGCTACTCAAGGACAGTTAGAGACTTGTCCCAAAGCCACTCCACCATTGCCTTGAGTGTATGCTTAGCATCATTGTCATGCTGAAAGTTACATCATCACTTCAGTCTGAGTTTGTGTGTACTCTGGAGCAGGTTTTCTTCAAGGACCTCTCTGTGTTTTACTGCATCCATCCTTCCTTAAATTCTGACCAGTCTCACTGTTCCTGTCGCCGATAAGCACCCCCTATTAAATGATTATGCCACCATCATACTTTACTGTAGGGATACTATTACGCAGGTGATGACCAGTGCCTTGTCTTTGCCAGACATATTGCTTTGAGTTCTGCCTAAATAGTTCCAGTTTTGTCTCACCAGATCAGACAATCTTTTTTCCTCATGCTCTCAGAGTCCTTTAAATGCCATCATATGACTTTTCCTCAGGAGTGCCATTTAATGAATAGTGCCTAATTGAGTCCTTAACTGCTGAGATGATTGTCCTTCCAGCAGGTTCTCCCATCTCAGCAAAGGACTTCTGAAGCTGTTAGAGTGACCTTTAGTTTCTTGTTCACCTCCCAGACCAAGGACCTTCTTTCCTGGTTAGTCAGTTTGGCTAAATGGACAACTCCAGTAAGACTCCTGGTGGTTACAGACTTGTTACAATTTTAAAATTCACTATTTAGAAATTGTTTTATACCATTTCCCTGATTTATGCCTCATCCAATTTAATGTCAAGTTCAGCAGAGAGTTCCTTGGGCTTCATGGTTTGACTTTTGTCCTAACATACAGTATGAATTGTGGGTCCTTATAAAAATGTGTGTACCTGTATAGATCTTACTGATTCATGCCTTTAGAATTTAAAATTAAAAAGCTATCTTCAAAGTTCCATGAAAGTCCATAGAAAGATGCACTTTCAGAGACAAAATGTATTATTTATCTACAGTCTAAATTAGAGATGGATAAAATAAAAATATCAACATTCAGACTCAAATAATATGTCTTACTTTTATGTAACTGACTGCTTAAATTTTATTGAAAAACTAGATAATGTTCAACATTGATTAGTGCATTTGTAAGGCTGTAATCGACAATCCGTCTTTAGTCAGATTAGTTGCCTTAACAATGTTTTGCTATTACATTCTTTTTGTGTTTGAATACATATACAACTGTGGAAAAAAAAGTGTCTGATAATTACAGACTAATATGTCTTAACTTCTGTACCATAAAAAAATTAAAGAATGTTTAATAAGAAATAAATTAGAAGAGTACCGATATGAAAATAGTAGCTCTCTATTATAAAAAAAATCTTGGAAGGAAGAAGACGAGATGTGATTTTCTCGGAAAGACACTTATACGTCCCACCAGCAGGACAAAGAGTAGATGACAAAGTAGAATGTCGTAAAGAATTAAAAAATGTTGGCACAGTACACATGAAGAGCCAGGTTAGAGATAATGGAATTACGAAAATTTCAAAATTTTAAAAAAAGAATAGGAACGATTGTATTAGCGCAAACAAACAGAAATTATTACACAGTGAAATAATGGAATAGCAAAAAGAGCCAATATATTGTTTGGATTTAAAGTTTAAGTCAGAGATTTGTAGATCGTCTAATTCGTGTTGGCATCAGGGAAAAAATGTAGTGTTTCTTTCCAATGAAGAGGCATATCCGCGAGAATTAAGATTCCAAAAACATTGCCGCGGTACACATATAGAGCAGGTTAGAGATACGAAAATTTGAAAATATCAAAAAAAGGAGAGTAAAGATCACATTAGCGCAATCAAGCGGAAATTATTACTGGGTGAAATAACAGAACAGCGAAAAGAGATCAAATATACTGTTCAGATTTAAACTTGTTTTAAGTTGGAGACTTGTAGATTGTCTAATTCATGTTTCCAGTGAGAAGTAAAAGATTACAAAAATGTTGGTGTAGTATTTAGTCCCATGAGACAGAGACTTTGAACGTGAGATTCTTTCAAGACACACTCTACTTACAACTATTTTCAAACAAGACCACGGTCATCTAACCTCTCAGTTGTATGAATGCTTTCGTCAGACACAGTTCCTGTGCTCTCAGCTCTTAGTAATGTGAATGCTTTTGGCAGACACACTTCCTGCATTCTCAACTGTTATAGATTTTACCAGGACAATAATTTTATCCGTTCGAGATGACACGTCAACGACAAAGCGAAGAAGAAAGAGCAGGGGCAAACATTCGAGAAAGTAATTTTATTTATTAGAAAGAAAGAAATGATATTCACTCACAGGCAGTTATACATTGCATTGTGATGATGCAAGCCCAAACACTAAATCAAAATTCAATGCGATCTTAAAGAAAAGTTCCAAATATTGTTTTTACTAAACTTTTAAGGAAAAACTGAAAATAATGCATGTGTAACAATTCCCATGAAAATAACAATATCTTTAAATTGTATATCTAGTAAACCAAACCCAGGGGTGGGTGAGCGAAGGGAGCAGGGGGTAGAGCCCTCTACTACTAAATAAAAGCCAGGATGAATCTATGAGATGAAGATCCTACCAATCCAATCTTTTAGATTTTTTTAAACAGGGAACTGGAATAGATGTTAAAAACAAAAAGCCATTAAAATGATCACACACTAAATATTCATTTTGACCCTAGTAGTTGTAGGTATCAGAATTAACCTATTAAACTGCATCTCAAGTTAGTTAACCGATAGGAGACAAAGTTCAGCTAAGAGAGGAATGCTCCCTGTGGAGCCAGGTCATCAGTGGTGTCTCCTTGGGCCATAACTTGCTCTGATTTATGTTAATGACATTGATTCTTGTATAGTTAGTAAACTGGTGAAATTTGCAGATGACACTAAAATTGGAGTAATAGCAGACACTATGAAGATAGCAAAAAAAATTCAAAAAGACATGGACAATCTTTAGAACTGGGCAAACACTAGGAAAATGCAGTTTGAGGTAGAAAAGTGCAAAATGCTACACATGAACACGAGAAACATCAATTATAAATAAAAGTTGGCAGTTACTGTCCAAAGGAAGCAATCTCTGAAAAGGATTGACTGGTTTATGTGGACACAATATCTTCACCATCAAAGCAATATACAGAAGCAATTAAAATGGCAAAAAATGTTAGATTACACCATAAAACATGTTGAATATAAATCGAGGTATGTTATGCTTTGACTATATGATACACTAGTGAGACCACATCTGGAGTACTGTGTGCAGTTCTAGTCACCACAGTATAAGAAAGACATAGCAGCATTTGAAACTGTGCAGAGGAGAGGAATACCAACTGAAATTTTGTGCAAAGGAGATTACATGGAGACCTAATCCAGATCTTTAAAATCCTCAAAAGCATTGATGGAGTAGATTCAGCAAAATTCTTTCATCTTAAGGTGGAATAACCTACTAAGGGACACCAGTGGAAGTTAAGGGGAAGTGCATTTAAAGCTAAAGCCAGGAAGCACTTTTTTACAAAAAGAAATGTGGGAATCTGAAAGAAACTACCAAGACATGTAATTCAAGCAGAAAGCTTGACATCCTTTGAGAACAGTCTGGATGAGATATTGGGACATCTTAGCTAATAACTAAACAAATGAGCTTGATGGACTGAGTTTTCTTCTCTTGTTTGTCAAATTCCTTATGTTTTTATGTTCAGAGTGACTACATTGTACAGGTGATTCCAATATATTGTTAGAACATTAAAACAATTTAGACGAGCACAGGCCATTCAGAAACAACAAAATTCAATGTTCCTGTCCACTTAATTCTTCTAAAATAACTGTTCTTTTTTGAAAGTTCCTAAAGTTATACTGTCTATCACACTACTTGGTAGCTCATTCCATGTGTCTATGGTTCTCTGTGTAAAAAAGAAAGCCTCCTAATGTTTGTGTGAATTTTACCTTTAACAAGTTTCCAACGGTGTTCCCATGTTCTTGTTGAAATCATTTTAAAATAACATTCTCAATCCACTAAACTGTACTAATTCCCATTGTAATTTAAACACTTCAATCATGTCTCCTCCTCTTAATCTTCTTTTGATTAGACTGAAAAGGCTTGGTTCTTTTAATCTTTTCTTATAATGTATCTTCTGTATAGAATCAGCCTAGTCGCTCTTCTGTACAGTTTTTCTACCATTGCTATGTTCCTTTTTGTAACCTGAAAAACAAAAGTGTATGCAGCATTCCAAATGAGGCCTCACCAGTTCCTCATAGTGTTCTACTATTAATACAGTGAACTCTTTGGTTTGTTTGAATTTCATACAAAATACTTTGTACCAAATAAAAACATTCTTTATGATTTAACAGAAATGTTTGTTAAACCCTACATGTAATCATTTCTTTAAATATAGTGTTTTGTCATGTGCTAAGTGTATTCAGGCTAAAAATACTTCCAGCAGTATAATTAAAAAACAGAACAATGTACACAATGTAAAAAAGCTAAGTAGCCTTATTTAATCACATTCTTTTGCATTTGTTGTTTAAAAAATACATTTACACTCCTTTTAATTAAGTTGCTTGTAGATTGTTTTTTTGAGTATTGTTCTGTGTTTATAATTTTCATACATTATTCATAAAAATAATTTCATTAATATATTCAGCTTTACCAGATCAAGGCTGAGCAGTATTGGTCCTGGAGGGCCATAGTGGCTGCAGGTTTTTTTTTTCCAACCCAGTTTCATAATTAGAAGTCAGTTATTAACGACAAAGCACTTACTGCTTCAGTGACATTTTGATGCTTCATTTTAGTGGTATTACTTGTTAAGGTTCCACACCCTTAATTGCTTATTTCAGCCTTAAACAGCTTCATTTACTGTTTTAATGGCTGTTTATCAGCAATAAGATGAAAATGAGAAAGACGTCAGCAGTTCTCCATCTAACTTGTTTCCATTTACACCTATGTGAATTCAAAATTATTCATTTTAGGCTTCAAATCATTTGGATGATATCCTTGGAAAGGAAAAAGCTATTCTACAAGAACCTAACTTTGCAGATTAGCAATCCATAAAATCAAGTAAGGTCTGAGATTGGCAAGCATTTGTTTACAATTACGCAGTTGGGTTGAAATGAAAACATGCAGCCACTGCAGTCCTCCAGGACAGATGTTACCCACTTATGTTAAGTTAAGGTCTTTGCTGATCTTCTTCACGCATGAGATTGGAACTCATTTTTGCTAATCTGTGACCATGTCTTGTATATTGTTTGTGGTTTTTGTTCCTTCTTCATCATTTGTTGTTTTAGGCATGATGGTGCAGTGGTTAGCATTAACATTGATTGCAGGTAGGACGCAAGGACATTGTTAAAGAAACAAAATTAACAGTGTGTAGCATGATATATCTGTATCTGAAATCATTAAGTAAGTTTTTACTCAGGAAATGTTTTAAAGATCATAGTGCATAGATCATTCAAAGAGAAAGCATACAGGGATGCGTGCAAATGGTTGTCTGAAATGTTTTGTTGTGTATGCAAATGCAAAGTGAGAATATGCAGCATAAAATAGAGATTGCCTGAAGGGTAACTCCACGTTTATGATTAATAATTAGCTGATAGTAGAACTGCTAGCATTTATACAGGGTTCCTCCTCTGGCTGGGGTTAAAATTCTTTTAAAATTCTTTTTTTGTCTTTTTTATACATTTTTTGATTTACTTGAGTATTTTACTATTGCTTTTGTTAAGTATTTCATTATTATTTCTATTTTATGTATCTCTCTTCATGTCTTTGTTATATGTGTAAGCAGGAGTTCATATCAGGAAATTTCAATAAAGTTCATTGATAGATTGTTTAAGGGAGGAGAAATTTGGTGGGTGGAGTAGAGAGAGATAAAGATAGAAAAAAAACTCAGAAGTGTTTTTTGTGTAGCTCAGTGCCGTATGTCCACAGTTGTGTTCTTAAAGAAATAAATATAACTGGCAAATAGTCCACAAAACTGGGGTGACCATCTCTTTGTGCCTTTCCACACATCGAAGACTCAGTCGGCTACGCTACCGAGGTCGCCCGCAAGACAAGAAGAACCGACGCCGAATTCTGGTAAGGAGAGTAGCGGATTCTTAACACCCGCTCTTACACTGCTTTCCTCAAAATGGTGATCCCGGCTCTCGGCAACATCGAAGCCGCTCCCCAACCTCTCAGCATCCAAGGGTGTACCGTTCCCGAACAGATAACCATGATAATTTTTCTCCCTCCAAGTACTTTTATGATAATTCACTTGTCCGCTCTCCTTCAGGTGAGCGCAGAGCCCATGCTGCAATACATTCGTCTAACTCTGATTATAGTGACAGACCCCATAGAGCTCCTTCCCCATCCACAGGTCCCCTCTACAGACAAAAATGACCCTCCTGTCATCTTTAAGCTCCAGGATTTGTCAAAACCCCAGACTAAACCAAAAGTTATTCATTACAATCGACTGAAGCCATATGTTACAAAACCTCATCATGAGGTTTCTCATCATCACCCAAACTTTGTTTCACCTCCACCTTTAAACAACTTATCAGGTCTTATTCCAAGTCATGTACCACCAGCTGTACCTTCAGTTCCTACACAGCTTCAATCACAAGTACAATTGCCTGATCCTACTGTTGCAAGCCAGGGCTGTACTTCCTCTACAACAAACCCAATCCCCACACCACCCAGTTCACCCAGGAATGACATAAGTTTAGGTAGCCCAGGATCATCAGCTTCTTCTCCTTGTGTTAATGACTTGCCTCCATGTCAGAGGAACATGCCTGCAAGATTTAAGGACTTTGTGTTATATTAAGTTGTTTTATTGTTAGTATTGTTTTGATTAGAGCTAAATGCTCACTGGACGTATGCTAAATCTGCACACTGTTTATGTGCAAGCATTACTTGCTGATGTTTTGTTAGAACACTCTTCTTATTTTATGGGGAAATCTGCCTTTAATTAATTATTACTGTTTAATTACTGTTTAGGTAAGGTCTGATTGTGGTTCACCTACATTGTTGTTGCTTTTACTATATTTCTGAAAAATGTTACTGAAATGAGGACATTTCTTATGGGGTAAGGGAGTAATGTAAGCAGGAGTTCATATCAGGAAATTTCAATAAAGTTAATTGATAGATTGTTTAAGGGAGGAGAAATTTGGTGGGTGGAGTAGAGAGAGATAAAGATAGAAAAAAAACTCAGAAGTGGTTTTTGTGTAGCTCAGTGCGGTATGTCCACAGTTGTGTTTTTAAAGAAATAAATATAGCTGGCAAATAGTCCACAAAACTGGGGTGACCATCTCTTTGTGCCTTTCCACACATCGAAGACTCAGTCAGCTATGCTACCGAGGTCGCCCGCAAGACAAGAAGAACCGGCCTTGAATTCTGGTAAGGAGAGTAGCGGATTCTTAACACCCGCTCTTACACATGCTTTGTGTTTTGCCCTATACCTGTAAAGTTGGGGGTAACCCACAATTCCTTGCAGTTTATTCGAATATGTTTGGGAGTGATGAGTTTCTTATGCTTTATGATTTACATGTGTTTTAATATTTGCTGGAATTTTGACTAATGTTTGGGTTTCATATTGTAACATTGTTCGCCTTGGATTGCCTTTACTAGAAACTCCTTTATTCCAGTTTGTGCTTCACAGAGATTCACTATTTGAAAGTCTTTTTGAAAATAAATCTTTTATTTTATATAAATCTTTTGTTGCCCTTATTACTAGTCAGGGTGTGACAGTAATATCCACTTCCATTCTTTGGAACTCTGAAGCATATAATAATTGCCTGCTTTACGCAGCCTTCTGGCCACAATTTACATGTTTTGTGTCTTAGGTAAGAAATATAGCATTTTGTCACATGGCAGATGGTAACTGCCATTTTTCCCAAATTGTGAAGGAAGAGAGTTTTGTCAGAGGATGGGTGCTGTTTTTGCAGAGGAAGGAAAGAGAATGGAGTTTTGTCTGAGGGAGGAGGATGTTTTGAAATGGGCATTGTATTGCAAATTAAAGTACAAAAATAAAACTAAAACAATAATATTTCACATATTTATTTTTATTGAATTTACTTAAATCAAATAACATTCCATACAAACAAGTCAACTTTACAAAACTAGGTTTGAAACAAATCAACCCCCATCCCTGAGAAAGAGAGCTTGGCCAACAGAATAAAACTTTAATAGTAGGATAAATAAATAGAATAAAAAAGGGAAGAAAATCTGCTTCCATATATCACATATTACATCGCATAGTTATAAAGCCACTTCAAGTCAAAATGGAAGGTTACTAGTTTTTAAAGCATACATCTTTTGTAACTCACTAGCAATACATAATATGACTTTGCCATTATTATTCATGATAGTGACAACATCCCATGGGATTATTGTGAGCATATAAATTGCTGGAGATGAGAATGCATTGTTGACAAACAAAAAGACCAAACAAAAATGATCAAGTGCCACCTAACTGCCCAATTTTCAACTGATTTTGCTGTTGAATACTTTCATGAAAAGAATTGAAATTTTATCCACCAAGGATACTTAACTGTCTTGGATCGTCAGGAAACCGATATCTAATTTTTTTTAAATGAACTGGGAGATCGTACAAAGGGCAAAAACTAAACAAAGCAAGATCAATTAGGAAAAACACAGCTTTCTCTGTAATTAAATGATTTATCTGTATATCAGTTAAAGCTTGGAGCAACGGCTGATCTTTTATTCCATGGCGAACTTCAAGTTGATGAACTTAAAATCACACCCCTAGAAATGTGGGATGCGACCCTAACAATTAACAGTTCCTCAAAATGGCATCTAATACAGAAAAACAAACAAGACCCTAAAATTCAGCCTTGTTCATGACATAAACATTGGCAATGTGACCATAATTAACCAAGAGGTAATAGCCTTGACTCCCAGGTTGAACCATGGTCACAAGTTATTGTATCCAGTCAGGAAGCATGGTGAACCAAAGTACCATTGTAAACAATAGGTGGGAATGGATCACACGATGAACCAATCCCAGTCACATGCTTTTCAGGTCACATGACACTTCAGCGCAAAAAAGTAAACAAACTAAAAAATGACAAATACATCAACACCCTACTTACATTGGGAAAGTAGGTACAGTAGCAATATGTTTTTACAGTATGCTTTAATGTTTTGTTTTATATAATACCTTTCATAGCAAGCTCCATATGAGAATGTTACATATGTATCTTATGCAGTAGATTAAATTCTTTGCATACAGTTTCTTAACTTCTCTATTTAGAGAACATATTCTATTAATTTAGTTAGTAAATATCCTTTATTTAGACCAAATAGAATTTCTGTAATATCAAATAGGTCAAATGAAAATAAACAATACAAGATAAAAAGAAATCTTTGTATTTCCCTAATAATTATGTGAAACGATTAACATTTTACATTTTTCTTGAGTGACTCTGTCATGCTTTAATAATAAAATGCTCAGCTTTAATAATTTTGCATAAATGTTGCATTTTGCAAAAGGTTAAAAAAGAAAACTACTTAAAAGTCTGGGGTTGTCATTACTACTTTTTACACAATGTTGTACAAATTGGAACGCCAGCTGGCCTCTGACCATGAAGCACACTAATGCTTAATTTTAATATATTACAAAAAGGTGCTGAATCATTTGGGCAGAGGATGATTATTCTGCAACAGTAAATGCTGTAATTATAAGAAGATAATGAAACAAAATTAAAATAAAAAGACTGTGCTATAAATAGCTTTTCAATATTTACCCCCTACCTGTCATGATTTCCTTCATGACAATTATGCCTTCTTAGCCTGTCATAACCCTTATTTTACAGTCATGCTCATTACTACCTGCCAGATATGAATATGGCATTTGTTAAAAAAAAATTATAGTAACAATTTTACCATGACAGTACAAGTGAATGTTAATATACTGTAAAACTCTTAACCTCAATGTTAATAAGCATCTTGTAATATTCAATATACATTTACAGGTATATTCAACAAGATTTACAGAACGAAGTACATGAATGTCAGCAATCAAAAGACTTCTCCGTTTTATTTCTCCCAGTTAAAATAAACTGCCTGTTTTGTTGATGCTTTGTTTGACAAAGAATCAATTAATAAAGATACTTGGTATGAATATGAAAACAAAAATAAGTAATCCATAACAATGGTAAATTTATGGGTGCTAAGTATAGTCTTACAATTTTATTAACCTCAACAAGTTGCTGTACTTAATCTCTTGCTATATTAAAGCCTAAATATAGGCATAAGCAGTCTTTCATGTTAATATTAGTTTATTATGTTAGCTATTTTTCATTTCATTTGGACATATTTTTGTACTTTGTGCTATATCCCCTCTAAATTTTATGTACCCTTACAGTTCTGTCATTCAAACATTTCTTTCTCTACAAAATAAGAAGTCAAGCAAAATGACACCTTTAATTGGGTAACTAAAGAGATTACAATATGCAAGCTTCCTTATATACACAGTTTCCTTTTATACTATAATGTAATTTAATAATGTAGGGCAAACTGTCCTCTTCAATAGCATATTAATAATTCAACATACACATACATAATCACACATGTATAGTTAAATAATCTATACTAATAAAAGGCAAAGCCCTCACTGAATGACTCACTCACTGACTCACTGACTCACTCACTCATCACTAATTCTCCAACTTCCCGTGTAGGTAGAAGGCTGAATTTTGGCAGGCTTATTCCTTAAAGCTTACTTACACAAGTTAAGCAGGTTTCATTTCGAAATTTTACACATAATGGTCGACAACGTCCGCCATGTTGAACTTTCTTATTTATGGCCCCATCTTCACAAAACTTGGTAGGCGGCTTCCCTGCGCGAACCGAAACTGATGTACAGTACATACTTATTTCAATGGTATAACGCCACTATCGGCCGCCATATTGAACTTTCCAACGTCACTAATTCTCCAACTTCCCGTGTAGGTAGAAGGCTGACCCCATCTTCACAAAATTTGGTAGGCGGCTTCCCTGCGCTAACCAAAACCAATGTACGTACTTATTTCGGTGGTATGATGCCACTGTTGGCCGCCATATTGAACTTTCCAATGTCACTAATTCTCCAACTTCCCGTGTAGGTAGAAGGCTGAAATTTGACAGGCTCCTTCCTTACAGCTTACTGACAAATATTAAGCAGGTTTCATTTCGAAATTCTACACATAACGGTCATAGCGGTCGATAACGTCCGCCATGTTGAACTTTCTTATTTATGGCCCCATCTTCAAAAAATTTGGTAGGCAGCTTCCCTGACTGAAACCAATGTACATACTTATTTCGGTGGTACGATGCCAATGTCGGCCACCATATTGAACTTTTCAACGATCTTTGTTACTTATGGGCCCATCTTCAAGAAATTTAGTACGCGGGTTCCCAACGCTAACTGAATCCTACTTGCGTACATATATACGTCCATAGCCTGCAGCTCGGTCACCGTGTGAGGCTCTGTTGGGTCCTCCATCCCAACGCCTCCCACATTGTTGGCTGCCTGCTTATATAAGGCTGTCCATCGCTCCAGCCTCTACATTCCCTTTCTTGCTTCGCCTGAGGATTCACGTCTCCCTGCTGATAACTACAGCCTTTTTATTTAATCTACGGCTTCTCCGCTGTTTTATTGTTTATTATGATTATAGTTATTGTGTAGGTATTTTAGACTTACTTTACATTGTTCAGGTACCCATTTCCTTTATCATTCCAACCATACCCCCATTAACATTTCTATAGAGGTGATCACCATCGATCAAAGAACTGCCACTTACCGAATGGTTTCCATGCCCGGAGATGGCACCTGCCTTTTCCATTCTCTTTGTTACATATTGCACAGCCATATCAGGCTCACTCTTGATATCCGGCGGAACATTGTGTCTTATGTATTGAATGACTGGGAAAGGTTCAAGGTATGGACTGATGACGGTACAGGAGATAATTATACTACACAGGAGCACTATAAGAATGAAATGCTTAAGCCCTTCACCTATGGTTCTGCATGTGAGTTGATGGCTGCCACTGAATTGTTTGGTTGTCACTTTCATAGCCAAATATTTTACACCTTTCAAAAACCGCCAATGCCTCTTAAACATCTTAGATTCACAGGTGACGATTTCAGTAGTGGACACTTTGATGTTTATGAATATTTAAACTCTCAAAAGCTGGATGTGAAGTTATCGATGAAACCGGTTGTATAATGCTTGACAGATGCCGAATGTCTCTTCAACACAAGTCCTGCAAATACTGTCGTAATTGAAACAAACCATGAAACTTAAACCGATTATGACAGCAGCAATCCAAGCTGTGAGATTTGAAACAAGATTACTGTTCACATGGCCAACTGTACGTTGCATGCTCAAGAGTAAGCTCAGCGCACAGCTTGGTCATATTACAACTGGAGGGCCGAACTGACAATGTGGTATACAAAGAGATCCTTAACAAATAATTATTGGTATATTTTCCCTCAGTTTAAAAAGGTTTAATTTTCTTCTTAATAAAAATTTTAAGGCAGTAGCGCGGGTATTTTGCTAATCAATAATAAAGTGATTAATTTAAATGTAAAGTCGATAGCTATAGCACTGTGTAATTTGATTGACTGATGCTATGTCAGTAACCATTGAAATCGTCTTTCCCTCTAAAATGTCATTCCAGGACCAAGGTTAGTAGCATTCAGTATTGTCTTGAAGAGTTATAGCAGAATATTGAAACTGTGATCACTAACAGTTATTATTGGTAATTTTTTTAAAATTAAAGTTTAATATTTAGTGAACAAAGCTTCAGTATGAACAGCCTAAGAACAGTGAAGATATGCTAGGCTAAAATATGAATTTAGGAAGCTGAGACCTAACATTACTGTCATGTATTGAGATGAAGAGGTTATGCATATTTTATGTTTTATTATTGTTTTTGTTTATTTTGATAGATAGATAGATAGATAGATAGATAGATAGATAGATAGATAGATAGATACTTTATTAATCCCAAGGGGAAGTTCATAATTTGAGTTATTTTTTATGACTTTGTTATTTGTATTGGTTGTATATGTATTGGTGTGTATGTTTCATGTGTTTTGTTTGTGGAACTCCAAGAGACAGGCCACCTGTCCATCTCTATTTAGGAACTTCCCCCTGCTCTAAAAAAGCTATGGAGGCAGGCAGTTTAGTGCAATTCATTTGTTATTGTGAAGTCTATTGGAGTTGTAGATGTCATAATTAATATAAAGAAGTACAGCAGAAATGGATGAATTGCACATTGTTTAAACTACTGTCAAAAGTAGAATTTAATTTAAATTTATTTCACAACAGTGTGAGTGCTTCCGGGTGCAAGGGCAGCACTTCCACCACACCAGGAGGTGCTGCCGGAAGAGTGTCATCAGGCACCTGGAGCACATCCAGGTGGAAATAAAAGGGGCCGCCTCACTACAATCAGGGAGCTAGAGTCAGCCGCCGGATGAAGCTGTCGTGAGAAGAAGAAAGGCGGCCCACAGACATTGAAAGGCCCGAGTATGGGTGTTGGGGTGTTGTTGACACTGTGTGTGTGTGGGACTGGTGACTTGAGGGACATGAGTTTAATAAAACGTGTGTGTTTTAAGAACTGCTGGTGTCCGTCTGGTTGTGTCCGGGCTGATTATCTCACACCGTAAATATTGAACATAATTTCGAACCTCTGTTGTTGGACTGTTCTGCATGTCTCTTAAATGATGAGAAACATCAGTCTTTTGTTTTGTGCTATGACCAATAATATCTTGGGATTACTTGGAATTTGATATTTGTGGAAAAATATGTGTAACTACAGTTCAGTTTTGAGGCTTTAATGCTAAACTCCACCTCACTACATACATTTAAATTCTGTCTAAGCCACTTGTTCTGTAAATAAATTGTCAACTATCATTATAACAGATACTGTAAACAAGTTTGCATCAGCTGAGTTTTGGGAATGATATCTAACACATTGGGACAGCAGGGGAACATCCTTAAACTAATCAGAAAGTGGAATACCAGGCTGAAGGATGACATTTGAGTATACTTGACTGAACTCTGAGATTTTGAGGACACATGCCATTTAACCCTGTTGCATACTCAAGCTTTTCATTATGTCACTATTGCCATCTTCCCAGCTTCTTTTTTGATAAGTCATAAATTAAAGTTACCATTGAATGAGCTAGCACCAAACTTAAAACCAGGGAATAGATCCTGGAAAACTTAAAAAATCTTAACATTACAAAGGTATTGCAAGAACAGGCCATTCAGCTCAACTAGCTACAAACCCTTTTCAGTTTAATTTCTCTAAAATCATACTCCACAATCTCCAATATCAGCTCAAGTTTTGAAGTTTCCCAAAGTACTACTATTAATCACACTACATAGTAACAAGTATATAAACATGCATTTATTAAATTAATCAAATGATGCCTGAGAGACAAGTACAGTTATAATAATTAGTACCAATTACTGAGAAATCATCTCTAGATCAAGCAAAAATGCCAGAGGAAAGCAGTAAGCAGAGACTGTTTTTTGTCATATACAGCAAATTAATTTCTTAAGTCCTCCTCCTCACAAATATTAGTGCTGTGTGTATTTTTTAAAAAGTTACACATAGAGGGGAAACAATCATGTGTACAAGTAGAATAGTAAATAAATTGCTATTATATGATCATGTATTTTTTAATTTTTACATTTTTATATCAAAAACTGAAGCATTTCTCCTGTCTTACATTAGCAATTATACATCAATTAATATTGAATTTGATCTTCAAATATTTATTGAATTGCTCTGAATTTTTTTGATGCATCATTATTTTCTCTTAAAAACTGTGTATGCTTCACAATACATACGAGTAAGGATAAAAGAAATCGTGAAGCAATTAAGTGTTCAGCTACAAACAGCCTTCCATTACCATTCACCTGCAGAGATTCTGTGAAGTTGCACTAATAGATCTCATATAAACAAATAACTCCACAGTCTTCCAGCATTAACCAGTTTCATTTCATATGTGAGTGCTAGATTGTGGCCTTAGTTGTTCTCATAAACTCTTTTACATTGTGCATTCACTTTGTTATACAGATCTGTTCTACCTTAATTGACTTCTCAATCTGTTTTATATGTGTGGACAATGTTATTTAAATTATGCAGGCAGGTACCAGTGGATTGTTTGTGTATGTAATTAAAATGGAGAAGGGATGACATTAAAGATAAGATGTAACTTTGAACAAGGCAGAATAGTGAGTACTAGACAAGTATTTTCATGACTAATATTGTTGTTGGTGTATCAAGAATGTAAAACCAATCCAAACAATTTCTTCAGTGGTCATATGTTTTTACAAAGACTGCTGATGGAAGGAGTTGACAGAGGTTGATGTGACTTGTATGAGTAAACTAACAGTTTAGGATAGCTGTGGTGGGACGAGTGGCATTTCAGAAAACACATCTTATATATAATAGGTATAGCACATGACCCACATTGGTAGGAATCATAAATGTGCAATTGTAGTGAACTAATTTACTGATTTGTACCCTGAAAGACTGTAAAAATACCTCCTTACTTCCTGACTATTCATGCTTAACTGTAGACCATGACATTGGAAAAACACATACACCCTTTGATCTTGTCCGTCAGATGTAAAAAATGCAGTCAGGTTATGGCACCATAATGATATAGGGTGTGTTTTTAATGGCATACATCAAATCCTTTGATATGAAAAGCGGTATTTTTTAATTGCCAAAGAAATTTTATGGCTTGATCTGCTTTCAAATATATTTTTCTGGCTTCTTTTTGACACTTCTTTTTTCTATTTAGAGTTTTATCTATGAAATTATTTTCTGGTTTTAATTTCTGTTCTTCTTTTATTTTAAGTATTCTAAAAATATTTTCATTTCAGTCTGCAAGTGTTTCTCATGGATGCCACCATTTACCCAGTATTGTTGTAGCAGTTGTTAATGGCATTGCTGTACAGTTAGGTCCATTTGAACAGTGATACAGTTTTCATAATTTTTGCTCTGTGTATCACCACAATGGATTTGACGTGATGTAATCAAGATGTGATTGACTTGTAGTATTGCAGTTTCAATAGACCAATATTTAACATTTATGATTTATTGGCTTATTTTAAGTACATTTTCTTTGCAAATGTACATAATGCTCTAAGATTATTATTGGAAAATGCTATTTATTAAAATAAACCAGTTTTATTTTTTTAGAGTTAAAGTAAAAATAATAATATTACATTGGTAACCACACGTGTGTCTCATTGAACACAATGACACCATTTTATGTATTATGCAGTCATGATAGCTTTACTCTTGATTATGTCTGGAATGAATGGACATTTATATTGTTTTTCTTTTTAAAATCCTGTTTATGATAGTTACAGTTGTGGCAGTGTTTGGACAATAAAGTTATTTGCATTTTGAAACACCAAATGTTTGTGATGAAGGCAAGTTTCTGTTTCTTTGGAAATATAAGCAAACATACACAACATCAGCAATAATAAATAACTTTTAGTGTTATTTAAAATTTCACAAACACAAGTTATCATTGGCATGTTCTTAATATGTTTTGTATCTATCTCTCTTTGTCATACAAGTCTCATAATACACAGGCCCTGTTATTTTACTGGACACTTTCTGAGCCTACTTGAATACATAATGATTTTCACCTCGGTACTAAACTTAATAAACACATTTCCACATAAATTAGGAGCTTTTTCTTTTTTTCCTGATAAGTAAAATCTGAAATACAATATTTATGTGTCGTACTGTCCAAAATGTCAGTTTAAAATACTAACAGCTTCCTCTTAAGCACTTTGTCTCCCTCCTCTACTGCACATACATGTTTCAGTGATTTCTTGAATACTGCACACTAGAGTTCATTTTAATTCTAGGCAACATGCTGGTTGTCAAGCTGTGAGAAGCTCGATTAATCTCCATTCAGCTCAGATGGCAGAGTGCAGGACAGTGATAAAAACACAGCGCTTTGGCTGCCTCATTTCAATATAGGCATTGATCTAATTGCTTGGCCAGCCAACAGAAAAAATGAAAATAATATTTCTCTAATCTTAATCTTATTCTTTGGATCAAAACTGGGAATGTGAAAAACTTTGTTTCCCAGGGAATGGAAGCTAAAATTTTGTATGAAAATAATTTTTATTGAAAAGTATTATTGATTTAGTTTTTGTGTTAGTTGCTGCAAAGAAGTTGATTGTTAATAAAAGGCAGCACATAGGATTGCTTCAACGTATTTACATTTTTCTGTTAAGTGGCCATTTTGAGATTGAAACCAAGCTCTAAGTTAGGGTAGGTAAGGTTATCATGCGTCATTTTTAACTTATGCATACTTATGCATCCTATTTGTTGTCAAAATTTGCAAAAAAAAAAAAAAATCAGTATCTCCATGTTTCACTTACCTTTAGTGACAATCAATTAATTTGAAATTTGCAATAGCACTAATAAAATGAAAATTATTATTTCTAGGGTAAAACTATGGGAAAGTGGTACTGCGTCCTCAGAGCTTCAGGGCATGGGGTACGAATTTATAAATTAGTCTAAACTTGTTTCTTATATCTGCATGGGTCTTCTTTGGATGTTTAGGTTTTCTCCTGCCTCTCATAGATGTGCAGGTTAGACTGACTGGCAGCTGTAAAGCATTTCACTAAGCACTTTTGACATTCTCTCCCCATATTAGATGTTGTTTGCTAGTTGCATACAAATAAATTTTACTATACACTTTTACATTAACACAAATGAAGCAGGACCAGAGTGGCTAATCGGGAGAAACGGGAAAATTCCAGGTGGGCCGGATGGGTTTATGGGCCACGAGGGCCAGTGTTAAATTAGAATCAACATACATGTCACATACTATGCTGCACCTACTGCTTCTGCACTCACAGGTACAGCCAGCCAACACTCACTGTGTAACCTGCTTTAACATATGCCATGTGACCACAACCAGCCAATCACACAGAGGCTGGTGTGTAGGGCTGATTGCCTATTATCCAGAGCCTTATAGTAGAGAGGATCTGCAGTTACGTTCCTCTGCGAGACGCCCGAGCGTAAATGGATGGTAAAAAAAGCAAATGTGGTGCGAAAAGGTGAGAATTAAAAACCGAAAGGCACTTGAAAATGATGTGGCTAAATGCACCAAATTGAGTGGCTTTTTAATTACAAACCCTCAGTTTGAGAGCAAAAGTCTAAGTGGAGACGGTGAAAAAAGTAAGTCAATCAATCAATCAACATTTATTTATATAGCACATATTCATACAAAAAAATGTAGCTCAAAGTGCTTTACAAAATGAATAGAAAAATAGAAGACACAATAAAAAATAAACATAAGTCAACATTAATTAACATAGAATAAGAGTAAGGTCCGATGGCCAGGGTGGACAGAAAAAACAAAAAAAAAAACTCCAAAAGCTGGAGAAAAAAATAAAATCTGTAGGGGTTCCAGACCAAGAGACCGCCCAGTCCCCTCTGGGCATTCTACCTAACATAAATCATCATATTTTCATGGAAGGACCTGATGATGATGGTCACATAGACTTCTGGCTTTCAGTCCATCATTGTTGGAGCATCATGATGCTTTGAGTAGGTGGTGGTGGCGCAGGCCGCCACCACAAAGAAACCGGAAAAAGAAACTGCGAATGTGCAAAGCATTAGTTCGTATCACACAGACTACGTTATATTCCATAAATAATTTACATGATTCATAAACTTAAACAGCAATTTGCTGGCAGTGATGTATTTTATTTAGAGCACTACTTATTGTGACACTGATGCCACCTAAATGAGACACTTTTGTGGACTCCTAGCCCCTCAGCAGCAGCCCCCATCCCAATTTGTTGCTGGTGATACTGAAAAGCCAGAACCAAGTAGAAGCCATAAAGCCTTCATTTCAAAGGGAGCAGGTAGGATTACTTTCTGAGTGAACATTAGGATGAAGTTTATAATGCATTATACTGTATGCTGTAATATTTGCCTATATAAAAAGTGCCCAGAGATTATGAATGATTTGGCATCACAAATCAATCTGCTTTGACCTGATCAGAAAAACTTTCTAATTAAGGTCGATTTAGGCTAAAAATGTTTACAGTTTTTATGTGCCATCAGAAGCCGAGCCCGGAGGGGGTAGGCCTAGTGTGTCCACAGAAAGTGCCTGTGACTGTCACTGTAAAGGGTTTAGGTGAGCTCATTTTAGGTTGGATTAGTTCAGTTTCACTATAACCACCTTTTATGCCTCATATTACTACAGAGTATGTATACATTTTTTACATGTTAAATTTGTAAATACACAAAATCCACTACTGAAAGTGAGTAGAAGGAAAATAAGACTGTTTTTTTCAGTGAGAAAAATCTTAATTGTTTTGTTAAAAACATGTTCCATGTCAATCTTGCTAAAGCCTTACTGAATGTTGTTTTTTATTGTAATTGGACATGGAGGCACATATAAAATGAAAGACTTTTTATTTTTCTTCAGCTGGAGGGCAGGTCTTCCCCGTAATCCCTCCAGCCATAACACAGTCCCAAGCACTGAAACAAAACCACAAAACACTCTCTTCTTCCACCACCACTTCTCCTCCACAGCTTTGTCCTCCTTCCACCCGACTCTGGGACCTGAGTAGTGGCTGCAGGCTCTTTTTGTAGCCCTCCCAGAAGTGCTCCAGGTGGTAATTGGCCTAATTAGGCTGCACTTCCGTGTGTGGCTGCATTCCAGCCCACAGAGGCTCATTAAGCCATGCAGCTCCTCCGGGTGGCCACGGAGCCCAACAGGTCTGAGTCCTGAAGTCCCACACCTGTGGCCCCGATGTAACCCAGGAGGGCTGCCACCATGCCTTCCAGTGGACGTAGAGTGCATCCTATGGCTGCTCCCCTGGATCCAGTGTTGAAGGGGCGTCCTGGCCAGGCATGGGACCCGGCCGCCCGTCATAGCAGGTACAGATGAGTCTCATAGGGATAGGGATACTGAGGGAAGTGTGAATAAAAGAGAAGAGTCTACTCAGGGGGAGATTAAACAGGCCACAGCAACTCAGCAGCAGAAATTTGAAGATGAGACTGTTGATAACTTTGATTACTTTGCTCATCCTCAGTTACAGGATATAAATGCATTTTTTTTATTTCATCCACATCAATCACCAAATTGTTCTACAGTGATCCCTCCTCAATCGCGGGGGTTGCGCTCCAGAACCCCCCGCGAAAGGTAAAAATCCGTGAAGTAAAAAACATATGTTTATAAGGTTATTTTTATATATTTTAAGCACTTATAAACTCTCCCACACTCTTATAAACATTTTCCATACAATTATACAGTATAAACCCTTTATACTTTCTTGGATATTAGGTAAGATTCATTAAAATTATGTATGTAAACACACTGTTTATATACTACTAGCAGAATACCCACTCTTCGCAGCGGAGAAGTAGTGTGTTAAAGAAGTTATGAAAAAGAAAAGAAAAATTTTTAAAATAACGTAACATGATTGTTAATGTAATTGTTTTTTTCATTGATATGAGTGTTGTTGTCATATTTATATATATATATATATATATCTATATCTGTATTTATATATATATATATATATATATATATATAGCAAAATACCCGCTTGGCAGCGGAGAAGTAAAAAGAAAAGGAAACATTTTAATAATAACGTAACATGATTGACCATGTAATTTTTTTGTCATTGTCATGAAGTGTTGCTAGCATATATATATATATATATTGTGGTCCCTGGCCGACGCACAGGAGGACGAGAGGAGGGCTTGTGCCTTCTCCAGACCGCGAGGGGGCGTCCGTCCTGGTTATGTTGGGGGCCTCGGGTAAAGGGCTTGGAAGCCCAGCCCTGTAGGGGCCCGTGGCCACCGCCAGGCGGCGCCCCAGTGCCTTATTATCCCGGGAGCCCGGCACTTCCTGGTGTGGCGGGAAGACGACAGGGGACACCCGGACGGCTTCCGGGTGCGCAGCTGGCACTTCCGCCACACGGGGGTGTGTCCGCGGGAGATTGCCTGGAAGCAGCTGGAGCCCATCCAGGTTCCTATAAAAGGGGCCGCCTCCCTCCAGTCAGCAGTGGAAATCGGGTGGAAGAGGACGGAGCTGGAGTGAGGACTGGAGGCGGCCAGGAGGAAAAGAGGCACAGGACTGTGTGGCCTGGACATTGGAGGAATCGGTGCAAGAGGCACTGGGGTTTCTATTGATTGAAACGACTCTGAACTTAACTAAGTTAACAAAAACTTATTCAGAAAAATAAATTAAAAAAACACTGTTCGGTTAATGTTTTGAAAATGATGCATGTGCCCTGCCCAGGATTGGTTCCTGCCTTGCGCCCAGTGTTGGCTGGAATTGGCTCCAGCAGACCCCCGTGACCCTGTGGTTGGATTCAACGGGTTGGGAAATGGATGGATATTCCAGTGCTGACTTTGTATATTCCGACGCTGACTTTATATATTGAAGTTTTGACTTTATATATTGCAGCGCTTACTTTATATATTCCGACGCTGACTTTATATATTCAAGATTTGACTTTATATATTTGGGAATGACTTTATATAATCAAGTTTCGACTTTATATATTCTGGAATGACTTTATATATACAAGTTTTGACTTTATATAGTTAAATGTAGTCATCATTGCATAACTTTTTCTTTACCATAGAAATTTAAAGACTAAATTCAACTTCCATTCCTAACAAAGATATTTCTGGCGACTAAATAGAACCTACTTATATCCAAATTCGAGCTATTGAGCCTGCCTGCCTGAATAAGTCACCCTCGCTTCGCTCTTACTTTTTTACCGTTCATTTAATCATGGCTAGTGGCGGAAAAATTATAAAATGGAAGGAGGATTACACTGAGTATGGCTTTACCAAAACAATTATTGATGGCGAATCGATTATTCATAAAGCTTCAATTGGTGATCTGTTTTTCTGTGTTAACCTCATATTTTTTCATACTTCTTCTCAAACCAAGGGGGTGCGAGGGTAAAATAAATCGGGAAGCGCTGATCAATGTAATCGGTGTACCAGGAAATCATGCATTGACAGAAGTTCCCCTTTGCTTGTAATGCAAAGTGTGATCAAATGTGTGATTTTTTAACGCTTTATGGAGCACATGCATCGAAGCTTCTCAGCTGTGCTTGTGCTAAGAAAAGGAAACATTTTAAAAATAACGTAACACAATTGTCAATGTAACCTTTTGTAAGTAGTGCCTGGAGGATTCAGTGTGGAGAAACTGTAGAGACAGCGTGTGTATTAACTTGTGGATTTTTCTGTGTGTATTTGGTGGCAGCGTCACAAAGTCACTTCCGTAACACTTCGATAGCAGCGGAGCTCAGCTCAGAGCAAAATGAGGTGAATGGGAGGGGGGATGATGAAGTGACTCCTTCACCCACCTTAACTGTCAATCTCCCACAAACACAGTCTCTCGGAATTTGCATAAGCATAGCCCTGCACCAGCAATTTTAACTTAGTTACAAAGTGATCAAAACTCTTGTTTATATCCTGCTTCCTCTCATTAAACTTGTATCCCGCATTATCCGTGGGCATGACAAACGCCAGCGGCAGCCTGTCTATGAATTTAATTTAAAGTTTAGGTTTACACCGTGCTTGTTTCCGAAGTAGCAGCACTCATGAATATGGTTGTATATGTCACTCGCTCGCTTCTTATTGTTTCGCTGCCTTCTCAATTATATAATGCATGTTTTCTTCAGCGCTTTTTGGAGCTCTTCCTGATTTTCTATGTACTGCGTTGACAGTCAGTTCACGTGATTACGTGGGAGGCGTGATGATGTCACACGAAACTCCGCCCCCATGGCTTTTGAGCTCAACTCCATTACAGTATATGGAGAAAAATAGCTTCCAGTTATGACCATTACACATAGAATTTCTAAATAAAACCAGCCCAGCTTTTGTAAGGAAGCTGTAAGGAATGAGCCTGCCAAATTTCAGCCTTCTACCTACACGGGAAGTTGGAGAATTAGTGATGAGTCAGTGAGTCAGTCAGTGAGTGAGTGAGTCAGTGAGGGCTTTGCCTTTTATTAGTATAGATGCACAAACATACCTATAGTATATCATTGAGGAATTTTTTTTCAATACGTAATACAGTTTTAAACACATTGTAATAATACATATTTTAACAAAAATAATTTTATATTTACTGTATATAAAGTAATGCACTCGTTTTACTTACTTACCCAGTTATATTAGATATATTAAGCAGAAGCAGTAGCAGGAGCAGATCATTTTGGAGACATAACGAAGGGCTTGACTACACACAAAGATAAACACAAAAGAGCACAAACGTTAACTCTTTACACAGCGAAATACGTTGATGCTGAATGAGCGAGACGAGACTTCCTGGTTAACGCACCGCAATCAAATTCGGCGCTCCGTCGCTGAGCCAATCAGCACACAGGAACTTAACTGCGTGCTCTGATTGGGTAGCTTCTCATCCATCTGCCAATAGCATCCCTTCTATGAAATCAACTGGGAAAACCAACTGAGGAAGCATGCACCAGAAATAAAAGGACCCATGGTCCGCAGAAATCCATGAATCAGCGAAAAATCTGTGATATATATTTAGATATGATTACATATAAAATCCGCAATAGAGTGAAGCCGCGAACGTCAAAGTGCAATATAGAGAGGGATTACTGTATACCAAAAATTTACAACAGAGAAGATGGAACCAACCGTAAATGGTTGACTTTCTGTGAAAAAAATCAGCCTCTCTACTGTACTGTATGTCTGGCATTTGCTCCTTTTTCTAGTGATAGCCCTTTCATAAAGGGAGGCACCAAAGAATAGAGTAGCATGAAAAAAGTAAGATACACAAAGATAGTGCAGATGCCTACTTTCTGAAATACAAATGCCAGATGTCAGAAGCCAATTGATCAGCAACCAAATATCATTACTCGTTGAACAAGTTAAAAAGAAATGTCAGGTGATGGAGCGTGTAGTTGATGTTATAAAAGTTATTGGCAAATGTGGCCTTAGCTTCAGAGGTGATAAAGAAGATCCTGCATATAGCTTAGAAAACATTGCTGTTAACCTTGGAAATGTCCTTGAACTGATTTTGCTATTAAGCAAAAATGACATTTGCCTTCAGCAGCATATAAATGCCTGCATAGAAAGTAGCAAAAAGCAGCACAAAACTGGCATAAAGGACAGAGGCTCTTTAGTTACCCTGCTGTCTAAGGACATGTTCAGCAAAGATGTGGATGTAATCAGTCAACTCATAAAGAGAACAATAGCAGAGGAAGTTAGACACGCTGGCATGTTTTCTGTTCAGATAGACACAACGCAGGATATCAGCTCTAAAGATCAGTGCTCTATCATATTTAAATATGTAACGGATGTCATCCATGAAAGACTGATTGAGATATTGGACTGTGAGTCATCTGCAGGGCAGCATTTTGCAGAAAAAAGCGCAGGAGAAGCTCAATATTGACATCAGCACATGTGTAGGCAATTCAACAGATGGTGCAGCTAATATGCAGGGTCAGTATCAGGGGTTTTCTGCACTTCTCTCTGAGCTGTCTCCTTCTTAAATTCATGTATGGTGTTATGCACATCTTTTAAATCTTGTCCTTGCAGACACAACAGGTAGTGTTGTGGAAAGTGCCTCCCTCTTCTCATTGTTTATGAAATAGCAGTTTTCTTGAGTGAGTCATACAATCGCATGCAGAAATGGGAACTGATGAGTCAGGACACACACCACAAAAGACTTTGCCCAATAGGGCACACAAGGTGGTGGGCTAAGGGTCAGGCACTAAGCAAAGTATTTGGGTTGTTTGGGAATCCTCAGAGAGCCTTTTTTTGAAGGGGTTTTTTAATTTACACACCATTGTAGAGGACAGTGCACAAAAGCCAACTGTCAGGGCCAAAGCAAAGGGATTCATAGGAGGCCTTCTGAAGTATAAAACAGTGCTCACTGCTCAAATTTTCCTACGCATTTTTGAACAGACATCTCCTTTATCAAAATACTTACAAACAAATGGAATGGATATCATCACAGCTCAACGGCTGGTTGCAGGGACAGAGGACAGTCTCAGGATGCTAGGGACTTTGAAGGAGTTAAGTGTGCAGCTGATAAGTTTGTGCAGTGGGCTAACAGAAAGCTGCAGGAGGAAGAAAAGTGTGAGCTGGTGGTGCATACTGCCCTTTCTGAGTGAAGGGTTGGAAAAAAGAAAAAAATGCCAGGGAAGCTTGCAGAAGATGAGCCATTAGCATCAGCTATCACTTACTTCACTGTTAATGTACACAATATCATTTTAGACATAGTGACTGACAATATCCATAGAATGTTTTCTGCTAATGCAAAACTTGGTTCAGATTATGCCCTCTGGATCCTAGAAACTTTGCTCATGTGAGAGAAAATGGGCTTCCGAGTTCAACTCTGGAAGAAATAAGCAAATGTCTGCTTATGTTTGACAGCAGAGATACAGTTGGCACATTATGTGGTGAACTGTGCATCCTTGCATTCCAGTGGGAGAAGTTAAAGATGTCCCCCATGCTGTGTTACATTGTCACACAGCCAGTGAAATGTCACAAGAAAGTCAGGAGGATCTTTCCACAGAACAGCAAGATGCTGAATTAGAAAACAAAACCTGTAAAAACTGCACCATTTGTGTGTATCTCATTCTCTCCCACTACAATCTTCTAACTGATGCATACCATGTGATTGGACTGGCCTACAAGTTGTTATTAACACTGTCCATCACACAAGTAGCCTGTGAGAGAAGCTTCTTAACAGTAAAGTTGATAAAAAACAGGCTCAGAAGCACTTTAGCCCAAAAGAACATGGAATCATAGATGCTCATGCGCACTGAGAAAGAAATCCTCATGTCTTTGGACAATGATGTAATTATAAACAAGGTTGCAGAAACCAGTTCACTGCTCAGGCATTCATTAATCCTTTAAAGTTAGCCATGTGTTCACGAAGATACAGAGGAAAAACATTTTACAAGAAAGTTGCACTGAATAGCAAACAAGCAAAGAACAGTGCAAATCTTTTTGTTTTATTTGATCTATTTGTGGTTAAGGGTTGGATATTTAGAAATGTAAAACACAGAAGGAAGAAATTTATGTTGTCATTTTAGACATTGTTTTTGACAATGTGTCATTGCATCATTGTGTGACTCATTTGCTTACTTGTGAAAATAAATCAGAATTTGTGAAGTATTATTTTCTTTAAATGGTAAGTGATATTTAAGAAAAGTATTGCTAGAGAGAATAATGTAGTGTTTATATATATATATATATATATATATATATATATATACAGTATATATATAGGAACAACCTCAGAGATCTCTGTCCAGAAGGGCGCAGTCCAGGAACAGCTAAGATACTGCAAAGAACCCTCAAGCTCCCAGGAGGACCGGAGCTTGAAGTGAACATGAAACCACCCATGTGAAAGAAAGAGTGAGCTGAGAGATTTAAAAATAATATGTGGGTGTATACTGTATATAGTGGGCTGGTCTGAGGCATGAAACACCCGGGCTGAAAATAAGCTCCACTCCGGCCCTGCCCTGAAGCCTACAAAAAAACTCATAATCTTGGGCCACCTTGAATTCCTTCATACCTCTGTAGTTGTGTCTTTTTTTTTGTGAATATGTCAATCAGCACAAGCAGCAAGCAGCCTATTATCCCATCCCCCCACCACCACAGCTCAAGTTGTAGAAAAATGTCTTTTAGTTCAAGTGTGTTTATCTGGGTGTGAGGTGCCTGGAGTTGTATAGGGTAAATAATATATCGTTATTAGGAATAGGAATGTTTGCTCCAACAGTCTAAAGCAGGGGTTCTCAACGTTGGTCCTGGGGACCCCTGTCGCTGCAGGTTTTTGTTCCAACCAGCGTCTGTTTTTTATTTATTTTTTAATTTTTTTTATTAATTTTATTGCAATCCATACAAAGCAATCAAGTTTTTACAAAAAGACAAATTGAGCTAAGAACAGATCGATCCCCACCCCTGAGAGAGAGAGCAAGCCAAACGGCGTAAAATTTAAGGCTTGTAAACATACCTAAATTAATAAATTCTCTGTGCTTTATGGACTTATTTTAAAATATTACTGATTAGATCCTGCCATGTTTTAAAAAAAGTCTGTACGGCTCCTCTAACTGAGTATTTGATTTTTTCCAATTTCAAATAGTATAACACATCGGTTTCCCACTGACTTAAAAGAGGAGAGTTTGGGTTCTTTCAGTTTATCAGAATAAGTCTGCGTGCCAACAGTGTAGTGAATGCAATCACAATTTGTTTGTCTTTCTCCACTTTAAGCCCCTCTGGAAGAACACCAAACACAGCTGTTAATGGGTTAGGAGGGATTGTGAGTCCAAGGCTGTCTGAGAGGTAATTAAAAATTTTTGTCCAGAATAATGTTAATTTGGTGCAGGCCCAGAACATGTGACCCAGTGAGGCTGGGACTTGGTTGCAACGTTCGCAGGTTGGATCATGCCCTGGAAACATTTTGGAGAGTTTTAGTCGAGACAGATGTGCTCGATATATAATTTTAAGTTGTATAATTGTATGCTTTGCGATATGGAGCTTGAGTGAATTCTCTGCATTGCTACTTTCCACTCCTTTTCTGATATATTAATTGAGAGATCTTTTTCCCAGTGTCCTCTTGGATCTTTGAAAGGGAGGGATTGTAAAATGATTTTATATATTGTAGAGATGGAGTCTAAGTCCTTGAGATTGAGCAATATTTTTTCCAGCATGGATGAGGGTGCAAGATGAGGAAAATCCTGTTTTTAATTGAACTCCTGGGCTAATTAAGTGAACTGATAATTCCCAAGTTCTGTGTTTAAGGAACAATATATTAATTAGAAAACTAAGTTTGCTAAAAAAAATAATATTAAAATGTATGAAGCAGTTATACAGGAATAATGTATTTTTTTCTTTTTAACAGTATTTTCATCTTGATTTTCATTCTACTTTTCTAGGTGTTCTAATTGTTTAATTAATCCATTATTTACTAATTAGTGGGTCTGACTGTAAAGTAGCTGCAGCCTTTGATTATTCAGTGTTGTTTGCCTGGGTGTCTGCTCTGCTCGTTTTAAGTTGTCATTATTAAGATACAATGAAGGGGGAAAAACTGCACGGAGAAAGGGCAAAGTAAAATGAAATCAACAGAAGAGAGTTAAGCAGTTAAATCTACAGCAAAAGCAGAAAAAATTATAAAAGGCTTATAAATGTAAAAATCATGCTGCTATGCTTTTCTGAATGTCGAATAAAAGAAAAAAAAATACCAGCTAATTAAATGAGATCAGTGTTATCAGGTGTTGTCACTGATTAGGAATCTGGTTGGAACAAAAACCTGCAGCCACAGGGGGTCCCCAGGACTGATGTTGAGAAACCCTGGTCTAAAGGCATGCAGGTTAGGTGAATTAGAGATCGTAAATTGGCCCTAGTGTGTGACTGGGGTGTGTGTGTGTTTTTACTCTGAGATGGACTGGCACCCTGCTCAGAGTTTGTTCCTGCCCTGCACCCTACACTAATGGGGAATAGGCTCCAGCAGACCGCTGTGACCCTGTTTAGGCCTAAGCGGGTTAGAAAATGACAGACTGCCTGACAATAAATAGGTGGATTTGTGGAGTCAGCAAAATAATTTTAGATGGTGCTGTGGGCAGCTGAAGTTTAATGTGACTAAATTTAACAGTTTACCCATAGGAAGGAACAATATTATGTATAATAATATCATTAGGAGCCTGAAACTTTAAACTACAGATATGTGTTCCCACAAAAATTTTTCGGGCAGGATCAGGACTGAGGAATAAGGTGCAGGACTGAAATTAAATCAGTCTTTAAATATATTTTGTTTTTCCCTTTCAGCCACCATTTTAAGCACTATGTACCAACACAGCACATAGACAATGGAACATAGTAGGTACATATTAGGTACTCTTCCTAGGTTAGACGTAAACTGCATGATAGTGGAAGGCAATTGAAAGGGGCATTGCCTGTCTTGAACAAGCTCTTAAAAGTGATTTTATATCCATTAAAATGACAAAAGGAAAATGTTATGTATGACAGTTAATTTACATTCTATTTAATAAGTGTGGAAACCAGCTGTTTCTTGTTGCAATGGACGTTTAACACTGCATTATCACATTTCAGGCACCACTTGCCATAGCATGAACTAAATGATCATTCACTACAATCAAAAAAGTGGCAGATGACTGCAAACATCTAAATATAACTGTATTTGTTAGAATATCTGACCATATGACACAATCTTTGGCAAAAGTGTTATTGAATTTACAACAATCACAATTGATACATGCATGCATTTCTGAGGGGGTTCCACTGGATTTGTGGGACCCAACTCAATTATTTGAAGTACTGTGTATAATTTTAGTGATGCTTGTTGGAGTAAGGGTAATGTGTGCTTAAGTGGGTGGAGTAGAAATAAACCTTTAGAATGCGTTTAGGAGGTATGTTAACATATCATTGGAGGTTTATTGAATCGCTCTTTGTCTCATCCCTCACCTGGGACCAGTTTGCCTTGGGTGGCCCTACCAGGGGCATAAAGCCCCGGACAACATAGCTCCTAGGATCATTGGGACACGCAAACCTCTCCACCACTATAAGGTGACTGTTCACCCATGGGGCTCGGCCGGGCACAGCCCGAAGAGGTAACGTGGGTCCTCCTCCCCATGGGCTCACCACCTATGGGAGGGGCCAAGGAGGTTGGGTGCAGTGTGAGTTGGGTGGTGGCCGAAGGCGGGGACCTTGGCCGTTTGATCCTCGGCTACAGAAACTGGCTCTTGGGACGTGGAATGTCACCTCTCTGAAGGGGAAGGAGCCTGAGCTAGTGCGTGAGGTCGAGAGGTTCCGGCTAGATATAGTCGGACTCACCTCGACGCACAGCTTGGACTCTGGAACCAATCTCCTTGAGAGGGGCTGGACTCTCTACCACTCTGGAGTTGCCCCCGGTGAGAGGCGCCGAGCAGGTGTGGGCATACTTATTGCCCCGACTGGAGCCTGTGCATTGGGGTTTACCCGGGGAGAGGGTGGCCTCCCTCCGCCGGGTGGGGAAGGGTCCTGACTGTTGTTTGTGCGTATGCGCCCGAACAGCAGTTTGGAGTATCCACCCTTTTTGGAGTCTCTGGAGGGTTGCTAGAGGGCATACCTTCTGGGGATTCCCTCGTTTTGCTGGGAGACTTCAATGCTCACGTGGGCAATGACAGTGAGACCTGGAAGGGCGTGATTGGGAGGAATGGCCCCGATCTGAACCCGAGCGGTGTTTTGTTATTGGACTTCTGTGCTCGTCACGGATTGTCCATAACGAACACCATGTTCAAGCATAAGGGTGTTCATATGTGCACTTGGCACCAGGACACCCTAGGCCTCAGGTCGATGATCGACTTTGTGGTGTGTCGTGGACTTGCGGCCATATGTCTTGGACACCTGGGTGAAGAGAGGGGCGGAGCTGTCAACTGATCACCACCTGGTGGTGAGTTGGCTTCGATGGTGGGGGAGATGCGGTCAGACCTGGTAGGCCCAAGCGTGTTGTGAGGGTCTGCTGGGAGCGGCTGGCAGAGTCCCCTGTCAGAAGTAGCTTCAACTCCCACCTCGGCAGAACTTCAACCCGTCCCGAGGGAGGTGGGGACATTGAGTCGAATGGGCCATGTTCCGTGCCTCTATTGTTGAGGCGGCTGACGGAGCTGTGGCCGCAAGGTGGTGGTGCCTGTCGTGGCGGCAATCCCGAACCCGTTGGTGGACACGGCGGTGAGGGATGCCGTCAAGCTGAAGAAGGAGTCCTATAGGACTTTTTGTCCTGTGGGTCTCTGGAGGCAGCTGATAGGTACCGGCAGGCCAAGCGGACGCGGCTTCGTTGTTGCTGAGGCAAAACTTCGGGCATGGGAGGAGTTTGGAGGCCATGGAGAGCGACTTTGGACGGCCGAGGAGATTCTGGTCCACCGTCCGGCATCTCAGGAGGGAAGCAGTGCAGTGTCAACACCGTATATGGTGGGGATGGTGCGCTGCTGACCTCGACTGTGGGTCGGTGGGGGGAGTACTTCGAAGACCTCCTCAATCCCACTAACATGCTTTCCAATGAGGAAGCAGAGCCTGGGGACTCTGAGGTGGGCTCTCCCATCTCTGGGACTGAAGTCACCGAGGTGGTTAAAAAACTCCTTGGTGGTAGGGCCCGGGGTGGATGAGATCGCCGGAGTTCCTTAAGGCTCTGGATGTTGTAGGACTGTCTTGGTTGACACGTCTCTGCAACATCGCATGGACATCGGGACAGTGCCTCTGGATTGGCAGACCGGGGTGGTGGTCCCCTCTTTAAAAGGGGACGGAGGGTGTGTTCCAACTATAGAGGGATCACACTCCTCAGCCTCCCTGGAAAAGTCTATTCGGGGGTTCTGGAGAGGAGGGTCCGTTGGATAGTCGAACCTCGGATTCAGGAGGAACAGTGTGGTTTTAGTCCTGGTGGGGAACAGTGGACCAGCTCTTCACCCTTAGCAGAGTCCTGGAGGGTGCATGGGAGTTTGCCCGACCGGTCTACATGTGTTTTGTGGACTTGGAAAGGCATTGACCGTGTCCCTCGGGAATCCTGTGGGGGTGCTCGGGAGTATGGGGTACGGACCCCTGATAAGAGCTGTTGGTCTCTGTACAACCGGTGTCAGAGCTTGGTCCGCATTGCTGGCAGTAAGTCGAGCCCGTTTCCAGTGAGAGTTGGACTCTGCCAGGGCTGCCCTTTGTCACCGATTCTGTTCATAACTTTTATGGACAGAATTTCTAAGCAACCAGGGTGTTGAAGGGGTCGGTTTGGTGGACTCAGGATTGGGTCACTGCTTTTGCAGATGATGTTGTCCTGTTTGCTTCATCAGGCCGTGATCTTCAGCTCTCTCTGGATCGGTTCGCAGCTGAGTGTGAAGCGGCTGGGATGAGAATCAGCACCTCCAAATCCGAGAGCATGGTCCTCAGCCGGAAAAGGGTGGAGTGCCCTCTCAGGGTTGGGGAGAGATCCTGCCCCAAGTGGAGGAGTTCAAGTATCTCGGGGTCTTGTTCACGAGTGAGGGAAGAATGGAGCGTGAGATCAACAGGCGGATCGGTGCGGCATCCGCAGTGATGCGGCTCTGCATCGGTCTGTCGTGGTGAAAAAGGAGCTGAGCCGTAAGGCAAAGCTCTCAATTTACCAGTCGATCTACGCTCCTACTCTCACCTATGGTCATGAGCTATGGGTAGTGACCGAAAGAACGAGATCGCGAATACAAGCGGCTGAAATGAGTTTCCTCCGCAGGGTGTCTGGGCTTTCCCTTAAAGATAGGGTGAGAAGCTCAGTCATCCGGGAGGGGCTCAGAGTAGAGCAGCTGCTCCTCCGCATCGAGAGGAGTCAGATGAGGTGGCTCGGGCATCTGATCAGGATGCCTCCTGGACGCCTCCCTGGTGAGGTGTTCGGGCACGTCCAACGGGAGGAGGCCCCGGGGAAGACCCAGGACACGCTGGAGGGACTATGTCTCCCGGCTGGCCTGGGAGCATGGGATTCTCCGGAAGAGCTGGAAGAAGTGGCGGGGAGGGAAGTCTGGGCCTCTCTGCTTAAGGTGCTGCCCCCGCGACCCGACCTCGGATAAGCGAAAGAGGATGGATGGATGGATGGATGTTAACATATCACCCAAATACAGGTCTCTTCATAAACCATGTAGGAATCTTAGTCAACTCATCATTGTTCTCATCAATTTAGTCAGTGTAAAAATCAATTAAGAATAACAGAATACTAGGTTACATGGCACACAGTGTGAAAAAAGGTGCAATCCTCGTGAGAGGCCTCATCTGTAATACTGTGCAGTAGAAGTGTATTGGGTAGTAGCATTTTGAGAACCTACAAAACAGAAACGTGATATTTTGAAAAAAATGGATTGTTCTTGTTAGGACTTTTATGTTCCTCTTTATTAATAAATTTCTTTATTTCCAAAACTGGTTACACTGCTAACTAGTAGCACTAACTGTGCTTGTAAACACTAACTGAATACAACATCTTTTAATCAGAAAAATTATCAGGCATAGCTAAATGGGTGACTGAATAAACTGAGAATCTGTGTTTTAGGCTTAATTCATTTTGAAGTTTGAAGACTCTATGTTAAAAGAAAGAAACATAAATTAAAAAGTACAGAAAAATAAAAAGGAGCCAATTCAATTAGCGTCATTCACTTACACATAATACTCCTTGAAATGAAAAGTACTGAACTAAAGCTAACTTTTTCCATACTTCCATCTTGTCACAGCATGCATCATGATAACAGAAGCTGTCACCAACTAGACAAAAATAAAAGGTCTTCAGCGAGTTTTCCTTACCCATTTACTTCTTTAAAAATTTCTAGGTAAAGCTTCAACAACATTACTTGCAATTTATTTCAAAGCTAAGCCACATTCCTATTTTAAGTAGTGTCTCTGTTTTCAATCCGTTTAGTTTCCACAAGTGTTCTTAAATCTGTACTTTTCCATTGATCTGAAATGTAATTTGTCACTTAAGGATTTTATAAGCACCTGCTTCTGGTCTTCTCTGCTAAAGCCTACAGAGATTTAAATCCCTTAATATCATTTTAGTTTAACTTAATGTAATATAGCACTTCTTGGAACAGATTTATTGGAACTCACATGAGAGGTATAATCTTACAAATGTGTTTTTCTTAAAATATACACAAAACCAAGGGATAATCACAGTGAATGCTCAGAGGTCTACGAGATGGTGCTTGCTGTGAAAGGTTCTGTATAAATATTAAAATTTGAAGGCAACTTTTAATAGAAGTTGAACATGTAAATTAAAAAAAATTAATAAGGTTTTATCATTACAGTATAGCTTACAAAATCACAACATACAATAAAGAAAGTATAACAAGTGATAAAGTAAAAATGCAGTTTTTAATTACCAAAACATTTAGCAAGAATATTTTTGAATAGCACTTGTCACAGTTGGCAAAGCTTATTTAAAAACACATTTCCACTAACAATAAAATATTGAATTAATGAAACATATTTAATTATGGTTTGTCAAAAGACAGATGATTATATTTCTAAATGACATTAGTGCAAAGTGTTCTAGCCAAAACAATGACTTTTTAAAATGTATTCTCTCAAATAAGACCTCATTAGAAAGAAAAGCAAGCCGTTCAGATGCACAAAGCAGAGTTGAATCTAAGATACTACTCTGAAACTATGCATAATAAAATCAATAATTTGGAATATAACACAATGTAATATTCTCACACAAATATATTCTTAAACATAATATTATCTTAATCCAATTCAGAGTGCCAAAACTGAACAGAGATAAGTACTAAACAACAAAATACACTTTGCAATCAGCAACTGTCTTAACACTAGAATCCCTGAAGCCTATGAAAAAACTTGTTATCCTGGGCTATCTTAAATTACTTTGCACCTCTCCATTTTGTTTTGCAAATATGTCAATCAGCACATGCAGCAAGCAGACTGCTATCCCATTCCCCCCCCATACTGCAGTACAATTCGGACAAAAAGTTCTCCTAGCTCAAGTCTGTTTATCTTGGTATGAGGTGCTTGGAGTTGTATAGGGTAAATAATATATACATGTTCTTCATATAAAGACCATCAAGACACATAACCACAAACAGAACTTTGCACGGTACCTTGGCGAGCTCTGTTCCATTGAAGGACATGCGTGTGGAAGATTCGCTTACAGGATGATGGCCACCATGTTGCTTCATCCAAATGATGCCATCTTTCATCTTTATGCCTGGTGCAGCGGCGTTGTTCTTATGTGTGAGTGGACATTTCTTGTGGGGTGAGTTTCTGTTCTTTCTCCGATGTAGAACCCTCATCCTCATCTGAGTTCACCTCTGTTAAAGCACATGTTTATTTGAAAACAGCAGTGTCAGATCGGTTTGGTTGTGAACGTGACTGAGATAATTATATTGAATTATATAAAAAAAACAAAAAAAAAACTGCTAACCTTTACTAGTAGTACAAATTTACACTGGCTGTTACAGACAAATCAAATGTATGTTTTTGTTCTACTGTATATTGGTAACAATAAGAGCAGCTCAAAACACTAATTGTAGGAAGCACAAGGAATCAAACCCACGACCTCTTGATTACTGCTGCACCACCCAAGCAGTCATGTCAGCGTTGTACCCTAACCTGATTTCTTTTTATTCAGTTATTGGAAAGAGCAGCAGCTCGAGTTTGAACTCCTCCCTAATGTAAGTGCTTCTCATATTATCTCTAAGGATTAGACCGGACACTCTACAAAGGAAACTAATTTCTGCTTCTTGTATCCATGATCTACTTCTTTCACTCACTACCCACAGCTCGAGATCATAGATGAGGGTAGAAACATAAATCCACCAACTCCCTCTTCACCCCAACTGACAACGTCCTCATGACTTTGGATGCTGCACCAATCTATCTGTCAAGCTCCTTTTCCCTTCTTCCCTCATTTGTGAGAAAACCCTGAGATACTTGAACTCCACTGTTTGAGGCAGCACCTCATTGCCAACCTGCAGAGGGCACTCCACACTTTTCTGGATGAGAACCATGACTTTGGACTTGGTGATGCTGATTCTCATCCCAGTCGCTTCACACTTGCTGGAAAAACTACAAGTGCATGTCTGAGGTAAAAGCCCAGTGAAGCCAGCATGACCACATCATCTACAAAAGGCAGAGATGCAATCCTGTGGCAACCAAAATGGAAACCCTCCACACATTGGCTTCACCTAGAAGTTCTGTCCATAAAAATTATGAACAGAATCAGTGACAAAGGCCAGCCCTGGAGAAGTCCCACTTATACTGTGAATGAGTCTAATTTATTTACTCCAGGCAGTGTGAACCAAGCTTTCAGTCCAGTTGTACAGGAAACAAATAGCCCACAACAGATCACCTGGTACCCCAAACACCTAAAGCAACCCTCACAGGACACCAGGGGAGCATTCATATGCCTTTTCCAAGTCCACAAAGCACATGTAGATTAGTTAGGGATACTCCCATGAACCCTCCAGAATTCATGTGAGGATAAAATCCTATTTCAGTGTTCCCCAACCTCAACAAAATCCAAATTGCTCCTCTTAAATCAAAAGCTCGACCAAGAGCTGGATCCTCCTTTCTAGAACCCTGGTATAGGACTTCCCAGGAAGTTTTGGAAAGAATATCCTAATTACCCTATCCTGAAAAAGGTCCCAACGTCATCAGCAGACAAGGAGGTTTGGGGATGAAGTGGAGGAGGATTAAGAAGTGAAACGAATGCAGATAACAGTGTGTGTTGGTAGTGTTGTTAATTCTAGTCTGATAGAACTTTATCTTAGCAATGATGATGGCAGCAGTAAAGGATACAAGAAGGGATTGATACCTAGCCAGATCTGTCTGAGCCTTTGACAGGAAGGGCTTTCGCCTACAGGCCTGGAAAATAGAGGACAAACATTGTCAAGTCAGGAGGAAGGAGTTGAGAATAAGGTATCTATGGCAATGCTGGTGTCAAGAATGGACAAGTGGTCAGGAAGAGGGAGAGAAGAGGAGATTATGGAACAGAAATGAATGGGACAGAGGGAGCAGAGGTGATGGAAGAAGGATACAGTGGGAGAAGGAGAAGAGTGAGGTGAGGTAAGCATCCGAGAAAACTGAATGAAAAAGTAGTCAGACGTGTGTAGAGGAGTGACAGTTGTGTGAGAGGACTAGGTCAAGCAGATTGCCTGCCTTGTGAGTCGGTGGGGTTGGGTGCTATGTGATGTTGAAGGAGGAAAGAAGAATGCAAAAGTCATCAGCAGGAGGGCTGTCCAGGTGTGTGTTTAGGTCCCCAAAATTGGGAAGTAGTCTGCTGTCATCTGGGTGGGAAGTTAGCAATCCATCCAGGTCATCAAGAAAGATCCTGGGTAAACATGGAGGGTGATAAACAATAACAATGGTCATGTTAATTGGGAAGAAGACAGTAGTAGCATGATATTCAAAAGTAGTGAAATTACATACATTAACCAGAGAGGTGAATTTCCAGCTTTTAGATATAAGAATACCTGACCCCTACACCCCTACCAGTGGAGCAGCAGGAGTGAGAGAAGTTGAAAGCAGAGGAAAGTACTGTCGGTGTCACCATGTTTTCTGGTCAAATCTATGTCTCTGTCATAGATTTGGCAAAACCTGGAGTGTGCTTTGTTGACCAGAGACTAGCAATTCTACAAGTCAAAGAAGAGGCGAGTGTCTGAATTTGCAGCTTAACGCAATGGAAGGAGGTTTTTTGGGTTTCTCCCTGTCCTGCTAAAGTGGCGAAAGAAACATCTTGTGTTCATAACAGGAATGTATATTTGACACATGTTGAAGATGGCATTGTCAGGAAAACAAAAAAAACAGTACCTAGGTCAAGCAGGAGTGTCCATCACCATTCCCACAGCACCGTCTAGAAGCAGCCTGCATTCAACTTGTATAGTGAACTGTCTTGAAATGAAAGGGCATTCTCTCCCTCAGCACAGGAGGCTTCAGTCATTTGTTGTGTGTCAGGGTGGTGCATATTGACTTTTGCGTTTGGATTTTAATTAATGTTATTTAACTTTTTTAATCTGGTCTTTGCCTCATTCGTCTACACCACTGGTCTTGGTAATGAACTTCAAGATGCACAAGAGGAATCATGTTGGGGTCCTTGGAACATGGGACATCACATATCCTTTGATAATTGAATAAATAAATATTAATCTGGCATCACCACTACATCATCAATGAACCATCAATCAGCTCTTACCTAAAGTTACATTCAAATTAAGATAATGTGTCCTGAAGGCCCGAATATCATTGTACATAACTCCAGCCTTTAAATATATTAAACAAGAAACATTAATGACTATTTGGCCATTAAGATTCCCTTTGTTCAGTCTTGATATCATTATGCCTCTAATTTCTGGCACCTGCCATTTTCTTTTTAGGCTTACTGTGTTTGTAGCCTATGGGTTTGCTTTACCAATGCCAATTTGCTTTTGTACCAATACAGTTTTATTCCAGCTCTCTCCATCTACAGTATATCTATAAGTTAGTGCATTTTTCAATCATTTCTAATTACTGATCTCTTAAATTTGCAGTCATTTTAGTAAACACTACAACCAAATTTCCCTAGTCACCATTATTAACAGAAAGTCTTGATCCCAGAATTGACTGTTACTACCTTGTGTGTAGGCACAAGGCCTATTCTTCAGAGATCATTGGTTTCACTTCCATGCCAGTCCCCCAACACAATTCTATAGTGTGGTTTAAAAAATGTAGTACATGTGCTTTCAAGATTTTCAGGTTATTGAGTTCCCTCTTTAATCAAAAATTGATGAATTAGTGCAAGTTGTTCGTATGATTATACATTACTTATTGTGCTACCCATCTAAGCTGGGTTGAAATCTAAGTTAAGTAATCAATGTAGATCTCAGAGTATTCATCAGTAATGTTTGCAATGTACCATTGGAATGTATTTTATAATGCATGTAAACAATAAAATGCATTGCACTTTCCCTTCCAACAGTCTGTAATTCATAGACATCACACGTTTGGATCATGCCAAGCTAGACAGAGAATATGTGACCTGCGCACAAGTGATGAAAATTGCATGTTTGTGTAACTTCGTTTACTTGACAGTCATCATCATTTTAATTTATATAATTCCTGCAGAACCTTCCTTTTAACCATAGTGTAACCAAGTTTATCACCCTTACAGTTGCTGTAGCCTGATAACTTTCATTACCAGCACATGGAATGTATGTAGTAATGAAATGCATTGCATTTGTCATTCCAACAGATGGCGCATCACAAACATTACTTTTACACTTCCCATGCCCATGACTTAACACCTGGACGGACACACAGATACACGCAGACACTTGCCATTTTATTAAGGTAGATATGGAACATATTGCTTGAAAGGTTGCAATTAAATACATTTACTAGTATTTTTTATAACTGTTTGTTTTTCAATTTTTTTTTCTTACAATGCATTGCTTAGATTAAAATTAACCAGGAAAAATGGGTCCTGATGATACATTGTTGACTACAAGTGCTTGAAGAATATCACTTAATAATAATAAGTAATAATAATAAGTAATAGGTGGTTGATGCACTAGATCACTAGTTTAGTTCTCACTGTCTTGACATCTTTTAGTCCCATAGCGGAAATTAAAGAAAAACAATCTATCAATCAATTTTCCAACTTGCTTATCCATTATAGAGTCAGTTTATAATTGTGAATTCTCAACAATACACTCCTTAAACTTTGTGAAAGATATATTTCTTGGAATTATAATCCTAATTTATGGAAATGTCTGTCATTCAAGATATTGCACTACTGAAAACGATTCATTAACATGATCGAAAAGTGACCTTTCTTCTTGCGTGTACAGTATGTTACCCCTTCTTACCAGTTAAAGCAGACTGTTGTCACTACATAAATAATGCAAGTACTCACTACAAGCAATGCATTTTTTCTTGTGAAGCTGAGAAACTGTTAGATGGTAGGGATTGCTGTACATTAAAGCAATTTCACATAACAACTTGCTAATAACCAAATCTTAAACATGCAGGACAGAAGTTTTTTTTACCCCTAGTTCTAGTTTTCCTCAACACAGTTTTACACTTATTGCGATGCCTATACTAGCATTTTCTTTCATATTCATGTATATACTGAATGGTGTCATAGACTAAAGTTTCCAGTTTTTGCTGAACTATTGTCAGTGCCAAATTCAAAATGTTCTTTTACTACATCTGCTGTTCACTGCACTTCTGCATATTCTGAACAAAGGGCAGATGGTCAGAGTGAAGTGACTCTTTAAAAATAGCATCCTTGTGGACTTGTTATCTGTATGATGACATAAGTTAAGCTTAACCAGTGGCATTAATTAAGACATTTCCATTAGGACTGTGGTGGGCTGGTGCCCTGCCCGGGGTTTGTTTCCTGCCTTGCGCCCTGTGTTGGCTGGGATTGGCTCCAGCAGACCCCCGTGACCCTGTAGTTAGGATATAGTGGGTTGGATAATGGATGGATGGATGGATTTCCATTAGAATGAATTCTAAATATACAGTAGAGCAGGAAATTAAATGAGCTATAAAATTTCAAAGACGGCTCTCAGAACATTTGGGAAAAGGTAACAAAAGTAAAACAGAAACAAGCCTAGTTTTGTCTGGATCCTGGCTCTAGTAGAAAAGAGACACTGATAATGAAAAAAATATTTTCCTACAGGTCTGTCATCAAAGAACAGATGAAAGAATTAGCCAAACTGAACAACATGAGAGCTTTTATATTGTGATTATGTGTGATTACAAAGTATGCATTTTGTAAAGTATCAGTCCATAATGAATTTCTGAATAATGTCTAAACTAGTTACAGTATCTCTAACTACACACAAGTAAAGTAATAGTGAATAATAAGTTGTCTTGAACACTTGAAAAAAGTATCTCAAATCTAGCCAGATGACTTGCTTCATTGTGCACTCCAGTTTTCTAGTGAATCCAGGCTGTGAATTTATGCTCAGTTATAAATGAAGAAAATATATGAAACACATACACAAGTATAAAAGTCTGCTCCTGTGTAGCCAGCATGAAAGATTATTAGAAACTGATTTATTTTCTACTCATCTTCAATCTGTGCTGCAGAGTGAGGATCTCATATAGCAGCTTTAGTTTGAATCAATCAGCCCACAGTCTGATAGTGACCTAATGTGAATTCTATTTATTGGGAAATTATTCTATCTTCAAAAGTTCCAATATTTTTCACTAAAGTGGCAATGAATTAAAAGTTAATGTTTTACATATCATAAAAAGAGCCTCCCATAAAAACAGCCTTTTAGGATCCTTTGTATGATAAAATTAAATATTAGCAGCAAATGTAGAAAGCTCTAGAGATTATTCATTAAGGTAATCTGAAGTTAATTGTAACCAGGAAAGCATGAATCATTAGGACATTGTCAATCTAACATTTCTGTGGACATGCAGCTCTTTAACTGGAAAACCTATTGGTATAAATGGAAGCAGTTTTAAGACCTGCAAATAAATTAATTTTCCCAGGAGAACTTTTAGTGTTAAGCTTGATTCACTCTGAATGACTTACAGTAAATGTCTTAATTGATTTTTCTTGAATAAACAAATCTAATGATAATTATGGTTTGTTTTCTCTTGGTACAGAGCTCTCTTGAGAGATTTAAGATTACAGTGCATTAACAGCTTTACTATGCCAGATCTAAGCACATATTAAACATTAGTTAGTGTCATTGGAGCTTTGCATGCATTTTGTTTGCAGCCTTTTTTTAAGTAAGAGTAGTGTGCATTAAGAGTGTTGTGCAATGCAGTGTTACATGATGTGTTTAAATACCCCCATGTTCTAATGTTTTCTTTTTTTTCTTTTTAACTACACAAAAAAGGCACACTATTATTATTGGGTATTGAGAAACTTGCATGAGTGCATGTAAGTGTTCTTTGTGATGGAAGGGCACCCCATTCTTCAGTCTATAATATATCATCAGTTCATTCATTTAATTCAGGTCTGGTTGGCTCTGGAGCCTTCCTCTGCAGCTCTGAATGAAAGAGTGGAGACATTCATGCACACACTTACAGTATGCATGCCCACTCATACAACACTCATACAAGACCAGTTCAGAGTTGTCAATGAACCTTACATGTATGGACTGCAGAACCATTTATTACCATGATACTGCAATGTAGGTCTCTAAATATATGATAAATAATGAATTCTATCAAATTTAAAAATATATATTCTGTAAAAATGTAATATACATGTGGTGCAGGGGAGTAGGAAATTTTGTAACTAGGTGTTGGAGACCCTGGGGCATTGGCAGTTGTTTGGGATCAATGCGACCTCGTTTAGAACCCCTTGCCATTAGTTATAATGGAGCAGTGGAGTGGTGCACAAAAAGCATTCACTGTGAAAGCCTTTTACAAGAATGATGATAGTGTGACTGCTGTGCTAAGGGAATTTCGGCATCATTACCAGTTAGGACGTCTTGATCATGTACTATCTGCTCATCCGATTACAACATGGGTGAGTAATTTCGAAGAAACTGGTTCAGCCTTAAAAAGGAAGTCCCCAGGTAGAGCCACGTCACATATTGCCCAACAATCGATAGCAGCTATTCAACGATTGCTTGGAAGGTGTGTCATTTCACGCAACTGTGACATTCCATGGTCTCCGAGATCCCCAGATCTCACTGTTTGTGATTTTTTTTTCAATGGGGACATCTTAAAAGCCAAGTGTACCGCACACTTCCTGCAACCATTGCTGAACTAAAAAGGAGGATTGAAGAGGAAATCGCTGGCATTCCTCTTGACATGTTACATTGAGCAATGCACAATATCCACAACAGAATGTGTACGGAGAAATTAATGACACCTTCATGATGTTTTCTTCAAAACATAAAAAGAATATTGAATGAATATTGATTACCGCCATTAATTGCATATCCTGTACAATACATTTCATCATTAAATGTATTTTGTATTGAACATAAATTGAAAATTTCCTGTTTCTCTGCACCACCCTGTTTTATTATCAACAATAACTCTGACAAAAATGTAAGCAAACTGTTAATTACTTTATTTTGACCACCAACATAACTAAAAGTCTGCCACTGAATGAGAGTCCTTGAAGCATGGTATCATACAAAGTGTAGGCTTAGAAGCATGTGGGCCACAAGTATAACACATTTCTTTGCACTGTTCATGCTTGATGCACACAACCCACCTGGTAGTTGATAACTGCACTCTGTGGGAGGCAGAATGTGTGTGTGGTCTGTGTGGTGACAGTCAAGACTAGTCGAGACCTTGTAATGAAGAAATGCCTTCAGGGCAGCTATCTGCATTAGTATCAGTCCCTACAAGTTCCACATCATCCAATTAATTCACACTATCTTGATTACTGTCATTATCATCAAAATATTAATCTTGCAACAAATCTAGTTGTTTCAAAACATCAGCAGCTTTATACCTTTTTCGCAATGACATAATTACGGACTGTCCACTTATAGCACTGTTTTCCACATGTTGCAGCTTCTATAGTGAATGAGTTATATCATATGTTGTGCCTTGACAGGCTCAATGAGATACGACTTACTGTAACTTGTACCTTGTACCTTGTATTCAAAGTGTTAAGATGATGTGATGGACTAGAGTACCTGGAAGAAAACCAATGCAGACACAGGCCCAAAATAAACACTTCACAGACAGTGACAAGTCAAGGATTTGAAACCAACCTTCTCAAACTAAGAGGAAGCAGCCCTTAGTAAAGCAGTATCAATCAATCAATCAATCAATCAATCAACATTTATTTATATAGCACATATTCATACAAAAAAATGTAGCTCAAAGTGCTTTACAAAATGAATAGAAAAATAGAAGACACAATAAAAAATAAACATAGGTCAACATTAATTAACATAGAATAAGTAAGGTCCGATGGCCAGGGTGGACAGAAAAAACAAAAAAAAAACTCCAAAGGCTAGAGAAAAAAAATAAAATCTGTAGGGGTTCCAGACCACGAGACCGCCCAGTCCCCTCTGGGCAATCTACCTAACATAAGTCAAACAGTCCTCTTTGTATTTAGGGTTTTCATGGAAGGACCTGATGATGATGGTCACGTAGATTCCTGGCTTTCAGTTCATCAATGTTGGTGCATCATGATGCTTTGAGTAGGTGGTGGTAGCGCAGGCCGCCACCACAAAGAAAACGGAAAAAGAAACAGAAGAGAGAGTTGGGGTCAGTACGGATTTTAGTGTCTGTTTGGAGTGCCTATCATAGATTTCATAGGACATCGCAGTTCAAAAGAGGGTGTGATTCTTTTGCCTTCCAAAATTTCTGCTGTCACCGATTTTCCACAACCCCGCACCATACGCACCCTCCACGCATTCTTGGGCATGGTCAGTCTCTACCACCGCTTTATTCCTTGGACAGCACTCATTATGCAACCTTTATATGAGGCACTACAGAACCAGTCCACGAAATCCCCTGTCACATGGTCTAGACAACAAACGTGCTTTAGCTGACGCAGCCATGCTTGCACACCCGCTGCCTGACGGTCCACTTGCTCTTACAACTGACACATCAGACCATGCAGTGGGTGCAGTGTTTGAACAGTGGGCTGATGAAGCATGGCAGCCATTAGTGTTTTTCAGCAGACATTTACAGCGCAATGAACGCAAGTATAGCACTTTTGACCGGGAAATACTGAGCTTGTACTTGGCCATTCGATATTGTCGACCACAAACCACTTGTTCTCACAATGTTCAGGGTCACTGAGCCGTGGTCTGCCCGACAGCAATGACACTTGACTTACATATCAGAGTTCACAACAGACATCCAGCATGTCGAAGGTAAGAAGAATGTGGTGGCTAACTGTCTCTCTCAGCCCGCATTAGCAACCATACACATTGGAATTGACTACTCCTAGCTGGCAGCTGACCAAGCTGAGGACCCAGAGGTCCAAGCTCTTCACTTGGCAGAAACTGGTCTGCAGTTGTCAGAGGTGCAGTTAGATGGCAGTGCTGCGAAGCTCCTGTGTGACACCAGCACAGGTTATCCATGCCCAATTGCCCCCAGCAACTGGAGTTGGTGCATATTTGACACCATACACAGTCCCTCACATCCAGGATGAAAGGCATCCCAACGTTTGGTGGCAAGCAAATTTGTTTGGCAGGGCTTCGAAAGAGATGTTTGTAGCTGGCAGCGGCTTGTGTTGCATGTGAAAAGGCTAAAATACATTGCCTTTATCAACACTTGGGGCTTGCTTGGTTCGGCACGCCATCCCACATCACATCCGACCGAGATGCACAGTTCACTTCATAGTTCACGGCTCTGGGCTGCAATGGCACAAGACCTTGGGATGACCCTATACCACACCACTGCCTACCACCCCCGAGCTAACGGCCTTTGTGAGTGATTTCACCGGTCGCTTAAGTCAGCCCTCAAGGCCTCCATTACCAACGACAGCTGAGTCGACCATTTGCCGTGGGTGCTGTTGGGGTTACGTATGACTCCAAAAGAGGATCTGTAGGTCTCATCCACTGAACTGGTGTTTGGCCAACCTCTCCATATACCCAGGGGTTTATCCTTCAGAGTTCTGCTCCCTAGACTGCATCCCAACACCAATATAGACTCCCAGAACACAGCAGTCACCATCCAGCCGGTACCTCCTGCCCAGCATGGCTCTTCTCATTCCTGGTTTCCATGCCACCTACAATCAGCAAAGTTTGTGCTTGTCCGGCACGAGGCACATCACAACCCACTGAACCCACCTTATGATGGCACTTTGTGAGTTATGGAATGTGAAAACAAAAAGCTCATTCTTGACATCGGTGGCAAATGGCAGACAGTTTCAGTGGATCGCCTCAAGCCTGTACACACAGTTTTTTTGACTCTTTTCCAGCTACTGTTGGTGACCTGGCACCTGCTTCCCCTAACACACCTGCACCTACTGGGCATTCAGATGTTAGTTCTCCAGGTCTGATCACAACCCCACCTAATCGCACTCGGACAGGGCGCATAGTGTGCACCCCAACAAAGTTGCATATGAATTCTGGGGGGACCTGTGTAGCAGCTGGAAGCGCTGTGCCTCTGAAGACACAATTCACATGCACTTCAGTGTGGGAGGAGGTGGGGTAATGAGGGAATAGGCAACAGTTGTATATAGTTAAAGCATGTTCAATAAACAATCAGTAGTTTTTGCCTGCATTAAGAAAATGTCTGACGTTCTTTCTTCACTGGGCACTACAATCTGTTGATTGCCTGTTGCACTTTTATAATGACTTCAGTTTTTATGCAGTTGCATCAGTTGCCTTGGATGTGATGGCAGTTGCTAGAAGTGAACAAACTTAAATGTAATTATAGCTGCATTTATATTATAATATTTCCACATTTCTGCAGCTGTTGCAAAGGTTCAGGCATTCAGTATGTTACATGCACCAAAAAACAATTCCGAAGTCCAAGCATTTTCATTTAAAAGTTTAAGTGAAATTCAAAGCAAAGCCAGATTGCACAAGAAGAGAAAATTTTATAACCACAAAAAGTAAAACTTTTTGCTTGTGATGTTTCTGTCTAAGGCTTAGATCTTTTAGTTACAATTCTGTAATTCTTTATTTCTTTTATTCTAGGGCATATTGTATAATATATAGTCAGACAACAGTATGCCCACATACCTTTCAATTTGCAAGCAATCTAACCTATCTTCCTAAATGTTAAGATCAGAATTTAGGCTGTGTCAAAAATGTTCCATTAACATTTTTGCAACATTTTACTAGGAATAAGATCTAGGGATAAAATCTATTCTTCTATTCTTGATGTTGCTATGTAAAAATAACTTTCTATTCTAGTTAAGAAAATACTTAAGTGAATTAACGTTTTTACATTGACTATTTTATAAAGTGAAAAGTTTGCTTATTGATCTTTTCCAGCCCTTGATAAAAGGAATGGCTAATACTGCACATTTTAAAAACAAAAATCTTCCCTTTAAAAATGTCAGGTACTAATCCTTGATTGTTAACAACAAATGTTCCTAGCAATACAATTAAAAATTATCTTTATTCAATTAAACACTACCAAAATCTACTGTTTCATTTTATGTACCAATTCATTTGGGCTCAGTACCAGTCATGTAGAGATATTGCTAAAGGCAGTTTGCATAACCTACAAATGAAATGAACTGATCGTACCAGCCACACACACCTGCAGGAAGAGAGTGAAAACACCCACCAAACATAAGGGCCTACATCATCATAGAGTGTTCTTTAGAGTGAGCCTGCCAGATCACTTATAACAGTGTCCTATTTGCTGAAAGGCTGGCAGCATTCATGACTTGTTGCAGCTAGCATAAGAGGCACTAGCAACTCAAACACTCTTAAAAATAAATGTGCCATATTGGTTCTTCAGAGTGATGCCACAGAGCAGGCCTATTCAAATGGCAGCCCACAAGCCACATGCAGCCTAGAAGCAACCTCTAAGTGGTCCAGACTGTAGTCCTGCCAGGGCACCAGACCAATTAAAATGATTGCAAATATGACCAAAAATAGGTTTGGCGGTTATCATTTTTACTTAGTTTGCCAGGTGGTGAATGAAATCATTGAAACTTCAGACTTTTACATTGTAACAGATGCAAATGGCCATTTTGTGACAGATGGGCAACCCTTAGCATTTATATACTGCTGAAAAAAATAAGGAAACACTTAATTATCACATTGTAACACCAAGTCAGTTAAGCTTTAGGTATATCAGTCTGTCAAGTTAGGAGGCATAAGCGATTGTGAATCAACTTCACCTGCTTTGGTGCAAGTGAAAGTAAAAACGGGTGCACTAGTGAAGCAACAGCAAGACAAATTTCAAAAAGGGAATAGTTTTGCAGGTGGTGGCCACAGACAATTGCTTTCCCTTTATGCTTCCTGACTTATTCTTCTCTAGTTTTGCTAGTGCCCTTATCACTACTGGTAGCATGAGGCAGTACCTCCAGCCGACTCAGGTTACACAAGTAGTCCAGCTCCCCCAGGATGGGACATCCATACATACTGTTGCAAGAAGGTTTGCTCTGTTTCCCAGCATAGTCTCAAAAGCATGGAGGAGATATCTGGAAATGGGCTGCTACACAAGGAGAGCTGGACAGGACCATTGCAGGGTGTCAACCCAGCAGCAGGACAGGTATCTGCTTCTTTGGGCAAGGAGAAACAGAAGAAGCCCTGCCACAACCCTATAAAATAACCTCCAGCTCTTCTGGTGTGCATGTTTCTGACCAAACTGTGAAGATGGCATGAGGGTCTGACATCCTCTAGTGGGACCTGTGCTCACATCCTATCACTGTGCAGCTTGACTGGCATTCATCAGAGAATACCTCAATTGCCAGCTCCACCATTGGCACCTCAGATGAGAGCAAGTTCACCCTGAGCACATGTGACAGACGTTAAAGAGTTTGGGAATGGCAGGTGAACGTTATGCAGTCTGCAACATCATCCAGCATGACCAGTTTGGCAGTGGTTAAGTGATGGTCTCAGAAGGCATATCCTTGGAGGGTCACCAAGATTTCCATGTGCTAGGCAATGGTACCCTGACTGCTATTAGGTACCAGGATGAGATCCTCGGAGCCACTGTCAGACCTTATGGTGGTGCAGTGGGCCCTGATTTCCTCCTGGTGCAGGACAGTGCCCAACCTCACGTGGCCAGAGTGTGTTGGTAGTTCCTGAATGACAAAGGCATTGAAGCCAATGATGAGCCCACATGTTCCCCAGACCTGAATCCAATTGAGAACCTCTGGGATGTTGTGTATTATTGCATGTAATGCTTCCAGGAGTTGACTGATGCCCTGATCCAGGTCTGGGAGGAGATCCCTGGATACCATCCGCTGTCTCATCAGGAGCATGCCCAGACATTGTCGGAGTGCATAGAGGTTCATAGAGACATACCGCACTACTGAGTCACATTATGAGTTTCTCTGATTAATTCATGCATATTGGATCAGCCTGTGATTTGATTTTTGGAGTTATGTTGAATTCAGCCCTTAGTGGGTTGGCAATTTTCCATTCCTTCCATTTACTGTGGTTACATCATTTTGTTATAAACGAATTGTTATCAACAGTAAATTTATATTTATTTAGCTCATCAAGATCCGATGTGTGATTTAAGTGTTCCCTTAATTCTTTTGAGTAATGTACATATGGGAATTTCTTTTCCTCAAAGTGTGCTTTTGTCCACAAGATTTTAAAAGAAGCATTAAAGGAGGCTTTTATTCCATACAGTTGCTGTACAATTTCTCATTTGTTCTTGGTTGCTGAAGATAGCAAGTATAACCTTATATACCCCTTTGATATTAGTATCTGTTCATCAAATGCATATTGTAATCTTTAATAAATGCAATCCAAAGATTTTTAGAGCAACTTTAAAAATAATGTTTCTGTTAATGTTGCCTGAAGTTTATATTTATGTATTTGTCCAATGCCTTTATCTCAAGTAACGTACAACATTTGAGATACAATTGGTCACATTTCTTTTCTTTCTCCAATTAGAGCACAGGCAGCTGAATTGACTTGCTTAGGGTCACACAATGTCAGGGTTTGAAGTCTAAAGCCTTAACCACTACACCACACTGCCTGCCAACATTCAGTATGTTTCACTCTTATATCTCTCTTTTTTTTTTAGAATCCAAGAAACCAAAAAGGGAGGGAAAGAAGAAGGACAAAGCTCCTGTGGAATAACATAGTAATCACTTAGCTGGTTTGGCCATGTCTGCTTGTGCTGTCCTGATTAATCTTTCATATGGATTACTGTATGGTATTTTGTAGGTTTTGTTTCCCTTAGATTAAATAGGGATAGGTATGCACTTAAAAGAAAAAAGGTAAAAGTTAGTAATTCATTTTAAATACTTATACTATTGTATATTTTAAATACTGATAATATTATCTAGGGTTTTGAAAAAAAAAATAAAGAAGATGAATGGTTTACATTTTGTTAGTATATTTTTCTGTTTACAGTATCTATGTAAAAAATAAATAACAATGATTTATGGTAACCGTACTTTAGATTTATAACATTATACAACTTTGAGTTCAATTTTGTTATTGAGAAAGCATTGCTTACTCTTTGTTTCTGTTTCACATTCAGGTTCAGATCTTTTTTCTACTCTGCCTAAAAATGTTATGTTTAAACATGGTGAAACTATCTCATATAGTGTCCTTTTTCTCCTGTTAGTTTTAACTTTTTACAACATGCTAAGAGTTTATGAATTCTTTGAATGTTTTTATCAGTAACATAACAGGAAGTACAATTTTCTGATGCACTATGGAGTTAGTTATGTTCAAATAAACTTTCTTTTTGAGTCCTTAAGCTGTGTTAGTGTTTTTATTTACAACTGGAGGAATGTGGGAGTACTGAGTGGAATCCTGACCCACCACCTGTGTAGAGATTGCAAATTTTACTAATTTCTATGGTGATTTTCCTCCCAAATGACAAAGTCATGTTGTTATATAATTGGAGAATCTAAATTGTCCAGGTATTATGCATGCAAGTATGCCCTTGATGGAATAGCACCCAATTCAAAGGTAGGTTCCCATCCTGCACCCAATTTTCCTGGGGCATCATTTGGATTTATATGTCCCTATAATTGAAATAAATTGGGTTTAGCAAATAATTAATGGAAATATATATTCAAGTTTTAAAATGCAGACATCCTACCTCTCCCAGAAGTTCTGTGAGTCTCCTGCCTATTGATAGCGGCTCCGGAATATACAGTATATTGTAACGCCCACAACCAGTGAGGGAAGAACAACACCAGCATACATTTCAGGAATTTGTAATCACTGATGAGTTAACCTCTCACTGTTCTAGCTGTGGGAGATGCCTCAACTTTTGCAATGAAATTGGACTCATTTAACTAAAATCTGAGTGTTCAGAGGATCTGTACAAGTTCATTCAGACAGAAAACAGACCATTCTGTCTTTTTGTTAACAAAAGCAACAATAATCATGTGTAAGAAGGAATGTACTATTTCAGCCAGGTACTATAACAAAACACAAGGTAATTTAACAGTTGGGTTTGTAGTCATGCCAGTGTGCAATGATGCCAAAGATAAAAACATATTCAGCAGTATTCCATCATCCACACATGGAAAAAGGCCTTGAATAGTCTATCACTTCAACCAATGACCAGCCTTTATTTTTATACAGTGGTGCTAATAAGTTTACATACCCTGGCAGAATTTGTGAAATATTGGCTAATGTTTACAAAATGTAAGAAATCATGCAGAAAGCTTTCCTTTTAATTAGGGAGTATGCTCAGGTGAAGCAATGTATTATTACATTATTGTGTGTGCCCTTTTTTTTAATTATAATGATTACCGAAATCAACCAAATGGGCCTGATCAAAAGAAATGTTGGGGCTGAAAATATACACATAGGTTGACACATACAGGTTCAAAATAAACGTAATTAAAGAAGAGTGTCCACACCGGTAACTTCTTGGATTGCAATTAGTGTCTATGTATAAGTCAATTCAAATTCATGCAGAGCTGCACTGACTTTGCTGGATACTGAGCCATGTCAAAAGCAAAAGAGCTATCTGAGGACACGTCAGAAAAGGTTATTGAATTGTATAAATCAGGAAAGGATATAAAAAAGATATCCAGCATTCTGAAATTGCCTGTCAGTAGTGTTCAAACTCTAATAAAAAAGTGGAAAATTAGGGGTTCTGTTGTTACCAAGCCATGGTCAGGTACACCAATCAAGATTTTAGCCAAAACTGCCAGGATCATTTCTTGATTCGTCAAAAAAATCACAAGCCACTTCAGCTGACATAAAGGCTTCTCTGCAAAAAAGTGGTATTGCTCTTTCAAGATACACAATAGAGAAGTACTTGAACAATAATGGGCTGCACGGTTGAGATGCAAGAAAAAAGCCTTTATTGTACCAACATCATAAAACAGCCCGCTTACAATATGCCAAACAGCATTCTAGACAAGCCTCAGAACTGCTGGAACCACATCCTTTGAGGTGATAAGACAAAAATTTAACTTTATGGTCACAACCATAAACATAAGGTCCATGACAAAAAGTACACCATCCCTCCTATGAGGCATGGAGGTGGATCTCTGCTGTTCTGGTGGTGTGTGAGCTTACAGCGACACAGGTAACTTAGTGAAAATTGATGGCAAGATGAATGTAGCATGTTACCGGAAAATATTGGAGGACAAGTTGCATTCCTTAGTCTGAAGCTGCGTATGGGACACACTTGGATCTTCCAACATGAACATGATTCAAAACACATGGCCAAGTTGACCCTTCGGTGTCTACAGCAGAAAAGAGTGAAGGTGCTGAAGTGGCCATCACTGTCTCCTGACCTCAGTTTCATTGAGCCGCTTTGGTGAGATCTCAAATGTGTAGTTCATGCAAGACAGCCCAAGAATTTATTGGACATTGAGGCTTTTCTCCAAGAAGAATGGACAGCTTTACCTCCTGAGAAAATCAAGGGCCTTATCCACAACTATCACAAAACACTGCATGACATGCTAATGGGGGTACTACAAAGTTTTAAGAAATAAGGGAAATTAAACTTTTGAAAAGGGACCATGTCATCATTATCCTTTTACTATGTTTTGTTTAATGGTTGTGCTATTCTTTGATGAGTTAGTTTCATTTGGATTCCATTAGGCCTAAAGGTAAATGAAATCTGTTTTGCATGGTCAATCATGTTTTCAGTAAAGTATGGTACACATCTTACAATTTCTGCCAGGGTAGTAAATATATGTGCACAACTGTGTTTTGAGTCAAACAGTGAGAATCAGAAGTCATCTCATATTCAGAAAAGGCTGAAAGACCCACAAATGGAAATACCATAAGGTCACATAATGTTTTGACAAATTCTATTTCATTTTTCAAAATAAAACAGCTATCCTCCAATTCGATCAAAGTGTAGGAGAGCTCCTGCATGACATACAATGCAAATTTATTGAGCCAAAGGTATTGAGAGAATAGAACAGAACATTCATGAGTTATATGTGAGCAACCCTGAAATTCACTGCCCAGATGAAGAACATTTTATTGGGTACCTGTAAAGAAGCACAAGCGATATCCTGTTACAAGACAAAGCAGATATTCAAAGTTGACCAAATATGCTATGTCAGGAGTTTTAAAAACATTTTTAGGAAGTTCCAAATTAGAGACCAAATTTTGAAAAATTTGTCAGTGGTCAATACAAAAAGCCAATCTGAGGAGAATCCAGATCAGATTTTGACTTGTGATCAAGGCAGATGTCAGGAAGCAGCTCCACTTGGAAGTTCTTGATTCTGTCTGAAAACTAACCTTGAAAGACTGGTACCAAACTAAAAAAATGTTTGCCAGTTGAGGAGTTCTGGGGTAAGCTGTCCAAAGTAAAATCTAGAAGCACAGGGCAGTTGAGATTCAAAGAGGTCTGCCAGTTTTATGAAGCTGCTTTTAGTGCTGTCAAATTCTATTTGTGGTGTAGAAATGGTATTCAGCACAGTGCATCAAAGTCTGGTATGAGGTTGAGACTTCTGGCAAAATGCTCAAAATCTGCCAGGTTTTTAAGGTACCCTCACCATGAAAGCAATTCTATACCTCAATTTCTAAGCTCAGGAATGTATTATAGGGTGGCACGGTGGCACAGTGGGTAGCGCTTCTGCCTCACAGTTAGGAGACCTGGGTTTGCTTCCCGGGTCCTCCGTGCGTGGAGTTTGCATGTTCTCTCTGTGTCTGCATGGGTTTCCTCCAGGTACTCCGGTTTCCTCCCACAGTCCAAAGACATGCAGGTTAGGTGCATTGCTGATTCTAAATTGTCCCTAGTGTGTGTGTGTGCATACCCTGCGGTGGGCTGGCATGCCACCTGGGGTTTGTTTCCTGCTTTGCACCCTGTATTGGCTGGGTCCAGCAGACCCCCATGACCCTGTAGTTAGGATTTAGCGGGTTGGACAATGGATGGATGGAATGTATTATAAATTGTAATGCAGGTGATTTTTTTTCCCAGAGCTCTCTGCTCGTGTTCTAACATTAATTAAAGCACCCTTAGCTATTTTGACCCCAACTGTTTTCTAATAAGGAACACGGGACTTAACTGTCCATAGTGGGAGCCATGTCCTGGTGGTTTGGGGAGATCCTTTCTGTCTCTGTTTCATCTCTCCAATCCTCTATAGCAGTCTACTACTGTTTGTAAGAATGTTGTCAAAATATTTAAGATAAAGGAGAGAAGGACATGAAAATACTCAATCAGAAGTAAGTAACATTGTTGCCAGAAAAAGGGGAGAAATTCAGAAAAGCTGTTTGTCAAAACCCAGATTTTATATATAGGGTGGTCCAGATCAGTGGCGACTGCTCTAAGACTACAAGGGAAGCTCCGCTTCCTCTACTATGTTAGAAAATAAATGCTCATATATGCACTGGCGTATTTATATTGGTTTTAATAAAAGTGCACTAGAATGCGTTCAACTTTATGACTAGCTCGTTAGAATCAGGTATTTATTGTAGATTGTTTGACATGATTTTCTTGTCATACATTTCCGTTGAGCACAGCGTGTTAAATCCTCCTGAGGCCCAGCTTCACTGGAGCTCTATGAGCAAGGACAGATGAGCTTTTTTCACTGCAGAAAAGCTGGACAGTAATTGGATAAATGCAGCAAAATCGTTACTTCCAGGAAATCTCAGCTTCTCTGGGAGTGAATGGAACAGTGGGTGGGCCAGGAAGCTGGGCTGCTGCATTATGATTGGAGGAGCTGTTTAAAGGGCGGAACCCCTTTTTTGATTGAAAGCATGTCTTAAGTTTACATCAGCACTACAGAGATTCGAGTTCAGTCCCATGCGGATTAGCAGATGAAGTCGTACAACAAACTGCTGCACTCTGTATTGTTAGCTGGTGATATAAACCATTTTTGTTTGTACAAATCATTCTTTAAATAATAAAAAAAAAACATATTATAGTGTTCTTGACTTTGCTCCTTGTTTCAGCATTGTAAAGTTAGTTCGTTCATATAAGTAGCTCGTGGAAGGGGAAACTAGCCAGCTAGCAAGCTGTGCATAATGGCAGACGGTGCTAATATTGTTGACCTGCTTTTGGCAAAACCATTTAGTAGTCTTCCTTACGAGGAGAGACTCAGAATTAAACGGCAGGGCAGACCAACGCCCAAGATTGATCTGGTGCAAAAATCAGGAAAAAATAACAGGTCTTTTCAGCTCTCCTGGTATGACAAGGTGAACTGGAAGACTGGAAGTGCTGTGACAAAGAAAATGTAATGCTGGCCATGCCTCTTGACGAAACCTTCTCAGGGAATGGGATGTGTTTGGTCAAACGTGGGTTTTGGGGATCTGGGTAACTTTGACAGGGCATACAAAAGGCATGAAAAGTGCAAAGAACATGTGAGTTCATGTGCAAGGTTAAGTTGTCTGGGCAGGGTCAGGGTTAAACTTGCAATCAATGAAGGCCTTCGCATTCAGGTGGCAAAACATAATGAAACAGTAAAAAAAAAAAACAGGGCCTTCCTCAACCGTCTAATTGATGTGACTTCCTTGCATGGCCTTCAGGACCTGGCATTCAGGGGGCATGATGAGAGTAGTGAATCAGGAAATAAGGGGAATTACAGGGAATTTACAGAAACATTAGCTAAATATGACTCTGTCTTGGCCACACAATTTCAGTCATCAGCTGTGTTTTCTGGTATGTCCCACTCAATCCAAAATGACTTGATCTCTGCTCTCGCAGCCACTGTTTCTGATCATATAAAAGGTGAAATTCAGACTGCTCCTTTTTTGCATGGCAGGTGGATGAAGCAACTGACATATCTTGCCATGCCCAACTGTCTGTCATTGTTAGATATGTGGATAGTGCAGGTAAAATTCAAGAGTGCTTCATTGGATTTTTGGATGTGTCAGGGGGTCAAGATGCTCAGTCTGTGTTTGACGTTTTAAACGAGAACACGCAGGGCTACAGTTTTAGAGAAAAACTTGTGGCACAAACCTTCGATGGGGCTGCTGTCTTTGCTTCATCTCTCAATGGCCTACAGGCCAAAGTTAAAGTAATAGCCCCTAGTGCAGTGTTTGTGCATTGCTATGCACACAGACTGAACCTGGTGTTGTCCCAGGGTGCTAAATGCTTGCTTGAGTCAAGAATATTTTGTGGATCTCTCTCTGGGTTCACCACATTTTTTTCAAAGTCCACAAAAAGGATGTCTTTTCTTGAGTCTGCAAGGTCTTCAAGATTGCCCAGAAACACTCCTACTCGATGGAATTTCACATCACGGATAGTGAGCACTGTGGCAAACAATTATGATGGCCTCCTGCAGACTTTTGACAAGATTACCCATGATGAGAGCATTGATGATGACACATTAGATGCTGCCAAAGGCTTCATAATGAAACTGGAGGATTTTGAGTTTGTGTTCATGTTGTACACATATGAACAAATATTCTCTGAGACAGATGTTGTCTTTGATATTGTCCAGCAAAGGGCTATGGATGTTCTTTACTGCAAAAAAAGAACTGGGCCTCTCCTTGCTTTTGTCAAGGAGAAGAGGTCAGAGGAGGCTTATCAGGCAGTTTATGCAAAAGCAGCAAATCTCACATCAGACCCTCGAGATGAACCTATTAGAAAGTCTCAATTACAGGATCCCCAGGACCGCTACAGAAATTTGTACATGGCTATCCTAGACAATCTCATGGAGCAGATTTCTCAGCGTTTTTCAAATTTGGAAAAAATGAGCTTCTTAGAGTTAGTCAATCCAGGGAAATTTGATGAAATGAGACAAGTGTTTCCAGAGGAGTCATTTAAAAGTGTGCTGAAAAGTTATGGCGTTTTCTTTGACTCAGGGAGACTGAGATCTGAACTTCAAGTACTATATTCAGATCATGACTTACAGGGGAGCAGGGGTAAGCTGTGTGATTTCTTGGTGTTTTTTAAAGACATGGAGTTGGATAGTGCAATGCCTCAGCTATACAAGCTGTTGTCGTTAGTGGCAACAATTGTACATCAGCAGGTGTAGAGAGGAGCTTCTCCTGTTTAAAACACGTCAAGTCATACACCTGCAACACGATGGGCCAAGATCATTTGAGCAACCTTGCTCTCCTGGCCATTGAGAGGAAACTGGTTAAGTCCCTGGAAAAGCCAGCCAATTGGTACGACAGGGTCTCAGACCATTTTCTGCAAAAGGAACGGAGGGCAGAATTTACGTACAAATAACATAATGAATTTTATGATGAAGGCCTAATATGAGCTTCCCCTGTTTCAAAAGCTAGCAGCCGCCACTGGTCCAGATCTAATTATGCAATTTTCATTACACTATAACTTATTAAGTTTATTACATAGAAAATCACCCAAAAAATCCCAGACCATTGAGAAGTGTGTGAACTGACAACATGAAGAATCGTCTTTGTGCAAAACTGGAATCATCCCCGCATAAATCAAAGTCATCCAGACGATCTGGATCTGCATAATTAGATCTGGATCACCCTGTAGAAACAAAGGTTGTTTATTTATTGAAACAACCCAAAGGTAAAATGCCAAACTTACTATCCTGTCATCTTAAATATCTGCAAGGAGGTGATGTCACGAACAGTTATTGATTCATTTGAAAGTACATGAACATTAACAAGTACATTAATCAACAATATGCTGTATTGTTGTCTTTATGAGCAAAAACAGATTTCTGACACTCTTAAGGGCCCATTCACACCTAAGCATTTTTCTAGCATTTTAGCACAAGACTAGACCTCTCCTAAACCACTTGAAAGATTATTTCTCATTATTTTCATGTTTTAGCAGCGAGTGGTTTAAAAAACTTCTTTATGCACCAGTTTTCAAACATTTTTTGCCAAATACTCCTTTGAAAGCAATGGTAAGACTCATAAAATGCTGGTGAAAGAAAACGAAAGAACATTTTGAAAGTGTTTTTACAGGATGTCAAAGGAGTGGTAGTGTCATCGTGCTATTGAGCTATTGAGGGAGAGGTCAAGTGCACACATACCTTCTAATCAAGTGACAAGAGGTATACATTTAGTTTTTTTTTTGTTTTGTTTTATTTTCCAAAACTAGAACATTACAGTGGTATTCAACTTATCAAACATGTCAACAATAACATACCAGATATAAGTATTTACTGCAAATTAATTACAATGAAAGCAAAATAAAAATAACCATACACAATAAAAACTACAGCAGAAAAAAAGAGAAAAAGTAAAAAAGTTTCAAACCCCCTACCCATCCCTTTTTTAGAAACGAAAAAGAGAGACTCACAAAACAAAACCCCTTTATATTTTTTTATTTATGAGTCAATAGAACAGTTAATGACATAACAGAGTAAATCACAGTCCCAACATGCTTATTCTAAAATAGTATTAATGAATTCTTATAATATATTAAAAAAAGTTTTGGACATATTCTGTAAGAAAGAATTTGTTTTTCTTGTAGTTTTATATAATATGGGATATCACTTACCCACTGCGTTATAGATGGTAAGTTGGGATTCTTCTAGTAAACATAATAAGTCTTTGTTCTAGTAGTGTGGTATAGTCTATTACAACCAGTTTCTCCCTATACGTTTTAGTGCCATCAGGGAGCACATCAAATATTGCTGTTAATTATTTTTGAAGTGATTATAACACCAAAGCTGTTTCAGAAGTTTGTAAAGGTTTTAGACCAAAATTATGTTAATTTACTTTATTCCCAAAACATGTGGTATAGTGATGTTGAAGCTGGTTGGCAGGGCTTGACGGTTGGGTCTTATCCTGTATACATTTTGGGAAGTTTTCAGGGAGACACATGTGACTGATGCAAGACTTTTAGTTGAGTCATGGAATGCTTTGCACATATAGAATAGGAATGTATTTTATGCATGACCCTGTCCAATTCAGGGTAAATATTCATAAGATGCAAATACCTTTTCCATATAAGGATCTTTAAGTGTCTTAATCCCTAGCTGGTTTTCATGTGTTAAATACTGAGCACATCAAAAAGGGTTGAAACAGATTATTATTGTGTATAGGAGCAACATATAAGAGCTACTCTGTCTTGAAAAGTGTCTTGCATTGGTTCCATATTTTAAGCAATTAGTGGACAAATGGTTTACTGGTATACTGATAATGTTTAGTATTGAGTAGAGCACAAAGTAGGGCATACAAAGAAGATTTAGATCAGGAATTATTTCTAATTGCAAGGCGGGCCAGTGTGAATTTATGAGTTTCGGCTGATTTCCAAAGTTTAATTTTGTGTATTTCTGCTTTTGTGTCCAGTGGTAAAATTGAAAGTTAAACAGTGTAATGCCACCTTTTGTTTTTGATTTTTGTATAGAGTCGCCTTTTCAGTGTGTGGACATTTCAAATTCCAGACGAACGTTGTTATAATTGAGAAAAGAGTAAAGAATGATTTATTTATGTACAGTATATAAGAATATTCTGGAAAAAATATTGCAGCTTAAGAAAGATGTTCATTTTGACAGTGTTAATTCTCTTTACTAAGGTAAAATAGAAGATGGACCATCTGTTAACACCTTATTTGAATTTATTCATGTTACTGTACATCTAAAATTTTATTGTAAAAAATCTTCATATTCAATTTAAACTGTTTTGATACAATGAACAGAGAGCTAGAGAATTCAATGGGAAAAGCACACTTTTGTTTAGATTAATTTTAAATGCAGAGATCTTAGGAAATTCTTTTAACATGTTCAAAACTTATAGAAAAAATGATTGTGAATCAGATATATAAAGCAACATATTGTCTGCACATAGTCAAATTTTCTATTTGAGTCCTTCTCTGATAATCCTTTTTATCACTGGTCTCTTCCAAAGAGGAATAGCCAGTGGTTCAATGGCTAAAAACAAAAGTATTGGTGAAAGTAGTGCACGCTACTTGAATACCCCTTTCTATTCTGAAGTATTCAGAGTTTGCATTATTAATGCATACTGAACCTTCTGGACTGGTATATAGTTTTAATCCATGCAGATATATTTGGACCAAACCTGAATCTGTGCATTGTAGTAAATAGATAATCACATTCAGCTCTATGAAAGGCATTTTCTGCATTCTGGTAAGTCGGCTTTTGTGGATATTACCAAGGAAAGCACTTTCTCAGCACTACATTCTAGGACTTTTGCTAGTTGCACATTGTAATAAGTCTTTATTTTTCTTTGAAAAACATTATTAATGCTGGGTGGAATAATTGGGACAAAATTTTGATTTCTTTAGCTTCTATAAACATTGCTAACAATAAAGGAGTCAGTTTAGTTGAGAATTATTTATAACATTCCAGTGGGTAGCCATCTGGGCCTGCAGTTTCCTCATTTTAAAAAGAGGAGTGATAGAACCCCGTATTTGCTAAAGTGCCAGTGGTTTTTCAAGTTCTTCTACACTGAAAATACTGAGCTGTGGTATTTGTATTTTATCAAAAAATACTTATCTTGTGTCTTATCTTCTTTAACCTGAGAGGAGTGTAAGGACATATGGTACACCTTAAATATGTCCGTTATCTCTTTATCTTCCCTGATTTTATTACCAGCTGGGTTGGTTGTTTTATATATAGTATTATGAACGTCCTGTTTATGGATTTGTTGAGCTAGAATCTTGTTAGTGTGGTTGGATATGACAACAGAGTCATATTTACAAAATTTGATAGCACAAAGCTATTATTGATGAAGAAGTGATTAATGCATCAGTAACTGAGATGCACAGGTGGGAAGATAGAATATTTTCTTGAATTTGGATGCAAAAATCTTAATGGATCATATAAATTGTGATCTGAAAACAATCATGAATTTATCTTTGCAGTTTTAAATGTTGCAGTCACTGTTGTTGGGGACCTATCCAAGTCTGGATTTAAAACACAATTAAAATCCTCAGCCATTATAATTTTATTAGTGCACATATTAGAAAACAGTACACAAACCTTTTAGCATAAATTCCCTGTTTTCCACATTAGCCACATACATGTTTTCAGGATTACTTTAGTGTTGAATAGATTCCCTACGACCATGACATGACACCCTTCTGGATTGGGTACTACTTTTGTTGCTACACGTGGGTTTGTTTTATCAATGCAAATTCCCACACCTCTGGTTTTTTTATTAAAGCTGTAATAAAATATTTGGCAGATCAAATCTCTTTTCAGTCTAAGTGATATATTTGACTCCTGTAAAAACACTATCTTGGCCTTTAAGCCGTGAGGTGGAGAATGCTTTTTTCTCTTTAGGTCATGATTGAGACCTTTGATATTCTAGTGTACAAAATTCAATGATTAATCATAGAAATACTGCTTCATTTTGTGACCTTGAGTAAGAGCAATAACTTTTTTCAGAATTCAACTTTACCACCATTTTCAAATATTTGGTGCCAGCAGTTGCAGTTAGTGGTCTAGCACATGCATACTAGCACTTAACACCCTGGGGATGCAAGAAATACAGAATTAATACCTTGCATCAAAATGAATATTGATATTGAAAACAAAAGTGCTTGTTGATATATTGTATATTAAATACCTTATGTAGTGTTTTTGATTCTACTTTGATTTTTTTTTCTCCTTCCTTATAGTGTTGTGGAAAAAATAGAAGAAAAAACTCCTGCATGCAGAAGTTTTCAAGTGTTTTCAACCAAACACTTGTTGATTGAAATCAATGGTAATGATCATAAAACACTAGTAAAAGAAAAAAAAAACTGAATTTTGAAAGAATTTTTGCAGGAAGTCACATGAGTGAAACAGTTCTTTAAAATGCATAAAACAAAAATGCCAGTGTCATTGTGTAGACATGTGTTTTGCTCATCTAGTAACAGTTATTGAAGAGGGAGGTCAACTGTGTGTGTACCTTCCAATTAAGTGACAGGAATTAAACAAAAACTGTAGGTAAAAATTTAGTTTTAATTAAGTTAAAGTTTAGCACAGATGTTTTAACAAATATGCAGAGCTGGCATTTCTTGCTTAACAGCACTAACTGTATGGGCTTTGATGTTCTTTCTGCCTGTGAATTTCTTGGATTGATCAGTATTAGTGAGTGAGTTTCACTGACTGCTTTAACTGCTTTAACAGTGAATATCAGTGGTAGTTTGTAATGGCACAACCCCCCACCCCCCAATATTTTAGAAACTATACTTAATTAGCAAATGAAATAAATTTTAATTATTTCATTAATTTATTAATGAAATAAATTTGTTTATTAGCATAACGTATCTTCTGTCAGCACATTTCAACATCCTTTACAAATTGGTTCTGACTAAACGTAACTACAAATGATTAAGCGTGACTTTAAGGAGATGGTAACTTTAAGCGGAACTTCAGAAATCAAAGAAAATTCGGTTATTTCTTTAATGAAAACCCCCTTCATAAATCATTCACTTGAATAAAAAGAGAAGATAAAGGACCTTGGACTGGGCCAAACTGACTTAAGAATTCTTATAAGTACAGAAAGGGCAGGTCTTTGTGTGTATTATTGGCAAGGAGATCAGTTCCTGAGATTTTTAAATTCCTGAGTTTTTAATGCTGCATTAGTGAACTACTTCAAACCATGCATTAAAACGGTTTAGAACACTGTGGTGCCTAAACCTGAAATGTAACAATTGTTGCCTTGATAACAAAGGACTTTCTTTTACTAGGCATTCTACAGCTCCTGCACCAATAAGCAAAATATCCATGATGAGTAATCACAGAAGCAATTTAATGCTGTGCAAAATAATGTTATTTATTTCATCAAATAGAAACTAAATATTATTAAATACAAACAAGTAAAAGTATCTGCATACAGCCTGACAAAAGACTTTAGATTTTGTGATATATGTGGTTTGTTATTCCTGCAAGCATTTCAAAATCAGTCTTTGATGCTCAATAAATGGAAATCTAAAATCCTCTGAGAACTATTACCAGTATATCACAATTATATGTATGCCTGATCTGATATAGTAACTGTACATGTTTATGTAATTCATAGTGCACTATCTATCTATCTATCTATCTATCTATCTATCTATCTATCTATCTATCTATCTATCTATCTATCTATCTATCTATCTATCTATCTATCTATCTATCATCATGAATAATCCACTGCATCCACTTAACAGTGTCATCTCCAGGCAGAGGAGTAGCTTCAGTGACAGACTTTTGTCACTGTCCTGTTCCACTGACAGACTAAAGAGATCGTTCCTCCCCCACACTATGCGACTCTTCAATTCCACCCGGGGGAGTAATTGCGAACATTAATTTTATTTTAATTCTTTTCATTTTTATTACTATTTAATTTAATATTGTTTCTTTGTATCAGTATACTGCTGCTGGATTATGTGAATATCCCCTTGGGATTAATAAAGTATCTATCTATCTATCTATCTATCTATCTATCTATCTATCTATCTATCTATTTATCTATCTATCTATCTATCTATCTATCTATCTATCTATCTATCTATCTATAATAGGCCTACTGTTTGTTAAGGTCATGCAGGTTGAGAAGGTTGCTTGAGAGAGAAAAAAATTCACTCGACAGTTTTGTTTATTGTAGGCTACTATTGGTGTCTGTAGTTTGACAGACAGCTATCACACCAGTTAATTTTTTTTTTGCATCATTGTAAGGGCATACTTTTAGTTTTCCTCTTATAATAGACAAGGATGATACAATTTTTACTTATCTGGGTCTTTGAATTTGTGTGTGTGCCTCTTCCAACATTGTGTGCATTACTGAGCAGGGTTTTATTAGAGGATTCCCCTCATTCAGTGGCATCATATTGCAGTGACAGCACTAGGCTTTTTTTTGTGAAATAATGAAATGATTTTTTTTTTCATAAACCACTACTTACATCCATACATGCTTATTGAAACCCCCATCTAAACCTTTGCTGCAGAAAAGGGTGAGCCCAATATGCATGCTCACCACTAGAGAGGAGATGTAATTAAAGGTACTTCTGCTCACATTTGATGGTATAATGGACCATTGGTTTATTAAAGTGTAGATGAAGGTATTTGTGAAGAAGAAATGCTACTCTTACTCCGCTACATTGGGCAACACTCAAATCGTTACTTTTTTCCATTAGATATGCTATATTTTTGCCAGGAAGAAGCCGCTAGTGGATCTACTTCATGATTGTTTCACCATTCAGGCGTAGCATTAATAATAACAAGACTCCGTTTCACCAATCAGACATAGCAACAATAACAACAACAGCAACATTTAATTATATAGCACATTTTCAAACAAAAAGTAGCTCAAAGTGCTTTATATAATGAAGAATAGAAAAATAAAAGACACAGTAAGAAAATAAAATAAGTCAACATTAATTAACACAGAATAAGAGTAAGGTCCAATGGCCAGGGTGGACAGAAAAAAAAAAAAACTACAGACGGCTGGAGAAAAAAATAAAATCTGTAGGGATTCCAGACCATTAGACTGCTCAGACCCCTCTGGGGATTCTACCTAACATAAATGAAACAGTCCTTCTTGGATTTAGGGTTCTCACGGAAGGACTTGATGATGATGGTCACGTAAACTTCTGGCTTTTAATCCATCCATCATTGTTGGAGCATCATGATGCTTTGAGTAGGTGGTGGTGGCGCAGACCGGAAAAAGAAACAGAAGAGAAAGTAGGGGTCAGTACGGATTTTAGAGCCACAATGAATAGTTATTATGATGAATTGAACATACAGAGTATCAGGATTAAATTTAAGTGGAGTTATAAAAAGGCCATGTTAAAATAATGTGTTTTCAGCAGTGTTTTAAAGTGCTCTACTGTGTTAGCTTGGCGAATTCCTATTGGCAGGCTATTCCAGATTTTAGGTGCATAGCAGCAGAAGGCCGCCTCACCACTTCTTTTAAGCTTTGTTCTTGGAATTCTAAGGAGACACTCATTTGAGGATCTAAGGTTACGATTTGGAATATAAGGTGTCAGACATTCCGATATATAAGATGGGGCGAGATTATTTAAGGCTTTATAAACCATAAGCAGAATTTTAAAGTCAATCCTGAATGACACAGGTAACCAGTGTAGTGACATCAAAACTGGAGAAATGTGTTTGGATTTTCTTTTCCTAGTTAGGATTCTAGCAGCTGCATTCTGCACTAGTTGCAAACGATTTATGTCTTTTTTAGGTAGTTCTGAGAGTTCTAATAGCCTCATTGTATCCATTATTGCCAATCACTAAGATTTCAGTTTTCTCTTTATTTAACTTGAGAAAGTTACTATTCATCCATTCTGAGATACAAGTCAGACATTGTGTTAGTGAATCAAGAGAATCGGGGTCATCAGGTGCTATTGATAAGTACAGCTGTGTGTCATCAGCATAGCTGTGGTAGCTCACGTTGTGCCCTGAGATAATCTGACCTAACGGAAGCATGTAGATTGAGAATAACAGCGGACCCAGGATAGAGCCTTGTGGAACACCATATCGGATATCATGTGTCTTCGAGTTGTAATTCCCACAACTAACAAAGAATTTTTTCCCTGTCAGGTAGGATTTAAACCAATTTAAGACACTGCCAGAGAGGCCCACCCATTGACTAAGGCGATTTCTAAGAATATTATGATCAATGGTGTCAAATGCAGCACTCAGATCTAAGAGGATGAGAACAGATAAATGGCCTCTGTCTGCATTCACCCGCAAATCATTTACTACTTTAACGAGTGCAGTTTCTGTGCTGTGATTTGTTCTAAAACCAGACTGAAATTTATCAAGAATAGCATGTTTATTGAGGTGGTCATTTAACTGCATAATGACTGCATTCTCTAGAACTTTACTTAAGAAAGGCGGGTTAAAGATGGGTCTAATACTTTCAAGAGCCGAAGGGTCGAGATTATGTTTCTTAAGTAGGGTTTAACTACAGCAGTCTTAAGACAGTCTGGGAAGACCCCGTATCTAATGATGAATTTACTATGTCAAGAACATTATCAATTAGCACCCTGATACTTCTTTGAAATAATTTGTTGGTATTGGGTCAAGGATGCAGGTGGAGGGTTTTAATTGAGATATTATTTTTTGTAAATCAGGTAAATCTATCCTAGTGAAAGAGTTTAATTTGTTTATAACAGAATGCTGGGGTTTAGGGGATCCTTAGTGTTGGGGAGATATACTATGTTATTTCTAATATCATTAATTTTTTGATTGAAAAATACAGCGATAGCCTCACAGGTTTTACTGGAAGTACTTAGGAGGCATTCCTTTGAGTTACCTGGGTTTAGTAGATGATCAATTGTAGAAAATAAGACTCTGGGATTACTAGCATTGTTATTTATAATCTTAGAGAAATAGCAGCGACTCTCAAGACGGACAGTGTTATTGTATTCTGTTATTTTAACTTTTAATATTTCATAGTGGATAGTTAGTTTAGTCTTCCTCCATTTACGCTCAGCTCTACGGCATGTTCTCTTTAAATCAGACACTCTTTGGGTCTTCCATGGTATAACAATGCTAGAAGATTTTTTAACTGTCTTTTCAGGTGCAACTATGTCAACAGCAGCTCTCACTTTAGTATTAAATCTTTCCACCTTACTATTTACATTATCCTCGCTATTATAGTTGGCACTATAAACGGACTGATTGCTTAGAATGTTTGTAAGTTTTAAAGCTGCTGCCGAATCAAAGAAGTGTTTTTTAACAATATGCTTCTCATGGGTGTTTTTTATCATTATTTCTATATTAAAAAGTAGAAGAAAATGGTCTGATAGACCAATATCAATGATCTGCTTTATATCAACTTTCAGTCCTTTAGTAATCACTAAGTCTAACGTATGACCTGCTTTATGTGTAGGCTGATTAACGAGCTGTCTCAAATCAAAAGAATCCAGGAGGTTCATAAATTCTTTTACTTTTAGGTCACACTGATTATCTATATGAAAATTAAAGTCGCCAACTATTAGGAGTGTGTCATAGTTAGTAATTAAAATTGACATTAAGTCAGAGAATTCCTCAAAAAAAGACACGTTGAATTTTGGAGGTCTATACACGGATAATACTAGAACTTGAGAATCTCCATGGATAACAACTGTGAGATACTCAAAGGACTTGAACTTACCAAAACTGACATCTTTACATTTTAACCGGCTCGAGTAAATGTTTGCCAAGCCGCCCCCCCTTTTTCCCTGGCGGTCTGCACGAGTAAAACTGTAATCCGGAGGCGCAGATTCGATTAAAACAGCCGTGCCGTCTGAGTTAAGCCACGTTTCACTTAGTGCAATAAAATCTATTTTTTTATCACTAATAAGATCGTTGATAAAAAACGTTTTGTTAGTTAAAGCTCTAACATTTAATAGTGCCATATTTAATGTTTCAGATGAGCAGAGATGAATACTATATGCGTTATTGATATTTGGAATAGGAACTAAATTATTTTTATTAGCGCTGCTCTGTGTGTATTTTATGTTTAATCTGTGATCTGTTTTTATAGTTTTAATACATTGTTCCTTAAATCGTTTACAGCAGCATGCAAAACAACTGCTCCAACTGCCCTCTCCTTGTGCTTCTCGTAGATTGCGGGCACACGTCTCATCACATCTCGGACACGAGCACAGGGAAAACAAGAAACAAACGATTTTCCATTAGGGCATGCGATATTAAGGTTTCTAACAATAGAATCACCTACCACTATTACATCACCAAGGGCTGAAGGCGAACTGGGGACGCGGAGAGGGTCGAACCGGTTCTGAGTTAGGACGCTCGCCTGTGCCGATGGAGGTGCTCTGGCTTTGAACCCCTGCCTGCATAGCTAAAATCTACCAAGGTCATCAGACGTGTCGCTCCTACGAGACGTGGGGGTGAGGTCGGCACAACGCGGGGTTGATGTTATACTGATTACAGATGGCGAGAATGGTTTATCCAATAGCCGGGCCTTCAGATCTCTAAGGTATCTCCGTCGGGACAGGAGTTTCTGAATCTGTTCGTCGAGTGCCTGGAGTTCATCTACTATGACTGCAACGCGATTTACCCCACTGTTGGCCATTGTCTGCTTCTGCTTTGTGCCCTAGGAGGAATGAGAGAGAGAGAGAGGTTAGACAGATAGAACATCACAAGACTCCGTTTCACCAATCAGATGTAGCAACAATAATCACATGGCTCCGTTTCACAAATCAGACGTAGCCATGCAGTCACATGACCACACACAAACTGTGGCGGCATAGCGGCACAAACTCCTCACAGAAAGTGGACAGGGAAAGAAAAAATACAAGTGGAACCTACATTTGCGAGCATAATTCGTTCCGGAAACGTGCTCGCAATCCAAAGCACTCATATTTCAAAGCAAATTTTCCCATAAGAAATAATGGAAACTCAGAGGATTCATTCCACAACCAAAAACTATACATATAAAAATGATTAATACAAAATATAAAGTAAAAATACATAAAAAAAATTAACCTGCACTTTACCTTTGAAAAGAATCAGGGCTGGCGTGAGTGAGTTTCTAAACTCTTGTGGGATTTGACCCAACAGAACGACATGCGGAAGAACGTCCCGAAGCAAACGCAGGTACCTAGCACTGCAGCAGTTCGCAGTAAAAGTGAATCTGAATAGATTGCGGTCATGCTATAAGCACCTGCCGTTGATGAGTGATACAAGGAACATTATAAATGCTCAGGGCACAGTATTACTTGACCACTAACCTGGGCATGACCCTGCCTGACTGCTGTGTCTGTGTATAGGAGACTGGCAGATCCCTCTACAATAAATAATCACGCTGTTCCTGTTTCAAGCTGAATAAAGATGTTGTCGCTAAAGTATTGAGACTCAGCTTCGTGTTTTGGGGTGCAAGATGGGGTCTCACAGACACGTGGTCACAATGCTGTAGTAAATAGTATACGCTCATACGGATGTTGACTATGTGAGTGAGGCACGCCGACTGACAATTGCCCACAATCCCGTAGCGAGAGAGAGAAGAACCATCAGCTCAGTTGTGATCACATGACACTCGGCTGACCAAGCGTATACGGACTACTCGTATTGCAAGACCTTTTCCTCGTTTATCAAGTCAAAATTTATTAAAAATTTTAGCTCATCTTGCAATGCACTCACAAACCAAGTTACTCGCAATCCAAGGTTCCACTGTACATGAAAAATGAGAGCCAACTCCTGCTAACCAACACTTCACTGAGTGAAGAACAAGCACATTTTAACCAAACATGCACAGACACAGACAGTCAAGGTAAAGTGAGACTTCTCAAGGTAAAGTGAGACTTCTTGTACATGCACAAGCTGCCTTGTTCTAATGTTATTTTCTATCAGCTGTGCTATTTGGAGGGCAAGCGCATATGCAGTACTATACTGTCAGTGTACAGTATATCTTGTCATTGTAAGTAGTTTGCACTGTTCAAACATACATGTTACCTACTGTAGGTATTGGCTTCAAAAGCTTTGTTGTGAAAAACTGAGATTTGAACTTTGTGTTATTTGTGCATCTTTATTTTGTAAAGATGGTATTTATTTTTACTTATTTTTTATTATTTAGAAATAGCAGAATTTGCACTTTATATTTTTGTCTGTCTTATTACATTTCTAAATAATAAATCATTTATTATGATCAAACAGTTACTCAGTACTTGAGTAGTCTTTTCGCCAAATACTTTTTTACTCTTACTTGAGTAATTTTCTGGATGACTCCTTTTTACTTCTACTTGAGTAAAATTATTTTGAAGTAAGATACTCTTACTTGAGTACAATTTTTGGCTCTTCTACCCACCTCTGGTTGTATATTCCCACTCAGCAACTGTTATGTGCTTGCACTCATGCTTTCTTCTTTTATTTGTGACTCCTGCAGAGAGACCAACAAAAAGAATGTGTCTGTAGTTCCCCACTACAGTCAGTAATACCTCAAATTCACATTAATTGAAATTTAGTTTCCTCTGTTCTCCCACAGTTTGTAGAAAAGATACTCAGCAACATGAAGAAATTTATATGACTACTATATTTTGAATATTCAAATAAGTCATTTTTTTAGGCCATACATAGCTATGGGCAGGTGGTAATGGGGAGTGCAGAAGCACATAGTTTTAAGTTGATCTGAAATTTTTAAAGGAACTTGGCTTGGAACATGGCATATGTACGGTTTTCTGAATATCTTTTTTGTGTGTACACATTTTTTGCCCTTTGTATTTAAGCAAAATGTTTGTGTAAAATCTGAGCAATGTTTTATAACTAAGGCCCAGATGGTTGTAAAACTCTCACTCAGTATATGTCTGCATATATAAAACATGAACTCATTCTCTTACGTTTACCCTCGAGTCCTCTTTTTCTCACTGTGTTCCTGTCTTTCAGGAAAAGAGCATACTCTCTGTTAAAGAAGAATATTCAGGTTATGTGTAAATAGTAATAAAACAGTTTAATCTATTCATAGAGCATTTAAAATAAAATAGTAGGAAAATAGTTGGCATGGAAACAAGTTCAATTAATTATACCAAAGTAGAAAAAAACATGATAAACTGAGAAGTGACCAGGAATGTGACAATTTCACATTTATGCTGGACTACAAGAATGATCTAATAAGTACATTTTGTTTACAATGTAAGTTTTCTTTAAATAGGTAAAATTCCATAAAATTTTATTTAGGCCTTCTTTGAAAGTTATCATGGTTTGGTATCAACACCAGGACTTAAAGGTTTGTTCTTTATTACAAATAACCATAATGTGATTTGCTTTTGAAAATTTGATATTCTTTCAAAATATACAGTCTTTGAAGGCTTATCATAATAGGACAAATATCACAAAAATACTTGTGGCCCTTATTTAATCTGGGGGCTGCCTCTTGTGCCACATGGAAGATATTGCCCCTCTACCAGTCCTTCCATTCTCCAGGTGTCCTGGTGGGACAAGGTCCCCAGTCGTCAGCCATACTGTGAAATTGAAATAACATCAAATTATTTCAAAACAATGTCATGACTAACAGAAGGAAGTACACAACCAGTAGGAGCAATGGTAGAGCAAATTATATCAATTTTGCTGACAAAGAATGAAAAAAACTGCTCAAATAAAAAAATTTATTATTCAATCCTGTCTCTTAATGGGAGTAAAAAGCTGCATTCATTGCATTATATAAGACACTGAGTTTTTTTAGAATGAGAGGAATCATGTTTACATTTCATAACTACTTCCTGGAAGTTAAAAAGAGAAATCAGCTTAGATACAGTCAGCCTGTCGTTCTTCCCCCATCGTTCAGCAATCCTACAGATGTGGTGCAGCTGCCTTCTGGCATCATTAAGTCATGAAGCAGGTCTTCCATATTTAAAGTGAATTCTGAGGGAAGCAATTGAGTCTAAAACCATTTTACATGATGAATTTAAAGCTAAGACAATCATCAATACTATCTCACTGGCCTTGTAGATCAAAACTGGAAAACATGATTTTAAAAACAGATGTAACAGAAGAATTTAAAAAGCGAGAATAGCGTGGAGCATAGCATGCAGTAGCAACATCAACAGTAATATTCAAATCCATCATTAGAGAAAAATGATCAGTAAAAGGATCAGGAATACCACGTGTAAGAAACAGTTATGTGTGTGTTTTAGTTTTGAGATAACATTTTCATATTATGAATCTTCTGCGGTGGGCTGGCACTCTGGCCCAGGGTTTGTTTCCTGCCTTGCGTCCTGTGTTGGCTGGGATTGGCTCCAGCAGAACCCCTGTAATTAGGATATAACAGGTTGAATAATGGATGGATGGATATTATGAATCTTTGTATTTTATTTTTTCATTTTGCCTTTTTAAATATTTAGACTTTTGCTACATTAATTATTTTAGAATTACTTAACTGGCTTAATAAAATGTATTCAATATTACCCATTCCCCATTTTGGGAATAAAACCATAATACAAACAGCGGAGTTGTTATAGACATGTAGGGTGAAGAGAACCATTGTGAGTGAAATTGACCAGGAGATGAAGGCAAAAAATCATCAAAAGACAAAGCGAAAGTCAGAATACTGAAGGAAAAAAAAACATTGAGGAAATAGGAACCAAAGTGGCAAAAACAAAGATGCAGCTGAATTCAAAAAGATCAAAACTTATGCTAAAGTAAATAAAGAGTATTCATAATTAGCAAAGGATACTTGAGCATGCAAACTCCAATTTATTTATAGGATATATAATAGGGAAACTAAAGAAAGTAATATTAAACAATTTTAGGTTTCAAATTTAAAAGCATAACAAAACCCAGGATTATGTTGTAGCTAAATCCTTTTCTGAACTTTTTTTTTTTGGGGTCCAAGACAATTTCCTATAAAACTAGTGTTTAAAAAAACCTCAAAGTCAATTTTAGCTGCAAAATTCATTACAGCCAAGTCATTTTTCATGAAACAAAACATCAAAACACATTTCTTCTTGCTTTGGCACAAAAATCTTGATTCTGGAACTCTGATGAACATCCAGTTAGATTGCAGATTTATGTCATTTGGTTTACTTCTCGGTCATTATTTTCTTGCAATGGAGCAAAGCTATAGACTGTAAATGTGATGGATCGATCTGGGGCAGAATAACTGTAAATCAAATTCGACTTCAGCTCTGTTTGCGGAATTCTGGAAGTCCGCAACTAGACTCTGTCACTTATTTCAGGGTTCCACGAGGAGCAGTTTGACTTTGATCAGCACAATGACCAGATGGGGGATTCATGTTTGGCTTGTCCTTCAGCAAAGTGCTGACTGCTGAGCTTCTATCATGTTTATGCTGCTCAACCAGTTTCCAACATGTTTTATACATTTGTCAAGATTTTACATGTGAACTACTGGACCCCATAATCTTTCATTTATTTTTTTGTTGCATTTGAATGTGTCTTTGAATTTTGTGCTTGCAAACATATGCATCCATCAATTCTTATTTTTGAATATGACCATAATTTCCTCAAATATTCTTTTTATGAAAAAATTTTCCAGGTTGAAAAAAAATGGGTGACTCATAAAATAGCAAACAGCAAAAATTTATATTTCAGAAAAACTTGGAATTTATCTCTGACATTGATGCTGGCAGAAAGAAAAAAATATTGCCTTCGAGTTCAGCATTCTGCAGTCAACTTTGTCTACTGTACTGAGAAAACATGCTGTATTCCGATTCCATCATAAAAAATTCCAGTTATAAGAATTAATTTTTCAGTCTGGAGAATCTGTATACTATAGGCATCCAAAAACATCTGAAAGAAGCAGTCCTAGATAACACTTCATTTGCAAAGTTCTGAGTTATATGTGAGGTGAACATTTAGGAAAAGGAAGATATATCATTAACCCTTCAACTTTCTGACCTCATTTTGTCACCTGCACAGTATTGCACAGCCAATTCTATGTAGCTTGGGTGCAAAGACATGATGTCATTCTATCACTCACACACCTTTGGTCAATTTTAAGTCCCAAATAATCAAACTTCAATTTTACTGTTCCATGTCCACAGTACAATGGAATTCTTGGTACTCCATATTAGCCCAATGATCAGCAGGCATGCAACTGAACCTGATTTCTACTTGAACATCTTTTGAATGGCGTACATGTTTTCTGATAGAAGATACAGTGGTAAGAATGGGAAGTTACAGAAGTCTCCCTGAAATCAGTGTCTCCATAACACATAACTGACACATAATCTTCTGTGTATTGCTGCCTGTTTGCGAATATTTCCATTAGTGACACTGTCAGTCTGAAAAATTATCAGCAAATTGTTTAACTTTATAGCTAAGATTTTGTTTCAAGGAGAATCCCCACTTTTCCCTGTAATTTTTCACATGACGAATGACCTCCCCTCACTCTGAAATCAACACAATAAGGTACTTACTTAAATTGTAATTTCCTGTTTTTATGAATGGGACCCCGTCCCTTCTTTAACATTAGAATTACCAAAGCCTACGAAAAGACTCGTAAACCTGGCACACCTTAAATCCATTCGCACCTCTCCGTCAATATCTTTTGTGTTGTAAATGTGCCGATAAGCACAATCAGCAAGAAGCCTGCTATCCCATCCTCCCACTGCTGCAGAAACGTCAAAAACCTTTCCTAGCTCAAGCCTTGTTTATGTGGGAGTGAGGTACCTAGAGCTGTATAGGTATAATATATCGTTATTTGGAACACATGCATTTCATGTGTGTTACAAAGATCTATGGAAGTGTAGGATGACAGGAAATGTAAGAGATGTTGAACACATCCCTAAAAGACAAACCTTTTTCCTGTTTTAGTACTAACAACAAAATGTAGACATGAAGTGTATAATGTGTGAAGACTGAAGTCCAAATATCAAATAAGCACTTTCACAAAAGGTACAAGTGTAATAAAACAAGTGTGCTTTTATTCACAGCTGGGGTCTATGTAGGTTCCTCAGTATGTGAGGCATGAATTACATATACCAGCTAAAAATGCACACCTCAGTGTGCTTTTACATATATTTTATTTCTGTAAAAAATGCTACTTACTGTATATAAAAATATAACCCAGTTAATTATTTTTATTAACAGAGGAAAATTAATTTAAATCCATTCAAAATTGTGAGTAAGAAAATGTGACAGCAAAATAAAGTTTTTACAAACCAGTGCTGTAGATTCTGTTTTGTTGAAATTAATTTTTGGCATTTTGCTCCAACATAAGCCACACAGCAAATTTATTTGCTCTCACTTCCAAGCTGTCACTGCCAATAAGCAATGCTTTACTGTGAGGGTGCATCTGGTCCCTAAAATGCTTTTGTAAAATGGATTGGTAAAAAGTGTTTTATGCTGCATTTTTCTTTGCCTGGAATTCGTCCAACATACTAAGTGCCCTAAACTTTTATATAAAATCAATTGTGCCATCATTTACTATAGTGGAAACTTGGTCAGCTGGCAAGAGGATGTACAGATGCGGCATGAGAATTGCAAAAGACAGAACAGGCAAAAAGCACAGGGGGCTGAAAGAAAGTTAAACTGATAATCTGAGAGATTTGCTTCATGGCAGTGTAAACAGAGACAGGCCACTAGGGAGCAGGGGGTCATATACTGTATTATCATAGGTTTTATGGCCGGGGGAGATACCATAGTAGAGAGATCAAAGCCATGGGGCACTGGTAGAAGGCTGGCACATCACCCCCAGGCTAGCAACCCAGACACTGCCTGTCACATTTGATCTTTAGCAAACCCATTTAGTTTTCTAAACTTTAGATCTCTCTATGAACTGGGTTCTTTTTATCTGAACGCAGTGATCCTGCAGCTCAAGTGATTCTACAGTTTGTCTCAGAAGTAACCCTGAAGGAGCTTAACGGCCAGACATGGACTGTGGAAAGCATCTCCAGTAGTGGGGGTCTGAGAAGGTTGAAGTGCAGTGCTCCGATATACAGCACCAGTGACAGTATTAGCTAATGTTACAAAGATGACTCAAAGGTGATTCATTCAAAGTTGATTTAAAATTGCTATATATTATGGCAATATTAGCATCAGACTCTAAAATTATAATTGCCTTTTCATAAAATGAATTTGCATAAATATCTATCAACATCGAACGTTAGAACTTACTAATTACCTTTAATCACTCCAAAACAAAATCTACAGTCATTCTCTTTCTACAATTTGCTGAACAAGATCAACTTGGAATATGGTTCAGAAAAAAAGGTGTTTCCTTCTGTTTCATGGTGGTTTATTTCCATTTCCATAATTTGGATTTTTTTTGTGTATTATGTCAGTATTGAACTTATCATGATCCTGACACACCATAAAAACCACATAACACTGAATGCTCACTGGGATCGCAAACTTAGTAAATGTTCACAAAATCTATGGCTATGACCTCACCTTGGTGCCATAAAAAAGCAATAGTTTTAAAATAACCTCTTAAAGCTTAAATTTGAATTATGTCTAGGGAGGTTAGCAAATGTTATTTTACAGTGTACATAAAAGTTGAACTTCTGAGCCCAATTTAATTATTGCCAACAGATTTACTGAAGATTCAAGAGCTTTAGAAACTATCATTAAGTATGGACTCTATCCAATGACTAAACTTAACACTTCCTTTACAGTCATTCAATTACAGTCGAAATTAAAACATGTAAAGGGTAAAATCACAGGCATCCAACTGTATGCTGTGTGAGATATGGCCAGCCATTCATCCCGGCCAATACCCCCAGGCCGCCAGATGGAACCCTCCTTGCAGCATAGAGGTGCCCCGAATGCTAGCAGGGAATTATGGACAGTGGGATTATAATGTACAGCCCTGCTGGATACCAAGGGGGCCACCAGAAGTTGCTGCAGGGAGACCCAGGGATTTATATTTCCCATATAGCCCGGAAGTATTTCCAAGTCACGGGAACGAAAGAAATTATATACTTCCGGGCTGAAGAAAAATAGAAGTTTTTACCTGACCCAGAAGTGTTGGATAATCACATGGACTGAGGGCTCAGAAACACTTCCGGGTCGAGGACTATAAAGGACTGTGGGAGATCCCAGACAGACGAGCTGAGTTGGGAGACAGGGTGGCTAAGCGTCTGGGAGTGGAGGATTGTGATTTGATTATTGGAGAATTGATTTGATTATTATTTATGAGAAATGTGGAGAGGAGCGTGCTTTGTGCACATTATTATTGTAATAAATAATTATTTGGACTTTTATCTGGTGTCTGACGAGTTGCCTGAGGGTTCAAGGGGTCAAGAGGACCTCAATCTGTCACAGCTGAAAAACCACAAGCTGGAATTATCTGAGAATTGAGCAGCTCTCGCCAGCCTCTTGGCTATCAGAGTCCATTATAAAATTACATGACAGCTGGCTTCAGCAGGCAAGAGTTCTGTGGAATGAGATCTCCTTTATTTATATTGTAGAAAAAGGAGAACTTTGATCTAATATAATCTAGAGGGTAGAAATCGACATCTTAGTTAAAGAAAGAAACTTATCCTTCAACAGGTCAAAAAATAAAAAAAACCTTTCAGTCAGAAATCAGGAAGAAGAAAGGCTTGTCCATCTGCATCATTTATTACCCCTGCTGCACCATGCTGAGGCTCACAGCAGTCTGTTACAGCATGATGAGAACAGTCCCAGAAACAAAGGATTGAAGCTCATTTTATAAACTATTCAATTTATATACACTGTCAATCAATGCATACCCTTTACTCTGATTGGTTAAAAGACATGAGGTGTTTAGCATAGAGCACAACCAGCCTAAATAAAAGTCTTTCTCCATTATATCCTTGCTTTTCAGTATCTCTTAGTTTAGATATTATGAAGAAATCTCTGTGTATGTGACGTGTTGGATGTGGAAATCCGTTGTACTGGATATTCATTTATCCACTACCTTGTGCTACTGGCTTATTTTTTGTGGAATTTCAAGATTTTTTATCCTCCATTACAGTGGAACCTCGGTTCACGAACGTCTCGGTAAACGGACAACTCGGTTCACGACCAAAAAGTTCACCAAACTTTTGCCTCGGTTCACGACCACACACTCGGTATACGAACAAGCCAGTTTCCCTTTCGGTTTGTGCGCGCCGATGATTTCCGCACGTGTTGCATTGTTCTCGGTCAGACGAACCTGCCTGCCTGCATGTGCGTGCCTGCCTGCTGCTGAGAGAGAGGGGGAAGGGTGCGTGATGCTGAGAAAGGGGGTTGCGTGCTGCAGAGAGAGAGAGAGAGCGAGCCTGCCCTGCCTGCTGGTTCATACGTGCTGATTGCTGTATTTGAGCACGTGTTGAGCCGCTCCCTGTTCATTGTTCTCAGTCAGATGTGTGTGCTTTACCTGTGATCTCTTTGTGGTCTACAGTATTTCGTGTGCTTTTGCAGTTAACCATGGCATCTAAGCAAGTGAAGAGTGGTGAGAAGAAAGTTTTGAAGAAAATTGAAATCGAAGTAAAGAAAGAAATTATTGAAAAGTTTGAGCATGGCGTTCATGTTACTGATCTTGCCGCCGAGTACAAGAAGTCAAAATCTATGATTTCGACTATTCTAAAGCAGAAACAATCTATTAAAGCAGCTGATGTTGCAAAAGGAGTTACAGCGTTAACCAGGCAGAGGCTTCAAGTGCTGGAAGAGGTGGAAAAACTGTTTACCAGTTTACTCATTTACCAATTTGAGAACCCTCGTGCTTTCAAGCAGCACAATGTAAACAAAGCCAGACTGCCAGTAATGTGGAGGGCAAGCACGAAGGGTTGGGTCACAAGGACTTTGTTTTTGGAATGGCTGCATTAGGCTTTCGCTCCCACCAGCTAAACAGCTAAAAACACCGGAAACCCAAAAAATCACAAGAGAGAAAACATCTGAAGGAAAACATCCCTCCATCGCGGAACCAGACTCTTCCTCAAGACTGTAACCTCCTCTCCACCCAGTTCCTCCTCACTTCATGCCAGAACTCGACTCATGCAAGGATAGTTTTCTTGGTAATTATAGTTTTTCAAAAGTTAATTTTTCAGTTCGTAGCATAAATTGTTGCAATGTTACTTTTATCTTTTTTCAAATGTTCTTGTTTTTTTCCCTGTGCTTAAAACTCATTAAAAAAAAGTGTTTACAGCGATCGGGCTGTAAGGCTATTAGCATAGAACTCCTGCAATGTTACTTTTTTGGTTGCTTGTGGTTGGTTTTTAAATTAAAGTTCGGATTTGTTCCCCTCTGTTCTGAGAGAGACAGAGCGCGAGCGAGCGTGTGCTGCTGACAGAGGGGGAGGGTGCGTGCTGTAGAGAGAGAGACAGAGAGAGCAAACAAACCTGCTCGTGTAGCTGAGCAGGCAGCCTGGGTGTTTTGTGTCAGTGTTATTCAATGTTTTTACATTAGTTTACTATTACACTGTGCATTCTATGGTGTAATTAACTATATTTGTGCTTAATCTTTATATATATTTACATATATATTTACATACAGTTCGTACGGTCTGGAACGGATTAATTGTATTTACATACAATCCTATGGGGGAAATTGCTTCAGTTCACGACCGAGGTTCCACTGTATTAAGTTGAACAGAGATAAAATTATTGGTGATTTTAATATTCACATTGATTGTACTTCATGTACCGTGGCTTTGGAATTTACGAACATCACTGAATGTTTTAATCTCATTCAACATGTCTCAGGTCCTACCTATCGTGGAGGGCACACATTGGACTTCTTCTTAAAGGCATTACTGTATGTGATGTAAACGTTAATTGCCATAAGTGTATATTATTTGATTTGTATTTTAATTTGGAGCTGGCACCTGTTGTTCATGCGAGGCATACTCGCTTCATTAATGATTAAGTGATTTGTCAATTTGCTCTTATGTCTGGTGAATTTGATTCTGGCAATGATGATAATGTGGAGCTAACAGTACAATCTGTTAATGAGCACTGTACTGATATTTTGGACATAATTGCACCTATTAAAGTTAGACGACATTCTGTTATTCATTCTGCCCCTTGGATGAATGATCTTAGTGCGGCCTTCAGCACAGTGGACCATCAGGTTTTAATTAATAAGTTAGAACAATGTGTGGGGGTTTCTATTTCTGTATTGGACTGGTTCTCCTCGTATCTTACTAACAGGAGATTCTTGGTTGGTGCTGCATACTTACTTACTGCTCCTTTGACTTGTGGAATACCGCTGGGTTCGGTTCTTAGACTGGTATTGTTTTCTTTTGTGATGGATGGCCGGCCGTTTATCCCGGCAAATACCCCCAAGCCGCCAGCTGGAGCCCTCCTTGCAGTATGGAGGTCCCCAGAAGACAGGATGCCATGGGGGCCACTAGGGGACGCTGCAGGGAGGAATAATGGATATTTTCCCTATGCCCCGGAAGCACACGTGGACAAGAGGAATGACGTGCTTCCGGGGTGAGGAAAAGAACTTGTACCTGACCCGGAAGGGATTGAGAGTCACATGGACTGGGGAAGGAGAACACTTCCGGGTCAGGAGATATAAAAGGACTGTGGGAGCTCAGAGATGGCGAGCTGAGCTGGGTAGAAGGGTGGCAACGCCTCTGGGAGAGGAGGAATTGTTTATTGTAGTTATTGTGGTTATTGTATGAGTATTGTGGAGGAGAGGGTGCTTTGTGCACTCTGGCAATTTAATAAAGTCAACAATTGGACTTTTACCTGGTGTCTGGAGTTGTGGACAGGGGTTGAAGGGAGCGAGAGTGCCCCCTATTTACCACAGTGGCATAGTCGGCAGGGTACTCCAGCGTCTATAGCGGAGGACCTGTATTTAAAATTTTTGTGGGCAGAGAACCCCGAGAAGACAACACCTTCAGGAATCACCACAGCATCGCCAGAACAAAAAAATCCAAGTCCAAAATGGGGAAGAGAAAGGGCAAGGAAAGCGACAACGCCAGCGGGAGAGCCTTGGGTGCAATGGCCGATGCTCGGGAGGAGTCACGGAGCAGCCTTACAAGTCAGGAGAAACCTCCAGGAACCAATGATCGCTCTGAGGTACGTGCCGGGAACGATATAGAAAACTAGTTTATTATTATTCACTTTGTTCCGTGTATGTACCTCGGAGGTGATCACCTGGAGGCTCCGAGGGAAAAAGGAGACTGCCCCGAAGACGACAGCCTGCTCCTGTCGAAGCCAGAGCACCTAGGAGATGACTTCTGCATGACGGTAGCCGACAAGGGACACAACAGCGATCCCGGTGCTTGCTGGGAAGGAGGAAGTCCGCATCCCACTGTTTGTGCCTTCGAACCCGAAGTAAAGGACTTGGACATTCCGAAGGGGAAGGGGGAGGCGAGCGAGGCACCGCTCATCCCGCAAAAAGGTAAGGAGGGTTGGGAAATGGCTGATCGGGATGTCAAAAAAGTATTAATAAAGACAGACCGCAGTTCGCCGAAGGAGGCAACCCGATCCTCAGAAAACTCCAAGTCCCAGATGCCTCTGCGAGACACTCCAGAGCACGTGCCAGAAGTGGACGTGTTCATTGGCTCCCGGTCGGCAGGTAAGACGAACAAGGAAGTAAGTCTCCTGCCAGCTGAAGTAAACATTAATATGGACTTACGGGAACTCGAACGGTTAGTCGAACCCGTAAACAGTTTCTTACAGGTCCTGAAGACAACTGAAAAGATAATTGAGGAGTTGGGAGCAGCAGCCAGAGAACCGTTAGAGAAGGTGAGGGCATATGTGCGGCGATTTGGTGGGGAGCCTCCCAAGATGACGAATGGCGGCGGTACAGGTGAGCCAAGCCGGTACCGTAAAACAAGTAATAGGGACACAGTGTAATCTGGGCCCACTTGTAATGAGTAGTGGGTGCCAATACACTGCATACCCTACAAAGAAGATTGCTACGATGACTGACTGGTCGGAGGAAGGAACGGCAGCTGGAT